>NW_026622897.1:29631562-29962500 GCF_023065955.2 Ursus arctos
TAAAGATGGGCTTGCTTATGTTACCTCTTGGCAACAGAGTCTGTTCTTTCCTCTGGACTCTTGCCAGCCTCTGCTATGGGATGACTGGTCTGGCCCGTTGGTTCCTTGCACTGGAGTTTGCTAAAACGTGGCTGGTGATCTTAGACCTTTATTATTTAGCCAAAGTTGGTCTTTTTGGCCTATTTTTGCTACTTGACTCCACCTCGGCTCTTATGAGTGGTACATACTCGTTTTTATTGAAATGTTGTTTTCAGTCCTGCTCAAGGCGGACTCTTCCATACTTAGGGAATCTTCCCCTCACTATGTCATTCTTTGTCATGTTATTCTCTGAAAGATCCCTGGTTCTTTATGCAACGACTTTCCACATATTCCCCACCCTACCCACCTTGGGGCATATGGGAAATTCTGGAACCTTTTCACCTTAGATCAGAGCTGAAGGTAGTTGAGGAATGTAAACTTAGGACTTGTTTGTGCCTACCTACACTTTTGCTACTGTCTACCCTGAAGCTTCATCCCCATTTTGGCACATCAGGAAAACTGTTGCCTTTCTCTGGAACTATCTAACAAAGCTTGGAGTCTATCCTCACTCCCAGCTAAGTGGATGCCTTGACACATGCATCCCTTTTCTTGCTTCTTCTATTTGAAT
Organism: Ursus arctos; assembly: GCF_023065955.2. Lineage (NCBI taxonomy): Eukaryota > Metazoa > Chordata > Mammalia > Carnivora > Ursidae > Ursus > Ursus arctos. Next base: position 29,632,209 of record NW_026622897.1, read on the forward strand.
CCCTCCTGTTTTTCTCCCTTCACTAGCCATAAGGAACTTTCTTATTGGTGTTTTTATATATAAAATTAGCTCAGAATTTTAAGAATCCCTTTTCTCTTGCGACAGATCTCTATTCTCTACACTAATGAAATTAACTATGATTCAAACCTAAAGAAGGACAAACCACTTAGTTCAAGGTAGTTTACTTTCACCCTGAGGGGACCAATGACATTGACTCAGTGGCTTGCAGGCTATGCAGTGCAGATTTATAGGTTATGAAAGCACATATGAAAATACTTCTAAAGAATATTATCATCAGTATAAATTTCTCATAGCACAAGCTTTGGGGTATGCTGACTTAGTCCAAACTATTAATTAACTAATGAGAAGAGACAGCCCAAGAGATTCTGTAATGTCAAACAAGTCTTTAGTGTCAGGGCTAAAACCCAAATCTCCTATTGCCAAATCATCTTGGCCTCCACTTAACCTTTTCAATTTATCTTTTGGTTATAGTTCTTCATGAAATTTTGAATTAGCAGCACCACACAGATATTAACATCCTCAACCTTTCATAAGATTCCCACGGGAAAGAGTTGGAGGGAATGTAAATGCTGAGAAGTCTCTTTCTCCATGTAGTAATAGCTTATGATTTTATTTTCATTTTTTATTTTTTAAAGATTTATTTATTTGAGAGAGAGAGAGAATGGAAGGGGAAGGGCAAAAGGAGAGGGAGAGAGAGTCTTAAGCAGACTCCACACTGAGCACGAAGCCCGACTTGGGGCTCTATCTCACGACCCTGAGATCACAACCCTGGGATCATGACCTGAGCTGAAACCAAGAGTTGGTTGTTTAACTGCCTGAGCCACCCAAGAGCCCCAATAATAGCTAATGATTTTAAAGTACTTGTGTGCAGATGCTGTTTCATGCTCTACTTGTATTAAATGCAACCATTTCTCACAACAATAAAGAATTATTCCTCCACTTTACAGGTAAGGAAATTGAGTTACAGAGAAGAGAGATCAAATAACTTGACTTCTATCACATAATAGGTAAGTGATAAACCTGGGAACTGAACACAGTCCTGCTCTAGAATCTGTGTTTTGCCCACTGCATATATTGCCTCTTACAAACCTTGGCAGAGCCATCTTGGACTTCTTCTGACTGAATTTTCCATTTTTCAAGGATCTTCTGATCCAAGAGAAGGTGCAATAGAAAAAATGACCATAATTGATTCCTTTATTCAATTCTGGAAGTGTTTTCAACAGCTCAGGTAGGGAAACAGCATTCTTAAGTTGACTATCACAGGGGTTTCCTGTTATTCCAGGCCCCATGATTCAAACCAATCTGAATAAAACGATTTGGGAAGTAGGAGATAATTTTAAAGGGGAAGCTTAAATGCTAAAAATAAATTCTCTCTCTCTTACTATACGTTTGTGATATTGTCTTGGAAAATTCAATATCATGGCTTGAGTAAACATTTTCAATCCACTTACCCCCAGTCCTGTAAATTTCCCTATCTCAGTATTTCTACCTGGGTAATATGCAATGCCACCCAAGGGAGAATAAAAGCAGCTGAGATTCTTCATGTGAGTATTGTTAACAGCTTGTTAATTGCTCTTGACAACAACCTCAAGAAAGCTCCAATTTGCAAATCTTCTAAATTCTGGATTTCAATTGTGGTCAAGTGTGAGGGTCTAAAATAGCAAGTCAATTATGGGTCCTTGACATTTGGGGGTAAATATAATCAATCACTTCCCAAGGCATGAACGCATCACCAAGATGCCAAAAATACTGTTCAACTTAGTTCCAGCTGTCCAACCCTTTTATTTATTTATTTTTTTGCAACTCTCTATTTTGGAAGAGCCTTCCAACAACGGAGATAAATATCATTTCACAATAGATTATGAAATGGCAGATGAGAAAAATTGATATGGTTGTGTAAAGAGCCCTGACCTTGGATTTGGGCACACCTGGCACAAATCCTAGTGCTACTTCTTATTTTCTATGTGATGATGTTGTAACTCATACTCTTGATTTGTAAAATGGAAATAATATCTATTTCCCTAAGTTTTTCTGAGAATTAAATGCAACAATATTAGAAAAAACATCTGCCATATATTAATTTTTATTTTTAATATAAGATTTGCCTCGATTTGGGTTTGTAAGGGCTTTCTTCTGTTAAAGGTAGAGCTACTTTTCTCCCAGTTTTATTGAGATATAACTGACATAAATTTTATTAGTTTAGGGTGTACAATATAATGATTTGATAAATGTATATCTTGCAAAATGATTACCACAGTAAGTATAATTAATATCCATCACCTCACAGTTATAATTATTCTTCTGATGAGAACTTTAAGATCTCCTATTAATAGCCTAAAAGTTTGGAGGATAGAATCAAGTCTTAGTACAGGGGAGCCTGGGTGGCTCAGTCGGTTAGGCATCTGACTCTTTATTTCAGCTCAGGTATGATCTCAGGGTCATGACATTAAGTCCCACATCAGGCTCTGTGCTCAACGAGGAGTTTGCTTGGGATTCTCTCTCTCCGTCTTCCTCTGCCCCTTCCCCTGCTCATGTACACACTCTCTCTCTAAAAATAAATAAATAAATCTAAAAACCAAAAAGTCTTAATACAGACTTTTATATGATGAAGAAGATTATAGATTTTGCCACTGAACTAATCTGATTAACTCTCAGCTAGGTAGCTCAGGTTCACAGACCTGTGTTTACCATATTCCAAAACCCTTCAAATGGTATATATGCTCTTAAGGTTTGTTGTTTTTTTATTCTTCTTCCCTCTCACCCCCCAATATCAATGGCAGGCAGTGAATGTATTTTGGTTTCCTCAATGTTAAAATTCATGGAATATCTTAATAGTAGTGGTTTAATGGACAAAGTATATGAAACATTCTATGAAATAGTGTTTCAGATGATCTGGAGAGATAATTACCATAACTATACATCTACCATAACTATAAGCCTCTCAAATTACTTACTATACTTAAATTAATAAATTCCTAAATATTTTCTTCTTCATGAAGTTCTTCCTATCATATCACATAATGCCTATTTCCTGTAATTATTTTTGTGCTCTTTTTTTTGACTAAAATACTCTATCTTTTGCTTTACAGTGTCTCAAAAGTGCTGGCATCTAGACAGAAGACATGGTATTTTCAGAGACCTGTGTCATCTTTGGATCTCCTCTCTTTCTCTCATTTTCACTCTCTACTCACAGAACTGGGTTGTATGGCTCTTTCTACAAATGTCCTTTCCTATGCAATTCACCATTTTTTTCTCACCCAGCTTAATTTTTTTTCTTTAGATATTTATTGAGCACTCATATATCACTCATAGTTATGTATTCTGGGACAAATATGAATAAAAAATTGGTCAATGCCCTTGAGAAAATTTTAGTATGATGAGGGAGATAAATGAATAAACAGCTAATTAAAATTCAGTGTGAAAAAATAAGATGTCTTTTTTTTTTGTTTTTCTTTTTTTTACTGCTATGGTACCTATTTCACCTGATCAGCATAAATTTATTGAGTGTATGATGTATCCAGTCCTGGAATGGGAACACCAGTGAACAAAATAAATATAGCTCTTGCCCTTTATAATTTTCTTGGCTAGTGAAGAAAACAGAAGCTAAACAAATAATTACAAGTACTTAAATAAATATCCACAAGATACTCTATGTCCTATAAAATGGAAGAAAATAGCAGATACTAATAAGTATTTATTTAACATTAACTTAAGTCAATTGAATTTTGACTGATAGTTCAAAAATAGTTGTTTGGCCATAATGTTATTTCTGACTGAGCTTTAGCCTAAGTCAATAACAGGGTTTCTATAAAAGCATTAATTTTTACTTAATGTTGATACTTCATGGATATAAAACTTACAGACATTTTCTTATTAAAGTTTTGATTAAATGTTTTATCTCCTTTTTTTGGCACAGGAACCATTTTTTTGGGTATAAATGTCATGATAAGTTCATTTTTTCTCACATAACTTTAGTTCTTTAAAAGTGCTCTGGTATTAAGTAATTTAACTTACTGATACAAGGTAAGGGAAAAATACTAAGTATTTTCAGCTCCTGAGTTCCATGAATGGTATATAGCAGGTATTCAGTTACTGTTGAAAATTAAACCTTCTATTTTGATCATTTCCTATTTTTCTTTTATGGAATATTGGATTTAGTTTCCATTGATATTGGAATCCTGCTTCTGTTACTTACCAGGTGTGTAACTTCAGGAAAGTCAATTTTCAGGGCGTTGGTTTCATCATTAATAATATGTGCATGAGTTGTGTTCATATTTGAAGACTTGATTATCTATAAGGTTAGGCACATGGTAAGTGGTTAGTTTCTTTTTTGTGATCACATTTTCTACCATATCGTAAGAATCTAATAATTGGCACCAATTAGAAAGAGGAAAGATACAAAATGGTATTCCCCTGTGTGCTGCAGGGAGCACATTTTAATTGATTTTTACTTGGTATATAATTTTTCAAAATTTATAAGAATTCTGCAATGGTTATAAAGTTGTCTCAAAAGCATTATTCTGGGGTCATAACCACTTCTTAGAAAACACAAAATTTGGATGAACATTGAGCTTTCTTTTTTCTTTCCTTCTTTCCCTCTCCTCCTCCTCTCCCTCCCCTTCCTTCCTTCCTTCCTCCCTCCCTCCCTCCCTCCCTTCCTTCCTTCTTCCCTTTCTTTCCTTTCCTCCCTCCCTCTCTTTCCTTCCTTCCTTCCTTCCTTGCTCCCTCCCTTTCCCTCTCCCCTTTTCTTTCTTTCTTTCTTTCTTTCTTTCTTTCTTTCTTTCTTTCTTTCTTTTCTTTCTTTCTCTTTCTCTCTCCTTCCTTCCTTCCTTCCTTCCTTCCTTCCTTCCTTCTTCTTTCTCTCTCTTCCCCCTTTCTTTCATTCAAGAAAGCTATTCTCTGCATAAGCATCCATGACTTACCAAAGTCAACTTTCCAGCTATGTTTCCAAGAGAAAGCATTCTTTAGAAAGACTCCTTTCTGACTACTAGCTCATAAACTCTTATTAATCTTAAGACTATAAAGGGATGTATAAAGGAAACAACTATCATAACTGTGGTTTTGAATAAAAAAAATATATAATATTTTTATAAAACTTTTGGAAACAAAGAAAAAATAATCATTCTTATTCCACTACCTTAAACAATTTTTATAAATTTTATGCATTTCTTTCTAGCATATATATATAGAGATATATATAGAAATACAGAAATGTATATATATTTTAAACATATATATATTTTAAACATAAATATTCATATCTTAATTTTAACTTAACTTTACGTGCTACATAGTTATGAAATGATCATTTTTAGTGGTTGCTCATTATTTCCTTGAGTTTGTACCAAGATATATTTAACTGATGCCATTTTGTTAGATAATAAAGTAACTTCTCGAGTTACTGTAACAAAAATATATATTGAACACTTTTACATATAATTTTATTATTTTCATGGAACAAACTCTCAAAATGTAATTGTTAGCTCTAAAATAAAGAACATTTTTATGATTCTTTGTATATATTACCAGATTATCCTTCAAAAATGTTTAAATAATTTTTTGTTCCACTACATACACCAGCTTCACCTTCTATCCTTCCAATGTATTAGTTTTCTTTCTTTCCTTTTTGCCCTGTTAAATCAACATTTCTTTCTTACTTACTTCCTTTCTATTTTTCTTTTCTCTATTCTTTTCTTTTCTTTTTTCTCTTTTCTTTCTTTTCTCCTCCCTCCCTCCCTTCCTTCCATGGAGAGAAAGGTAGCAGTTGAATATTAAGAAAAATTTACCACTCCAGATTAACTGAAATTTTTGGTGAGATAATTAAAAACATGGACTCCAGACTCAGGCAGCCTATTTTTACTGCTTTTAGTTGTCTTACCTAAACCAAGTTATTTAACTTCCCTGTGATGCATTTTCCTTCTCTGCTATGTTTGTAACAATAGTAACTCACATTACTAGGTTGTTACAAAGATAACACAATCTTAAGACATGTCTGGTACATATAAGCACCCAGTAAATGCTGACAGCAGTTATTATTACTTTTCATTATCTATTTACACTCTGTGGAGTATAAACTCTTTGAAGGCAAGAACCTTATCTGCTTTGGTCTCTGCTGTGTTCCCAGCACCTAGAGGTGGAACTGGTATATAATAGATGTCTGCAAATATTTGCTGAATAAATTTTAAAAAATGAATGAATGTTGTTTAATATCTTAGAGATCAGGATTACTATTTACCGACTTCTGACAGAATTGACTGGATTATTTGTGAAGTCAGTTTCTTTGATGCATCCCAACTGATTATTTACTCTGTGTTGATTTATAACTGACCTTCTGACTGTTACCAAGACTAGGCCTGTAGTTTGATGTACATTGTGGTTTTAGCACTGGATACCTCAGTTCTTGGAGTTGAGTATTGGCTCCACAGCATATAAACTGAATATTGTCAAGTCATTGAACCTTAGTTTTTCCAAGGTACAATGATGGTAAAAATTTCTACATAAAATTTATTGAGAAGACTGTCCTCATCACAGTGATTGATGTTTCTCTAAGGAGGACCGAGTAAATCAGTTCAGACAGGAAAAAATATTCTGTTCTTAAAAATCTACTGTAAAAGGGATACCAGAACTTCCTTAAATTGCCCAAACTAGTGCTTAATCATCCTCTCAGGAAATTCTTTCTTTTGCCTAGAGGTGGTTTTGGCATACCCTTTATCACAAAAGTATTTGTTTAGTAGACCACCCTCCATGTGTATGCTCTGAGAAGCCCCAAAAGAGGATTTTTGTAAATTCAGGGGATCATGGTTTTTTTTTTGAGATACAGAACCTTCCTCTAAGAGTGGGGTGACCACATTCCCCTAAGGAACCATTCATCTCCCCCAACTCTCAAGTCTCACACTTCTTATATGGAACCTAAATCCTCTTAATGCAATTTAAGCCAATTTCCTGAGGTGTATCTCATTAGAGATGGAGAACAGCTGGCCACTATTTTCTATATAATAAATCTTCATATGCTTTAAGATAGTTTTTAATTTGCCATTCTTTTCCTAAGCAAGCTACACCTTCACTTTTTTCCCCCGGTCCCTCATCCCCTATAAGCCTTTACTTTCCCATACTAATTTAGATCTGTTTAATCCTCAAATATTACCAGCCATATCATTAACAAATTTAACTTTTGAGATGCTTATTCCTATCTCCCACAGAATATAATGACCATATAAAAGATGGTTTTAACTAAAATATTTTTCTTATGATTGTACCCCATAAAGCATTTCTTACTGTTTTTAGGGTCAGTCTGCAGATATACAGATTTCACACTGGGTAGGGATTTTGTACTAAATCACAAAGCGTGGTTAGTCTTACTTGCCTATAAATAGTAAGCACAGTAAGTTTTAATGTTGACAATAGCTTTTATTACTTCCCTTTATAATATTCCTCACAGTGACTACTTTCTCATTGCTGCACTATGTGATCCAATAATCTTACGTCACTGCTTAGAAAACTCAAAACACTCAAATAATTAATATGTACTTTTGTTACTGGAAAGAAAAATAATTGATATAACTGATAACTTTAAATCAAATTAAGAAGTTATTTCGTTATCTTACAGACATTGTCTTAATTATTTCAGATTAAGATTCAATTAGCATACCGACACTTTGAGTACTTTCAATATCCTGGATAACGTAGGCTCTTTTGCTTACATGTCCTTACATAAATCCCCCAACATATGAAGAGGTAAACATTCTCTTCATAATAATTTGATATTAAAACAATATAAATTGCTTAACCACTCTAGGCAAACAATTATTAAAGAATAAAGTGAAAAAGAAAGGGTTTTGTTAACAGTTCTATTGTTAATTGCTGACACTGGGAGGTGACCACCAATGTAGGTGATAAGAGAACAAAAACAACTACTTTGTAGTCTTCAGTACTTGCTGAATATTAAAAAAAAATTACATTCTTTTGTTTTTCTTGCCTTGTGAGAGAATGATAATAACATAGTTATTCTGAGTCAATCTCAGGAGTTAAATAAATCAATAGATACATTATGCCCATCCCTTCTGAAGTTACAAACTCAGTGGGGACAAGACTGAGAGGAAGAGGTCCTTCCCTGTTTCAAATGTCAGAATTGGGAAACACCACAATGGAGCCCTTGTTATGGGTGGTAACTTTCCAGTTACTGCTGTGTAACAAGCCACTATAAACTTCATGGCACTTATTATGCTCACAGTTTCTCTAGGTCAGGAACTTGGAATGGGCAGTGTGGTGATGGTTTGTCTTTCTTCCATCATGTCTTAGTCCCTGTCTGAATGGGGTGATTTATTGTCTGGGAGCCAGAATAATCTGAAAGCTTATTCACTCACAAGTCTGGTGGTTGATGCCACCTATTGGTTTCAACCTCACGCTGGGGCTATTATCTTGAATATCTAAATATCATCAGGGATTCCCTGAGCATGTAGGCTTCAAGGTAGTTGAACTTACACAGCAGTGTAGGGCTCTGAAGGTGAATGTCCAAACTAAGAAGGCAGATTTTGAAAGGCCTTTTATGACCTAGTCACATAGTGTCACTTTCACATTTTGCTGGTTAAAAGTAAGTCGCAAACCCATGCAGATTCAAGAAAGAAATTCGGCTATATTCTTAGGTGGGAAAGTATCACATTTCTAAAAGAGTACACAGAGTGGGAAATATTGTTGTAGCCATCTTTAGAAAATAAAATTTGCCACAAATATCTTGGCAGACTAGATAACTTATCAGCCCTTCACCTAAGGACAACGAAAAGTGGGAGACAAAATCTTTTTTTTTTTTTAATCTGTTTGAAAGCTGAAGTGCTAACAAGAAAAAGAAAAGTATTAATAAGACAACTTGAACAAAATGAATCAGAAAAACATCACACAAATCAAATAGACACACAGGATCTGTAGATGTTTTGGAAATGAGCTATAGAAGTTAGAATAACTTACTAAATTTTCAAGAAAATAAATGGAAGATTGAGATGTTTAGTAGAGAATAAAAAATTAATTACATTATAAAATGGAAATTTCAGAACTTAAAAATATAATAATTAAAATTTGTAATTCAATGGATGGCTTAATAGCAGACTAGAAACAAGTGAGGAGTTGGCTGGAAAATAGCTCAGGAGAAAATATTCAAAATAAAGCAGGGGGAGGCAGAAGATGGTAAAAACAAAAGAAATTGCAAGAGGCATAGAAATGAGAAGAGGGCAGGTATCAGTCAAGCAACTGAAGTCACAAAGATGAGAAAAAGACAAATGAAATAATGGCTGAAATTTTTCAAATACTGATAAAAAATATCAACCTGAAGTTTAAAGATATACAAAGATCACCAAAGAAAAGAAATAAAAATAAAACTACATTATGCAAATATGCCCAACTGAGTTTCACAAGATGCAAAAGTAATTAACTAGATAGAGAACAGCCTTTTTAACAAATGACACTGGACCGATTGGGTGTATGGAAGCCAAAAATTGAACATCAATCTAAACTTTACATCTTACACAAAAATTAACTGAAAATGGAAAACAGACTTAAATGTAAAAACATAAGACTGCAAAATTTTTTAGAAAAAATAGGAGACAATCTTTGAGAATTAGAAACAGACAAACAGACAAAGTATTCTCATACTTGACACTACTGATAAAAGAAAATTGATAAACTGGATCTCAAGAAACTTTACTTTGCAATAGACCCTGTTAAGAGGATTAAAAGACAAGTCAAACAGGGAGAAAATATTTGCAAACAATGTATCTGACAAAAGACTAGTATCTAAAATATGCTAAAAAATTCTTTCTTTCTTTCATAGCAAAAAAAGTCAAATAACCAAATCAAAAAATGAGCAGGAGATATGAACAGGTATTACTGAAGAGGAATGCAGTGACTGACAAGCACATGAAAAGATGTCCAACATTATTAATCATTAAGGAAATGCAAATTAAAAGCACAATGAGATATCCCTACACATCAATATGGCTAAAATAAAAAAATAATGACAACCTCAAATGCTGGTGAGGATGTAGAGAAACTAGATCACTCATACACTGTTGGTAGGAATATAAAATGATATAGTCACTCTGGAAAATAATTTGGCAGTTTCTTAAAAAATTAAATACACGGTTATCATATAACTCAGCAATTAATACTCTTGGGCATTTAACCCAGAGAAATGAAAACTTATGTTTGCATAAAAACCCATACAAGGATGTTCATAGCAGCTTTCTTTGTAAAGTCCCAAACTGGAAACTGTCCAAATGTCCCTTGATAAGGAAATGGGTACATACATATAGAATACTACTCAGCAATAAAACTGAATAAAATGATACACACAACTTGGATGAATACCCAGGGAATCATTCTGAATGAAAAAAACCAACCACAAAATTTACATACTGTATAATTCCATCTATATAAAATTCTTAAAATGTTAAAATTATAGAAATAGGTGGCAGATTAACTTTTTGTTCCCCAAAATTTTGATTTAAATTCTAGTTAGTTAACATATAGTGTAATATTGGTTTCAGGAGAGGAATTTACTGATTTATTACTTACATATTACACCCAGTGCTCCTCATAACAAGTGCCCTCCTTAATACCCATCACCCATTTAGCGCATCAGCCACTCACCTCCCACCATCAACCCTCAGTTTGTTCTCTATTGTTAAGAGTCTCTCACGGTTTGCTTCTCTCTCTCTTTTCCCCTCCCCATATGTTCATCTGTTTTGTTTCCTAATTTACACATGTGAGTGAAATCATATGGTATTTGTCTTTCTCTGACTTATTTCACTTGGCATAATATACTGTAGTTGCATCGATGTCATTGCAAATGGTAAGATTTCATTCTTTTTGATAGATGTGTAATATTCCATTGTATATACCACATCTTTTTTTTTTTTTTAATTTCAATTTTGTTATATTAGTCACCATACAGTACATCCCCAGTTTTTGATGCAATGTTCCTTGATTCATTATTTGCGTATAACACCCAGTGCACCACGCAATACGTGCCCTCCTTAATACCCATCACCGGCCTATCCCAATCCCCCACCCCCTTCCCCTCTGAAGCCCTCAGTTTGTTTCCCAGAGTCCATAGTCTCTCATGGTTCATTCCCCCTTCTGTTTACTCCCTTCATTCTTACCTTCCTTCTCCTACCGATCTTCCTATTTCTTATGTTCCATAAATGAGTGAAACCATATGATAATTGTCTTTCTCTGCTTGACTTATTTCACTTAGCATAATCTTCTCCAGTCCTGTTGCTGTAAATGTTTTGAAATTGTTCTTTTTGGTGGCTGAGTAATATTTCATTGTATATATGGAACACATCTTCTTAATCCAGTCATCTGTTGAAGGGCATCGTGGCTCCTTCCATGATTTAGCTATTGTGGACAATGCTGCTATGAACATTGGGGTGCATATGGCCCTTCTCTTCACTACGTCTGTATCTCTGGGGTAAATACCCAGTAGTGCAATGGCTGGATCATAGGGTAGCTCAATTTTTAACTTTTTAAGGGACCTCCACACTGTTTTCCAAAGTGGCTGTACCAACTTGCATTCCCACCAACAGTGTAAGAGGGATCCCCTTTCTCCACATCCTCTCCAACATTTGTTGTTTCCTGCCTTGTCAATTTTTCCCATTCTAACTGGTGTAAAGTGGTATCTCAAAATGGTTTTGATTTGAATTTCCCTGATGGCTAATGATTTTGAACATTTTTTCATGTGTCTGTTAGCCATTTGTATGTCTTCATTCAAAAAGTGTCTGTTCATATCTTCTGCCCATTTTTTGATTTGATTATTTGTTTCCCATGTATTGAGTTTGAGAAGTTCTTTGTAGAACTTGGATACCAGTCTTTTATCTGTAGTGTCATTTGCAAATATCTTCTCCAATTCCATGGGCTGCCTCTTCGTTTTTTTGACTGTTTTCTTGGCTGTACAGAAGCTTTTTATCTTGATGAAGTCCCACAAGTTCATTTTTTCTTTTGTTTCTCTTGCCGTTGGAGATGTGTCATGAAAAAAGTTGCTGTGGCCTATGTCAAAGAGGTTGCAGCCTATGTTCTCCTCTACAATTTTGATGGATTCCTGTCTCACATCAAGGTCTTTTACCCATTTGGAGTTTATCTTTGTGTATGGTGTGAGAGAGTGTTCAAGTTTCATTCTTTTGCATGTAGCTGTCCAATTTTCCCAGCACCATTTATTGAAGAGACTGTCTTTTCCCCACTGGATGTTTTTTCCTGCTTTGTCAAAGATTAGTTGCCCAGAGAGCCGAGGGTCCATTTCTGGGTTCTCTATTCTGTTCCATTGGTCTATATGTCTGTTTTTGTGCCAGTACCATGCTGTCTTGGTGATCACAGCTTTGTAGTATAGCTTGAAATCTGGCAACATGATGCCCCCAGCTTTGTTTTTCCTTTTCAATAATTCCTTGAGATTCGGGGCCTTTTCTGGTTCCACACAAATTTAAGGGCTGTTTGTTCCAGTTCTTTGAAAAATGTCATTGGTATTGTGATCGGGATGGCATTGAAAGTGTAGATTGCTCTGGGTAGCATAGCCATTTTAACTATATTAATTCTTCTGATCCAAGAGCATGGAATATTTTTCCATCTTTTTGTGTCTTCTTCAATGTCTTTCAAGAGTGATTTGTAGTTTCTAGAATATAAGTCCTTTACGTCTCTGGTTATGTTAATTCCAAGATAATGTATGATTTTTGGTGCTACTGTAAATGGAATGGATTCCCTAACTTCTCTTTCTTCAGTCTCACTGTTCGTGTATAGAAATGCAACTGATTTCTGAGCATTGATTTTGTATCCTGCCACATTACTGAATTGGTCTATAAGTTCTAGTAGTTTGGGGGTGGAGTCTTTTGGTTTTTCTATAAAGACTATCCTGTCATCTGAGAAGAGAGACAGTTTGACTTCTTTGCCAATTTGGATACCTTTTATCCCTTTTTGTTGTCTGATTGCTGTTACAAGGACTTCTAATACTGTTGAATAATAATATCGAGAGTGGGCATCCTTGTGTTCCTGATCTTAAGGGCAAGGCTTCCAGCTTTTCCCCATTGAGAATGATATTTGCTGTAGGCTTTTCATAGATGGTTTTTATGAGATTGAGGAATGTACCCTCTATCCCTACAATGTGAAGGGTTTTAATCAGGAAAGGATGCTGTATTTTGTCAAATGCTTTTTCTGCATCAATTGAGAGGATCATATGGTTCTTGACTCTTTGCTTGTTGATATGATCTATCACACCGATTGATTTGTGAATGTTGAACCACCCTTGCATCCTAGGGATGAATTCCACTTGGTCATGATGGATAATCCTTTTACTGTACTGTTGGATCCTATTAGCTAGGATCTTGTTGAGAATTTTGGCGTCCATATTCATCAGGGAAATCGGTCTGTAATTCTCCTTTTTGATGGGGTCTTTACCTGGTTTGGGGATCAAGGTAATACTGGCCTCATAGAATGAGTCCGGTAGTTTTCCTTTTGTTTCTATTTTTTTTGAAACAGCTTCAGTAGAATAGATATTATTTCTTCTTTGAATGTTTGGTAGAATTCTCTGGGGAATCCGTCAGGCCCTGGACTCTTGTTTTTGGGGAGGTTTTTGATCACTGCTTCAATCTCTTCATAATTAATCAGCCTGTTTAAATCATCAATTTCTTCCTGTTCCAGTCATGGTAGTTTATAGGTTTCCAGGAAGGCATGCATTTCTTCCAGGTTGTTTAATTCATTAGCATAAAGCTGTTGATAAAAGTTTCTAATGATCTTTCCTGTTTCATTGGTGTTGGTTGTGATCTGTCCCCTTTCATTTATAATTTTATTAATTTGGGTCCTTTCCCTATTCTTTTGAATAAGTCTGGCCAGTGGCTTATCGATCTTATTTATTCTTTCAAAGAACCAGCTTCTAGTTCTGTTGATCTGCTCTACTGTGCTCCTGGTTTCTAATTCATTGATCTCTGCTCTAATCTTGATCGCCTGCCTTCTAGTGCATGGGTTAGGCCTGTTCTTCTGTTCCAGCTCCAGCTTCTTGAGGTGAGAATATAAATACTGCATTTTAGATTTTTCTATTCTTTTGAATGAGGCTTGGATGGCTATGTATTTTCCCCTTAGGAGTGCCTTTGCAGTGTCCCATAGGTTTTGGACCAATGTGTTTTCATTCTCGTTGGTCCCCATAAATTGTTTAAACTAATTTTTAATTTCCTGGTTTACCCAATCATTCTTGAGCAGGATGGTTCTTAGTTTCCAAGTGTTTGAGTTTCTTCCAAACCTTTCCTTGTGATTGAGTTCGAATTTCAAAGCATTGTGGTCTGAGAATATGCAGGGAATAATTTCAGTCTTTTGATATCGGTTGAGTCCTGTTTTGTGACCCAGTATATGGTCTATTCTGGAGAAAGTTCCATATCCATTCGAAAAGAATGAGTATTCTGTTGTTCTGGGGTATAGTATTCTATTTATATCTATGAGGTCCATCTGGTCCAGTATATCATTCAAAGCTCTTGTTTCTTTTTGATTTTCTGCTTAGGTGATCTGTCTATTGCTGAGATTGGAGTGTTGAGGTCCCCTACTATTAATGTATTTTTATCTATATGTCTCTTTATTCTGGTTAAGAGTTGGCTTGTGTATCTTGCTGCTCCCCTGTTGGGGGCATAGATATTTATAATTGTCATATTCACTTGTTGGATACATCCTTTAAGAATAATATAGTGTTCTTCTGTGTCTCTAACTAGAGTCTTTAGTTTCAAATCCAATCTGTCTGATATGAGAATTGCTACCCCAGCTCTCTTTTGAGGTCCATTGGCATGAAAAATCGTTTTCCATCCCTTCACTTTCAGTCTGGATGTATCTTTAGGTTCAAGATGAGTCTCTTATAGACAGCAAATGGATGGGTCATGACTTTTCATCCTATACCACATCTTCTTTATTCCATTAATCAGTTGAAGGATACTTGGACCTTTTCCATAGTTTGGTTATTGTTGATAATGCTGCTATAAACATTGGGGTGCATGTACCCCTATGAATCTGTATTTTTGTATCCTTTGGGTAAATATCTAGTAGTGCAATTGCTGGATCATAGGGTAGTTCTATTTTTAATATTTTGAGGAATCTCTATACCATTTTCCAGAGTGGCTGCACCAATTGGTAGCAGATTAACTATTACCACATGTTAGGGATTAAAGGTGGAGGGGTGGGGGTGGGAAGAAATAAGTCCAATTATAAAAGGGTAACATGAGAGATTCTTGCGATCATGGAACTGTTCTGTATTTTGACTGTGGTGGTGACATATGATAAAATGAAATAAATACACTTATCCACATATGCAAATTAATCCATATAAAATTGGTACAATCTGAATAAGAAGAATAGATTGTATCAATGTGAATTTCTTGGTTTTGAAATTGTTTCATAGTTATGTTAAGATGTTACCATTGGGGGAAACTGGAGAAAGGTATATGGACTCTCTTGACATTATTTCCAATCACTACTTGTGAATCTCAATTATTTCAAAATAAAAAGTTAAACATAAAAATAAAGTAAAACCACACAGGCACATTATAATATAACTGATTAAATACATGTAAAAGACAAAATCTTAAAAGAATTCTTAGGAAAAGGAATGATTACTTTCAAAAGGGCATCAATTACATTGGTAGTTTCTCAATAAAGCAAGGAAAGCCATAAGACATTAGAAAGATCTCTTTAAATTGCCAAAAGAAAATAACTGCTAATTCAGAATTCTATATCCAGAAAACTTGGTCCTGAAGAATGAAGAGAGACAGTATTAGACAAACAGGAATAGAGATAATTATCACTGGGGTGTAGTGTTCTATATCTATCTATCATCTATCTATCTATCTATCTATCTATCATCTATCTATCTATCTATCTATATGCAATAAAGGGATTTCTTTAGCAAGAAGGAAAATGATCCCAAATTGAAGATCAGAAATGTAAGAAGGTATCAAGAACAATAAAAATGGTTAAATATGTCACTAAATCTAAGTGATTATTGGTTGAATAAATGTTTGGAGCAAGTTTAAAATATATGTAGAATCAAAACAAAGGACAAGGATGTTTTATAATTCAGAGTAGAATAAATGGAATTGTCTGAGAGTAGGGTAAATGTACCAATTAAAAGTACCAAATGAAGTTTTGACAAATAAAAGATGCTTTAATTTAGGCAACAGGAGTTAAATCCAGCCCAGGACTTTTTTATGTAGGGCCTACAAATGATTTTTACACTTTAAATCATTATTAAAAATATTAAAAACAACGAAGAGTATGACAGAGACTTTATTATGTTGGCTGACAAAGTCTAAAATATACTATCTAGTTTTTAACAGGAAAGTTTACTGACCTTTTTCCTACAGCAACAACAAGAAGAATTTTTTTAAGCTAATAGGAAAAAAAAAAAAAAAAGAAATGATAGTGAAAAAGAACCTCCCAAAGGAAGACAAACAGAGAACACAGGACAAGCAGAAAGCACTGAGTAAAATGGGAGAGATAAATTAAATACATCAGTAATTGTATCAAATATAAATAGAATAAGAGCTATAATTTAAAAAGAAATTACTAGTTTATATTAGATAAAAATAGAAACCTAATTATGTACTACTTAATAGTAATATATTTTAAACATATGGCTCAAAGGTTGAAAAGTAAAATGATAAAATATATCATATGCAAATAATAACCCCCCCAAAAAGCTCACTTATCTATATTAATACAACACTTCAATACAAAAGCATTGATAGATATTGCAAAAAGCATTTCATAATAATGAAGCCTTCAATTTGCTAAGAAGATATATCAATTCTTAATACGTATAATACAGTCTCTAACTCTTTTTGAGAAATTCACAATCAGTGGGAGGTTTTAATACACTTCTGATAGAACAATCTTGGCAACCAGTATATATATAAAAGATATGAACAACATGATAAATAAATTAGGTTAACTTGCATTTATGAAATATTGTACCGAATAACTGCAGAGTTCACATTATTTATGATTATACACAGAACATTTCCAAAATTGATCACATACACTTTATAACAAAACGAAGTCTTTGCAAATTTCAGAGTATTAAATTCCTGCAGAATATGTATTCTCTGACCACTATGTAATTAAGCTAGAAATCAATTACCAAAAAGATAACTAGAAAATAAATCCCAAATCCTTAAGGTTTTGAAATTGGCAGATAAACTGCTAAAAAACCCCAAGGTTTAATAAATCACAGTGGAAACTGGACAAAAGAAAAAGTGCTGACTGATTAAACAGTAATTTCCAGAATAAATTGTTAAATGAAAATGAAAAAAAGTGAGAATAAGGAAATATATACATATCAGCTCATTTGTGCAAAAAGAAACAGAAAAGTAAACTAATCAGATTGGTTTTCCAGAGAAGGTGTGTAAGGCTAGAGGAACAGGAGAAGGGGTGGGGTGGTGTGTGGTGGGGGGTGGCCACACTAATCTGAGTGAAACTTTTTGTACAGTTTTGACTGTAAGAGCCAAGTTGTGCGTTTTTTTTTTTTTAAGAAATTATATCAACAGGGGATTACAAACAGAAACAAATGAATCATAATGTATTTCAAATATATAAATTAACCACGCCTGTAAAGTAGGAAGGAAAGAATTGCCCCAAGTAACTCTAGAACCAATATTTTGACTTGTATACCATTAAGCTTTCGATGACTCAAACCACAAACAATAACACATTTATTAATAGGTTTCTTTCTTCATTGAGGTATGGGTTAGCAATTCTCAGGTTTAATACATATTCTAAGATTGAGAATATATTTTTGGATAGTAGGAGCCAGATTTTTGACAGAAAAGGGAATCACAAATGTGGCAATATTGTTGTAACATTTCATTGAAACTTGAGCTATCAGCATGCATTTATCCTTAGGTTGATGGATAGATAGAATGATTAGATAGATAGGTGGATAGATAAGAATACACAGAACCCAGATTTTTAATTCTAAGTTCTATTTTCTACTATAAGTCATCCAAGCTCTTTGGGAACATGGCTTATTTCTGGGCTGGGCATGGAAGAGTCCATTATGAACCTGGAACATCTTGTTGTACCAGAAATTAAGGAGTATTAAAAGAAAAATTATGGGGGCATGCCAAAGGCACAGAGGCTCATTTGAAAGGGCTTATCAAATCTGGATCAATTTTGAGGATAAAAATAAAAAATTATATTCATGAATCATACCTCACAGAATAAAATTAGAATCCATGAGTTCATACTGATATAAATGAATAAATGAATTAAATGTAGAGAAAGGACTTTCCTTTTTCTAGTAGAATGCTAACTATTAATTGCAGAAGGAATTATGGGTTTAGAAAGTCACCATTTGGGGTGCCTGGGTGGCTCAGTCAGTTGGGTGTCAGACTCTTGATTTTGGCTCAGGTTATGATCTCAGGGTCATGGGATTGAGCCCCGTGTTGGGCTCTGTGCTTAGTGCAGAATCTGCTTGGGATTCTCTCTCTCTCTCTTCCTCTGCCCCCCCCCCCCACCAACTCACTCTCACTCGCTCGGTCTCTCTCAATAAATAAATACATACATACATAAATACATAAATCTTAAAAAGGAAATCACCATTTGGAAAACACTATTGCAACAGTAGCAAGTGCTTGCTGAAACTTGAGGAAGAAATTTTGATGAGAGACAAGAAATTCATACAATTTCAAAAGCGTCTCAGAGCGACATATATATTAATTTCAAAAAGGAAAATAGTATTGTTATAATGTGAAAACCTGGCAGATACCACTTTAACCAAGTGTTCAAGGTTAGCATCACCAGTCATGGAACAAACAGATAACATACGCCCCTTGATATGTTGTGGGGAGGACACAGTATCATGTCCCGCTAAAAGTGCATAAAATGAATCAAATCATGAGGAAACTACAGACGGACCGAAACTGGGGGACAGTCTATGAATTAAAGGTATATACTCTTCAAAAATGTCAAAGGCAGGAAAGGCAAAGAAAACTGAAGTATATTTCCTGCTTAAAGGAGACTAAAGAGTTATAATTAAATGCAATTTTAATTGCATTTTTATTTTTGCCATAAAAGAAATTAGTATGTCAATTGTCAAAATTTGAATATGATCTGTAATGTAGATCAAGGTGCTGTATCAATTATACAGTGGTTGTATAAGAGGACGTACTACTTTAGAACTGAAATATTTAGAGAAAGGGGGGCATGATGTCTGTAACCTGTACTCAAAGTTTCAGAGTTTGTGCTCATTCTCTCTCTCTCTCAATAAAGCTGAAGCCAATGAAGCCAATGTGGTAGAATAGAAATATGGAGAATGTGAGTGAAATACATGTGAAAACTGTTATTACTATTTAAAAAATATTTAAGTCTAAGATTGTTTCAAAATAAAAAGTTAAAAAAACGTTTTATAACTATTATAGAAGATTGGCATTCTACCCTATACTGGTGCAGTTACTTCTGTTCTCTGAAGGCTGCTTACTGGTGACACAAGCAGTCCTTGGTGAGGACCTTTGTCTGCCTGGAGGCGCATTATGTTCCATCTGGAGGGAAAGCCAGAAGTGCCAGAAAGTTAATGGCACTGGAAAAAGCCCTCAACTAATGGATTCGAATTTACAGTGGATAAATACCCCAGACTCTTTGACTCTTAGTTGAGATAAGTCTGAGGTACATTTTAAATTGTCTCCCAAAGTTCACTAGAGGAATTAAGTTCTAGTTGCCCATACTGCTAACTTGCTTAATAATATGTATTCTGTTGGCTTTCTTCCCTAACTTCTCTACCAGTAAGCCAGATTGCTGGAATTTTCTCTCAAATAAATCCATGCACTTGCATCTTTGTTTGAGAGTCTGTTTCTGGGAGAACCAAAGAAGACAATTACTAAAGGACATGATTACAAACAGATCCTCTGGGTCAAACGCTAGAATTTAGATCACATATTGGCCCTGTGACTATAAATGTCCATTGCTGATAGTGAGTAGGGTAGGAATAATTTCTGGTGTACTGTGATACCATAATTACTTTTAGTAAATTGAGATGACATATGGGTGACGGAGAACACACTGGCCTATGTAATACATCTAGCATTTGGCAGCTATGGGGCAATAATAAGGATGTGGAGCTAGTTGGTTATTGTTAGCCCACACCGTAGCACTGCTGGAATAAAATGATAGGCTTAGGACAATCAATCAACTCAGGATCCAGTGTAAATGTCAGACAGTCCGTATGGCAACATTTAGAGAGCCTCATGTCCTGCAAGTGAGAGCAGATTGTATGGAAAATAATGTCTGGTTTTGAGGGTAATGAAGTACATCGAAGGCAGAATTCAGTCTTGACAAGACTATAACATGGACTCTGAGATAGGCTGGGATATTTGGGGGTATGTTCCTGACAACTTTCAGTTCCTAGAATCCACTGAATATTCTGGGATTGTGAATCATCTACTTCCCCTTATAAGAGGATAGCAGCCCCTTGGTAGAGGAAGGCAACTTTTTATTGACTACATAATATGCAAAGCTGTCACCTGATTTATCATGTATGACCAGAGAACCCACCAGGTGACTATATTCTCAGAGGATATTCTTCTCACTACAGTGATACGACATCCCCTAAGTGAGGGAGTAGAGCTTGCTGGAAAGCTTTATGATGGTTGTATTTGTAGACCAGTGTTACCAGTAGGATATGCTATCCTGGGGTTAATAGTGATGGGATCTTGAAATGAGGAGCACTAAATTGCAGGAATCAAAGTAAACATAATTAGTATACTTTGCAGCAAGGCCAGAATATTATCAGTCTTGGGTCTTGACACATAGGATTCTATGGCAATGGTTAAAAGATGACTGTATTCTTATGGGTGAGATAGATGGGGGATCAATGAGGGTATTAGTTGAAATACAGAATCAAAATAGATTAAAGTGGCACTACTGAGCAATAATAAAGTAGTATTTTTCAACTGGCCCCTAACTCACAACATATATTAAAACTGTGTACATAACAAATAGCAAATGTGTAGGAAGCCACACAATAGTGCTATGCTTTATTATTATTTTTTATCCACAATACACAAATAAATTGACCACTATTCATCTTTTAAGAGCCCAGTATTGAGTGCTCACATCAGTTGGTCTCTTCTGAATGGATTGGAAAAGCTTTGGACAAACTGTTCTTGACTCCTATTCTCTATTCTTCAAGCCAATAGAGAAATAAGTGAAGTAAGAATGTATTTTTGAACCCAGTTTTTCTGACTCCTACCTCAATGTCTTTTTTATCCTGGAATACTGAGACAGATATAAAATAGCATTTCCAATTTTGTGTCAGTTTTTTTCTTCTTTTTAAATGAGTCGTACATAGCTGATTGAGTTATACTGGTTTTCAATACCTTTCAGGCTAACTTACTGTTAAAAGTGATACAGAAAGAAAAATTTCTTGAGACATATCTTAGTAACTTTAAGAATAATCTACTTATGTATAAACTTAGACAACACAGAGGCATGAAGAAATAAAAAATAAAAAATAGCCAATTGATATTCCAGTCTTGTGTACATGCGTGTATTTTTTCTTTATCCATTTATCCATTGACAGACATGTTGTTTCTATACCTTGGCTATAGTGAATAATGCTGCAAGGAACATGGGACTACAGATATCTCTTTAAGATAATGATTTCATTTTGGGGGGATATATACACAGAAGTGGCATTGCTGGATCATATGGTAGTTCTATTTTTAATTCTTAAGGAATCTCCATACTGTTTTCCATAGTGACCAAATGCAGTTTGCATTTCCTCCAACCGTGTACAAGGATTTCCTTTTCTTCACATCCACACCATCTGTTATCCCCCGTCTTTTTTTGGTAATAAACATCCTAACAGATGTAAACTGATATCTCATTATGGTTTTGATTTGCATTTCCCTGGTGATTAGTGATATTGAGCAACAATTCATGTACTTGTGGGCTATCTGCATGTCTATTTATTTTGTCTTCTGTTTCGTTTTGCTTTTGAGTTGTACGAATTCCTTGTATATTGTGGATATCATCCCCTTATTGGATATAAGGTCTGAAGTTATTTTCTCTTATTCCGTAGGTTGCTCTTTAATTTTGTTGATAGTTTTCTTTGCTGTGCAGATGCTTTTTAGTTTGATATAGTCCCATTTGTTTTCGTTTTTGTTGACTTTGTTTTTGGTGTCAAATCCAAAAACATCATTGCCAAGACCAATGCCAAGAAGCTTATCCCCTATGTTTTCTTCTAGGAGTTCCATAGTATCAGGTATTACATTCAAATCTTTAATCTATTTTGAGTTGATTTGTGTGTGTGGTATAAGATAGGGGACCAGTTTCATTCTTTTCACATGCCTATCCAGTTTTATAAGCACCATTTGTTGAAGAAATTATTCTTTCCCCATTACATATTCTTGACAACTTTTTTGGTAAATTAATTGAACATGTATGCATGGGTTTAATTTTTGGCTCTCTATTCTGTTCTATTGATCTATGTGTCTGTTTTTATGCCAATACCATATTGTTTTGATTATGATAGCTTTGTAATATTGTTTGACATCAGGAAGGGTGATGCATTTAGCTTTGTTCTTTTTCTTCCCTTCTTTGCTTTGGTTATTTGGGCTCTTTTGTGGTTCCATACATATTTTAGAATTGCTTTTTCTATTTCTGTGAAAACTGCCATTGGAATTTTGATAGGGATTGCATTGAATCTATAGATTGCTTGGATAATATGGGCCTCTTAGCACTAATACAATTTCTAGTCCATGAACACAGAATGCCATTCCATTTATTTGGGTCTTCTTAAATTTCTTTCATTAATGTATTATAGTTTACAGTGAATATATCATATAATTCCTTGGTTAAATTTATTCCTAAGTACTTTATTCTTTTTAATACTATTGTATCAAAATAGGACTATAGGACAGTTTTCTTAATTTCTCTTTCTGACAGTTTGTTGGTCTCTAGAAACACAACTTATTTTTGTCTATTGATTTTGTGACTTGCAACTTTACTGAAATAATTTACTATTTCTAACAATATTTTTGCTGGTCTTTAGAGTATTTTAATATATAATACCATTTCATCTGCAAATAGAGACAGTTTTACTTTTTCCCTTCTTATTTGGATGGTTTTATTTCTTTTTTCTTGCCTAACTGCTGTGTCTAGGTCTTCTAGTATTATGTTGAATAAAAGTGAAGAGATTGAGCATCCTTGCCTTGTACCTGACATCAGAGGTAAAACTTTCATTGTTTCATCATTGAGTATGATGTTAGCTGTAGGCTTGCTATATATGGCCTTTATTATGATGAGGTATGTTTTCTCTATACCAAATTTGTTGTGAGATTCTATCGTGAAAAGGTGTTGAATTTTGTCAAATGCTTTTTCTGCATCTATTGAGATGATCATGATTTTTATTACTCATTTTGATAATGTGATACATCATATTTATTAATTTGTAAATGTTTGTAATTAATTTGTAAACTATCCTTGCACCCCTGGAATAAATCCCACTTGATTGTGACATATGATCTTTTCAATGTATTGCTGAATTTAGGTTGCTAATATTTTGTTGAGGATTTTTGCATCTATGTTCATCAGGGATATTGATCTATAATTTTCTCTTCCTGTAGTGTCCTTCTTTGGCTTTGATATCAGGATAATGTTGGCTTTGTAAAACGAGTTTGGAAGTATTCCCTCCTCTTCTATTTCTTGGAAGAGTTTCTGAAGGATTGATTTTTAAAAAAATGTTTGGTAGAATTCACTAGTGAAGCTGTCAGGTTCTTGATTTTCCTTGTTGTGAGATCTTTGCTTGCTGACTTAATCTCTGTATTAGTAATTGGTCTGTTCAGATATTCTGTTTCTTCCATGATTCAGCCTTGGTACGTTGTATGTTTCTAGGAATTTATACATTTCTGCCTTGTTGTCCAATTTGTTAGCATAGAATTGTTCCTTGTAGTCTCTTAGGATCCTTTGTATTTGGACATGGCATCAGGTGCAGTGTATCTTATTTTATTTTTAATTATTTGAGTCCTCTCCCTTTTTTTCTTGATAAGTTTAGCTAAAGGTTTGTCTATATTTTCAAAAAAAATAAAGCTCTTAGGTCCATTGATTTTTTCTATTGTTGTTTTAGTTCTCTATTTCATCTATTTCCACTTGGATCTTTGTTATTTCCTTCCTTCTGCTAACTTTGGGTTTAGTTTGTTCTTCTTTTTCTAATTCCTTGATGTATAAAGTTAGGTTGTTTGAGATCTTTCCTTTTTCTTAAACAGGGATTTACCTCTATAAACCTCTCTTAGAACTTCTTTTGCTATATCCCATAAATTTTGGTATATCTCTATTTTCATTTGTCTCAAGATACATGTTTTTTAGATTTCTCTTTTAATTTCTTCTTTGACCCATTGGTTGTTAAGGAACATATTGTTTGATCTCCACATATTTTTAAATTTTCTATTAAGTGAGATACTTTTATAATAACACATACTAAACTGGTTGGAAATCACTCTACACCAGGTAAATATTGGAATTTTCTGGATACTTAAGGTTGTATAGCCATCCAAATATGGGCAGAATTTTAAAATGATTTATTTACTTTTGCTTTTTCACTGGGTGTCAACATGTGAACAATTTATACCTCACAAACACTATTCAGGATTGTAGTCTCAATTCTTTTCAACAAATATTTATTGAATATTTACTATGTTCCAGGGATCTTGTTAATTGGGATATAAGAATGAGCAAAACACCCTAAAATCCCTGTACTCTTATAGCTTAAACCACATGGTTCCTTATATCTTTGCATCAAAAATAAATTCAGTAAATAAATGAAGAAGACTATAGATTTTAATATTTGAAAGACAAAATCAGCCAATTGTAATAGGTGAGCCTTACTGGAATCTTGATTCGAACACATTAAAAAAAAGCATTCCTGAGTATGACTGGTTATTTGAGGCTATTACATAATTACTGTTAATTTTAGGTTAGATAATGGCTTTTTTTATGCTTTAAAAAGTACTGTATCTTTTAGAGGTACTTAAAATACTTTGGATGAAATAATTTGAAAGCTGGAATTTGCTTCAATGAAATATGAGAGATAAAATACGAGAGTAAAAATGAAACAAAAATGTGCATGTATTGATAATTGCTGAAGCTGGGTTATGGTTGCTTGGGGGTTCATGATATTTTGTCTATTTCTGTATATTTGAAAAATTTCCATAATATCACTTAAAAATCATAGCCAGTAATTATTATTGAAAATGACATTGCATTGTTACTTTAATTTATTTTCCTTTGACTTTTACTGAGGGTATATATTTTTCTTAACTTACCTACCACTTTTCTTGATAGTCTGAGGAAATACATAGATTTGTGATATATCAATTTTTCATTTGTATTTTATTCACATGTCCCTATGTTTTTAGAACAATTGA
Organism: Ursus arctos; assembly: GCF_023065955.2. NCBI lineage: Eukaryota > Metazoa > Chordata > Mammalia > Carnivora > Ursidae > Ursus > Ursus arctos. Next base: position 29,657,654 of record NW_026622897.1, read on the forward strand.
AAACAATTTAGCTTTTTTTCATCATTACTTAGAGTAAAATTCAAGAAACTGACAACCATTGAATATACAACCTTGTGTGCCTGGGGCATGCTCAAAATTTATATTTCTGTTATAGTCCTTCTCTGGGTATGTACTGACAAGGCTTTTGTTTTCTTAGGTCTTTCTAAATATATGTCTCAGCAAGGAGTCTAGTGAGGAGCCAGATTTCAACAAGTTCCTGAGCATTATTGAATTATTTTCCTTGTTGGCCTATTGAGAAACTGCTTTTCAACAACCTGAGGCTTTGTACTCATACCTTTTTGGAACAGATTGTTGTCATTGTCTAGTTCCACATGACACCAAGATAGCAGAGATGATATAAGCAGGCTCTTCTGGGAACCTGAGGTAAGATTGTCTTCCTTTTCTTTTCCCACCTAGAGAATTTTGAGCTTAGCAGAAGTTATTTTATTCACTATATTTAAATAAAACCATAGAATGGTTTCAGCACTGAAAGGTCTACTAGTTCAACATGTCTTATCTTTTCTCCTAAGCATGCGGCAATTTATGAACTCGTGCCAGGCAAGATTAAGTTAATAAATAGTCATTGATACACAAGAGGGAACAATGATGGATAATGCTCTGAAGAATAAGAGAAATAAAATTCTGGACAAATTATACCACTAGATTGTCAATCTAAACAAGAGAAGAAGGGGAAGATAGAGGTGTCAGGAAGCAAAACAGAAGGTGTGGAAGCCAGATAGGAAGGGCAGTTTTCTCTTTGGAATGACACAGGAAAGAAATAGTTTCACTGAAATAAATAGTACACCTTCCCCTTCAAGTTTGAATTATTTTCTTCCTCTCTGTGTATGAAGCAGGAATGAGATGTGACAATAGGAAAAATGCTAATAATAACAGTAACAGATATACTACTACTAACAATAAACATTTACTGAGTGCTGATTTAAGAGCCTAGAATTATGTTTAAAATTTGCCATACATTTTTTACTATAATTATAATTCCTCAGGAGGTAAGTACTATGATTAACTCCATTTTATAAATGAGGAAATGGAGGCAAAAAGAGGTAAGGGACATTTCTGAATGTTACAGAATAAGAAAAAGAGGCCAAATTTGAACTTGGGCAATGTCAGTGACTCCAGGGCCAGCACATGTAATTAACATACTCTATTAAATAACTGGATAATTATACAAAAATGCCCCAAAAGCAGTTGCATCAAAATATACAACTTTAAACAAAGGAGAAGTTTAGATTCAATCAATATGTATGAAAACCATGTTATGGGTCAAATTCTACACTGGTCACTTCACATATTATCTTTCTCACTTAATCCTGATAAAATATTGTGCAAGTATATGGTGGCAGCTAATAAGTAATAAGGCTTGGTTTTTTATTCTTATTCTGAGTCAATGATATCAACCTGTTGTCTTTCTCCAAGAAGCTATCAAATGGTTTATATTGTTCTTTCTTTTAACTTGCTTGTAATTTTTTTAAGTGTGGTAAAACATACATATGTTTACCTTCAGTTACTTTAGTACATTTACAGCTTTGCACAACCATCATCAATATCTAGATTCATAATACTTTCATCACCATACACATTAAACAGTCTTCTGCATTACCCCTTACACCCAGCCCCTGGCAACCACTAGTCTGCTTTCTGTCTATGGATTTGCCTATTCTGGATATTCATATAAATGGAATCATACAACATATGGCCTTTTGTGTCTGGTTTCTTTCACTTAGTCTAATGTTTTCAAGGTTCATTCATGTTGTAGAATGCAGAAATACTTAATTACTTTTTATGGCTGAATGATACTCCATTATATGAATATACCACGTTTTGTTTATTTATTCATCAGTTGTTGGACATTTCGTTCACTTATTTGATTTCCTTGATTTGGCTATAGTGCTGCAATGAAGATTCACGTGCAAGTTTTTGTTTGAACATCTGTTTTCAATTCTTTTGGATGTACACTCAGAGTGGAATTGCTGAAACATATGGTAATTCTGTGTTTAACTTATGGAGAAATGGCCAAACTGTTTTCCACAGTAGTTGCATTATCTTTCATTTCCACCAGGAATGTGGGAGGAAGGGTTCCAATTTTTCCATATCCTAACATTTTCTATCCCCGCCCCCGCCTTCCTTTTTGGTAGTTATCCTTGCATGTGAAGTGGTATCTCATTGTGGTTTTGATTTGCATTTGCCTAATGGATTATAATGTTAAGCATATTTTCATCTCCTTGTTGACCATTTATGTATCTTTTTTTGGAAAAAATGAATATTTAAGACATTCAAGCGCTTTGCTCAAATTTGAATTGGGTTGTTGGTTCTTTGTTGTTGAGTTGTTAGAGTTTTTCATATATTCTGGATATTAGATCATTATCAATTACATGATTTGTAAATATTTTCTCATGTGGAGTGTTCTTAACTTTCTTGATAATGCCCTTTGATGCACAAAAATATTTAATTTTAATGTAGTCCAATTTATCTATTTTGACTGTATATTTATAATTGTCATAAATTCTTGATGAAATTGACACTTTACCTATATGTGATGTGGTTGTCTCTCTCTTGTAACAATTGTGTGGTTTTTTTAATGTTGAAGTCTGCTTGTCTAATATTAGTATAGCTGTCCCAATTCTCTTTTGGTGCCTATGTGCATGAAATATCTCTTTCCATTCTTTCGTTTTTAGTCTAATTGAATCTTTGGAACTTATGTGAGTCTCTTATAAACAGTATATAGTTAGGTCATTTTTTTTTTTATATCCATTCTGTCTCTCTCTGCCTTTTAATCCATTTAATGGTGTTTTAATCCTAGTTATAGTGATTACTTCTATCATTTGATATTTATTTTCTTTATGTCTCATATATATTTTCATTTCCTCAATTTGTCCATTAAAACATTTTGTGTATTTAAATGGCTTTTCTCGTGTACCATTTTTATTTCCTCCTCATTTTCTCTCTATATTTGTATTTATTGTCTTAGGGTTTATGTTGAGTAGTACAATTAACATCCTTAGTAAATATAAATCTAGTTTGAACTGACAGCAACTTAACTTCAATAGCATATAAACTTCTGCTCCTAAGCAATTCTGTCCCTTCCCCTTATGTTGGTACTATCCCAAATTACATATCTGTACATTGTGCTCTCGTTGACATGCATGTATAATTATTGTTTTATGCTTTTGTCTTTTAAATCATTTTAAAAAGAGGAGTTACAAACCAAAAAATACAAAAATACTGGCTTTTATATTTAACTATATAGTTACCTTTCCTGTTATTATTTTTTCACATGGCTTCAAATTGCTGTCTAGTGTTCTTTCATTTTATCTTGAAGGATTACCTTTACCATTTCTTGTAAAGCAGGTATAATAGCAACAAACTCTCTGAGCCTTTGTGTATCTGGGAATTTATTAATGATCCTTCGTTTTGGAGAATAGTTTTGTTGGACATAAATTCTTGATTGATAATTTATCTTTTAGGTCTTTCAGTATATCATATACTGCCCTCTGGCCTCCATGGTCTCTCCTGAGAAACTGTTAATCTTATTAAATATCCCTTGTACATGATGAACTGCTTCTCTCTTGATGCTTTGAAGATTCTTTTTTGTCTTTGTCTTTTGAAAGTGTGATTACAGTGTGTCTTAGTATGGGTCTTTTTATGTATATCCTACTGAGAGTTTTTTGCACTTCTTTGATATGTAGATTAATTATTTCATCAAACTGGAAAGTGTTTGACCACTGTTTGTTCAAATACTTTCTGCTCCTTTCTTTGTCACTCTTTGCCTGACACTTTCAAAATGCCAAGTTGGTAATTGTGGTGGTATCTCACAGGTTCCTTTGGCTCTGTTCATTTTTTCCCATTCTTTTACCTTTCTGTTCCTCAAATTGGATAATTTTGATCGACCTATCTTCAAGTTTGCTCATTTTTTATTGACTACTCAAATCTGCTATTGAACTCCTGTAGAGAAATTTCATTTTAGCATTGTACTTCTCAGCTCCAGAATATCTATTTAGTTCTTCTTAAAATTTTCTACTTATTGATATTCTGTATTAGTTTTATAGATTATTCTGTAATCATTCTCCTATTTCATTTGATTCTTTCCCAATGGTTTCCTTTAGCACTTCGAGCATATTTAAGACAGTTGATTGAAATCTTTGTCCAGTAAGTCCAGTTTTTGGGCTTCCTAAAGGATGGTTTCTGCAATTTTTTTTCCTGTTAATGAACTCTACTCTCCTAATCTCTGAATTTTTTATTTGTTAAAATGGAAAAATTTGAATATTATATGTTATAACTCTAAAAATCAAGTCCTCTTTCTGCCATACCCACTGGGTTCGCATTGTTATATTTTGTTACCTGAAGGCATCCATTTATTCAGTGGCTTTTCAAAACTATTTTTGCAAAGACCGTATTTCTTGTCATGTGTGGTCACTGATGTCTCCATCCCATTAGCTTAGCACTCAGTCAATGACTGGACAGAGATTTCCTTAAACTCCTGAGCTGAAAAGAAAAACAAAATAAAGCAAAAAAATGCCTTCTTGTTCATTGTAGATTGATTCTGAGCTATGGAATTCCTTCAGTGCTCAGCCAGGATGCCTACAATTCTGCCTTAGGTTTTTCCTTCTGCTTGTCCAGTATCTAAAGGTCAGTCAGAAGTGCAAGTCTAGGGTCCTTTCAGGTCTCTTCTGAGCATGTACTCATCACTAGGCATGCATTTGACTCTCTAGTTTCCTGATAGATGCAGAAGTCCTAGGGGCACCTGGGTGGCGCAGTCGTTAAGCATCTGCCTTCGGCTCAGGGTGTGATCCCAGCATTCTGGGATCGAGCCCCACATCAGTCTTCTCTGCTAGGAGCCTGCTTCTTCCTCTCCCACTCCCCCTGCTTGTGTTCCCTCTCTTGCTGGCTGTCTCTCTCTGTCAAATAAATAAATAAAAATCTTAAAAAAAAAAAAAAAGAAGTCCTTGAAAGCTCTCATTCTTCCATCTCTTACCTCAGCCTCACTCTTCCTAGGCTTTTAGGTCTGTTTGTTGCTTGTCTGCTTTCTAGGCTTCTAAGTCTGTTCCATTTGCTGTCCTTGCCCCAAGGTGGCTGTGGTAGTATATGTTTTTAAATATTTTAGGAAAATGCTACAAATGACTACTCCAGACCTGAGAGGGATTCAAGGGAGGGGAAACAAAGGCAAACCTCAGAGCTGATCCCTCAGCAAACCACCAATTGGGTCAAAATACACAACCACAGTGATCCACAATTATTTGAGAACCAGGTTTATATTGACCCATCAGGTCACATGAGAAATGTAGGTTGCTGTCCCAGCAGCTGCTGCTGATCTGGAGAATGGAGGATGATAGGTTGGTAAGTGAAAATGTTACAACATTCACTAAGTTTAATTTGTAAATTTGGAATAAAGAAATATATCATAGTGTGGTGATAAGAACTGAAGTAGATAATTATGATCAGCTCCCAATATGTCCAATATATAGTAAGTGCTCAGTAAATGGATGCTATTATTATCATTGCTTATGAAAAATATATGTTTTTTTCTTGTTTTGGTTACTATTTTGAAGGTGAAGAGCAGAATAATTCTTTATGAACACATTGGAAAACATTTTTAGCCATTAACATATTAAATCAAGAGTTAGCAAATACTGACAAATCAAGGACACATTATTGTTTTCGTTCATACCACCCTCACATTCTCCATTATCATACCTTGTCAGCAGGGCTAGATTTGCCTATCAAGGCATTAGTTACTTTGATAGTGAATTTTGAGTGACAAGATATAGTTCCTACCTCCAAATACTTCTTCCACCACTTTTTGTCAAGATGGCTGGAATATCCTTTGAGTTAAGGCATTAAAGATTTGCCATAAGATAGATTTAAACTGGATAAAGTAATAATTCATATGTTATAGCTGTTTTTTCAAACTTTGCTCCATATTTTCGTTGTCCATGTAGTTGGCTACTTGAATATTAAATGCTGATGCAGTCAGAGATCCCAAAGTCCTCCAGGATGAGCTGGAAATCTGGATAGCGTTCCTCGTGCTTTTCATTTAAAAGATTCTGGAGTACATTATTGACTAAACTTTTTAATCAAGGAAAACAGAAGACACTGTATTCATTCTAAGTATTAAAGACCTAATATTGGAATTAAGAGCTTACAAAGCAATTAGAAGGGTAGAGAAACAAAGGGCAGAAAGCCACAGCTACAAGTCAGGGAAGCTGACTCCAAAGCGTCCAAAGCAATGAAACTAAATTTATTAGTTCCATGATATGTCATATGTGGCAAGGCATTCCTACATAAAATTTAGAAACATGTGTCCTGTAGTCAAAGGGCCAGAGTTCAGATTCTGGTTCTATCACTTAGTAGATGTAGTACCATCAATAAGTCATGTAACCTTTGTAAGCCAAGATTTTCTTATCTGCCAAATGGGCAGCAGCCTACTTTATGGGTTATTGTGAAAATTAATGTAAGATTAAAACACTTAATTTTGTACCTGATATATAGTAAATATTAAGTATCTACTGCCTAACACAGGGCATAATTTGACAAATATTTAATAAAAATTAATACATATTAATAAATATTAATAAAAATAAAATAATAATATAACCACTTCTGTTGATTTTTTAAGATGTGGATCTTTCTATAGAGCAAAACTACAGTGAAGGGCTCCTGGGTGACTCAGTTAGTTAAGCATCTGCCTTTAGCTCAGGTCACGATCCCAGGGTCCTGGGATTGAGCCCTGCATCGGGCTCCCTGCACAGTTGGGAGCCTGCTTCTCCCTCTGCCTCTGCTCCTTTCCCCCGATCATGCTCTGTCTCTCTCTCTCTCAAATAAATAAATAAAATCTTAAAAAAAAAACAAACCTATGGTGAATTGTAGTCAATTATTTGATGTTTTCAGTTTTGTGAAAATATTTTTTAGGGGGTCTCATGAGCTATAAAAGAAATCCCTGAAGCCAAAGTGCATCAGCTCTGCTGCCTAGAAGTAAAGTCAGTGGACTTCACAGATATCATTGTGCAAATTTTTATGACAGATCAAGGAAATTAATTTCTCATGTTGACTGCATCTACTCTAACATTTCATTGTAACTAGATTTCAAATCTGAACCTCTTTATTATACTGTAAATGCAAGTTCAGAAAGTAGACTCTCGGGGCGCCTGGGTGGCATAGCGGTTAAGCATCTGCCTTCGGCTCAGGGCGTGATCCTGGCGTTATGGGATCGAGCCCCACATCAGGCTCCTCTGCTGTGAGCCTGCTTCTTCCTCTCCCACTCCCCCTGCTTGTGTTCCCTCTCTCGCTGGCTGTCTCTATCTCTGTCAAATAAATAAATAAAATCTTAAAAAAAAAAAAAAAGAAAGTAGACTCTCTGTTCTATTAAAAGGTATTATTTTTGCCTGAAGGGTAGATGTAAGCATTTGAAAGCCTCAACATAACTTCTAATTATTGGAGAGGGATTCTGCAAAATAATGTTTCTTTCTCTGGAGCATATAGGACAGCCTCAGAGCACAATTTACATTTCTGTGTTCCCAGAAACATGAATCTCCTTTAGCAGTTGTATAATACAAACCAAGACTGTTAATTAACTAAATTGCTATGGCAACGAAATATTCTATAGGTAGATAATTTTTGGTAATAAATCCACAACATCTCTTTTCCTTTTTAAGTAGTCAATAAGAATGCATAAAGTTTCCACCATCCTAGTTCATGTATCACATTGATATTCTAGTTCTAAAAATCCCTGACATAACAATATCATTATAGTTATAGCCAAGGAACGAGGTTACAAGGTTAATATTGCCTATGATATTTTACTATTTATTATTATAATTTTATATTCATTGGTTTCTAGGTGCTAGAGGTTTTGAGTATTTTTATGGAAAAGGAATTGCCTTTTACTTCATACAGCCTCGATATTTTTGTTTTGGGCAGCAGTTAGTGAATCAAATTTAAAGTGTGTCACATACCAAACATAGAGTGCTAGTTACTGGCCACACGAAGTCAGGTAAGACATGTTCCTTTCCATTAAGCTGCCTGTGGCCTAGATGGGGAAACAGGCTTATAAATCAGCGATGACAAATGTGGTAGACAAACTTTAAGGTGACTCTCATGATACCCGGATCTTGGTGTTCATATCCGTGTTTAACTTGTTCTCTTTCAGTGTGGGTAGGACCTGTGAACTACTTTTATTTTATTTTATTTTATTTTATTTTATTTATTTTATTTATTTTATTTTATTTTATTTATTTTATTTATTTTTTTAAAGATTTTATTTATTTATTTGACAGAGATAGAGACAGCCAGTGAGAGAGGGAACACAAGCAGGGGGAGTGGGAGAGGAAGAAGCAGGCTCATAGTGGAAGAGCCTGATGTGGGGCTCGATCCCATAACACCGGGATCACGCCCTGAGCCGAAGGCAGATGCTTAACCGCTGTGCCACCCAGGCGCCCCTGTGAACTACTTTTAACTAAAAAATTTGGCAGAAGTTATAGGATATGACACCTGTGATTACAGTATGTTATAGAAGACTCCTTTTTGCTAGTAGTCTTGTTCTAGAACCTTCTTCCCCTTGCTGTCTTTGAAGCGGCAGTTACAAATTGTACAGCTACAAGTAAATAAATGTTACCAACAAGTTGAGTGAGTGATCTTGGAAGTTGATCTTTCCTTTTGGAGCCTCCTGCTGAGAACCCAGCCTTTATTGACGCCCTGATGGAATTCCTGCATAGACACCCAGCTTAGCTGTGTCCAGAATCCAGACTCACAGAAACTGTTACATAAATGCATGTTGTTTTAAGCTGCTAAATTTGTGGTAATTTATCATGCAATACAGAACACTAATTCAGTTGTTCAGTGTTAATCTCATTACACTGTTTGCGGAGCACAGGACATGCATATTAAAATCACATTCTAGGACCTGGAAGAATTTCTGGAGAATGTGACTCCTGAGGTAAAATTAGATGGATTTTACGTAGAAGAGGTACAAGAAAATTTAACTTGGAGTTGGCTAGAGGAACGAGGAGTAACATTTCAGATATAAGGAAAACCCAGAGTGTAGTCACAGGGGCAAGAATGTGACAGTGTTCAACTGTATATTTTTGTAATATGGCTAAAGTTTTAGTATATGTTTTAGTGTAATGAGACGTGAGAGCTAGTCAGGGACCAGAGTTCATATAGAGCTTCCTATGCTGGCTAGATTTCCAAGTTTATATGATGGGGAAAGCTTTAATAAAATTCAAGATGGGGAAGATATAATCAAATCGACGTGCAAAATCATTTTCGCTTAGAACACATAATAATATGATGAGTCAAAAGCCAATCCTAGTTTTAAGAACAAAGTTTACAAGAATGAGAAGAAACTGGCTCCTCCCTCCTTTCTCCTTTGTTGTGTCCCCTAGGTACTTCCACAAAACCCTCACCTCCTTATATTGAATCCATTTACCTGAGTCTCTAAGAGACTGTTTCCCATGGGCACCAACCATGGTTCACTTACTTTTGTTTCTCTAGAGGCTAAAACAGTACGAGGTACACACTGAATATTACTTCACCATAAATTGTTTTGGGCTTAAAAAATTGTTATTGTCTTAACAGAACATTGAGGCATAATTCTTGTGAAGTTTAGAGTAAGTTTGGATTAAGTAAGAAAGAGATCAAATTAAAGGCAAGGATTTTTACTTCAGGTAACATTCCCAAAGTATACCTGAAATAAATGGTAAGATATTAGATTTTGCCACTTTTTATAAGCCGATGATATAATGTATATATTATCCTTATAGGCTTATATAAAGCTTTGTGTTTTGAGAATGAAAAAAACAATAATATCCAGTAAGGAACTTAAACAGGCACATTGTATGCAACAAGCTTTAGAGTTCATTTTAGGCTGTAATTAAGATAGGCAAATAGGATTAGAACAATAATTAGCAAGTACACTTCTTAAGTAAAATTGCATTACAGACCTTTGGGAAGTCATTGAGGTATATTGGGCCTTACCCTAGGTTTGAGTCATGTTAAAACATTCCTAGAAAACCCACATGATAAGCATCATCCATTCCTTATTTCCTTGCTTTCCAACCCCACTGGCGTAGTCTAGCCACTTTTTCTTTTTCATCTAAATTATTATACTATCTTCCTATTGATCTCATTGTGTCAAAACTAGACTAATATTTTGGAAAGAGGATGGATTTTAAGTCAAATGGACCCAATACTGGAGTTCAGTCTTCTATCCCTTTGTCAAAAGCCAAATTTCTTTAAGTTTCTTTTCTTTTTGTGAAAAACAAACACAATCACTCCCTATTTATAACGATTATTGGGAAGATTAAATAAATACTTTATATATCTTTAATCACAATACATATAATCCTTGGATATTATTAATTATGTCTACTTCTTACAAATTAAATAAGACCAAATAAATAATTAAATAAGACCAAATAAAGTAGATATTCATGAGAGGTAGCATGGGATAGAGGAAAGAACATGACCTGCTGAACCTCATCTACAATCCTGTCTTTATTTCCTACTTGTTGTGTGAATTCAGGCAAGTTACTTCACCTTTTAATTCATCTTTAAAATGTAGGTATTGGGGCGCCTGGGTGGCGCAGCAGTTAAGCGTCTGCCTTCGGCTCAGGGCGTGATCCCAGCGTTCTGGGTTCGAGCCCCACATCAGGCTCCTCCGCTATGAGCCTGCTTCTTCCTCTGCCACTGCCCCTGCTTGTGTTCCCTCTCTCGCTGGCTGTCTCTATCTCTGTTAAATAAATAAATAAAATCTTTAAAAAAAATAAATAAATAAAATGTAGGTATTATGAGAATTTAATGAATGAGAAAATGTATACGCCTGACACATAGCATACACTAAATAAGTACTTGTGACCATCTATGCCAAGGGTTTAATCTAAATTCTAAAGATATTAAAATGAAAAGCTTCTACATGACTTCAAGAAGTTTAAAAAACTAAATGCCCAAGCAACCAGTCTATGTCAAATAGATATTTTCTAAGTATGTTTCTCACTTTAATATACCCTTCCTGAGGATTTATGTAAATGTGATTTAGAAAATTTCAAGTTCAACGTGGGCACAGCCTCAAAAAGGTGACCAGAGAGTAAGAGGTCTAAAGTGGGACTCAAACATTGTTTAGGAATAAAATTACTTCAATGGGCCAACAGTTAGGTGTCCAACTCTTGATTTCAGTGCAGGTCATGATCTCAGCATTGTAAGATCAAGCCCTGTGTCGGGCCCTGTGCTAGGCATGGAGCTTGCTTAAGATTCTCTCTCTCTCTTTTCCTCTACCCACCCCCTCTCTCGCTAAAAACAAACAAACAAAACAACAACAACAACAAAAAGACACTTAAATTCTAACCCATTTCTCCTATTTCTTTCCCTCTATAGAAGAGATAGGTACGTCTATCTATCCATAGCTTGATTATAGCCAACAAGATCACTCTGATTCTGTTGACTTGAAAGCAATCTTCTTATGGTAATGATCTCAAGTTGGAAACTTTTCAAGGGATATTACCTTCGGGAAGTTGACATAAATCTTTAACTCTTCGTTAACACTTATGTCATTATTACAAATTAAGATTGATCCTCTATTTTAACAATTTCCTCTCTTGCATTGTGTCTACCACTGAAGTTGGCCAACTCTGATAATACAACTGACTTTCGTGATCCTCAAAAATAGAAATGAAATTTTGGATGGAAAAATGTACTTCCATGATTTAGTGAAGTATGAGGTATATCCTTAATGTACTGAAATAATGAATTTTACAGGTAATATCTGCTTATGATGCCATGCCTAAGAGAGCCAGATAATAATCCACTCGATATTCACCCATTAACATATTCAAAAGATATTTATTATTATGCTATATCTAAGCATTCCTAGGTACCGAGGATAGAGCACTAAATAAAAGACAAAACTTCATGCTCGCATGCATTCTAAATTCTAGACAGGGGGAGCAGATATCCTATTAACTGAAGTTTAACCACATAATAGAAACTATTTTTTAAAAGCACTTTCTTTACATAAAGTTATGACTTTATAGACATATCTTTGACATTTTTCTAAAGATTTTAAAGGTGAATTTAATCATAGACCAATCTATAGAACAAAGGCACTGAAGCACTAATTCACTCAACAGATGTTTTTTGCGTGCTTGTGAATAATAGACAATGAACTGGGATGCTGAGAACGTGAAACCTAATAACACATATATTACCCTCAAGTAATGTGCATGGTGTGTAGCCTGGTGGGTTAAAACAAACAATTAACCAAACATTTATAAAATTGAGTGGAACTAGTCCTACTATTGGCTAACTACACTGGATGAAACATGGTAAGATGGGAAATTTGAGTCTTTTAGGTTACTATTCTGCTATGTTCATTAAAGCAGTTTCTAAATGGTAATAAAATAAAAGTAATAGTAGCATTAACAATATACAATAACAATTAATATCTAATTTAGTCTCAGTATATTGAGAACTTCATGAAATATGATAAAAGTTGTTTCCTTGAATATATGAAAAATACTGGTATTATGTACTTTGAAAATCTTTTTTGGCTGGGGTCCAATCTAAACTTGTCAAAAGTCAGGAGAAAGCTTTCCATCATCACCATCATCCATTTTCCAAAGTTCTAGAAACAAAATTATACTCATGTGTAATTTTAAACTTTTTTGACTATGGTAAATTTGAGAACAATTTAACTGTCACAGCAGGAATCACGGATAATATAGAATAAAAAAAATGAGAACAATGAGATACCATCATTACTGATAAGTACAGTCTAAAATTAGCTGATGTAGTGATTTCAGGCATGAATGCACAGCTGCACCTTATACCTCTGAGAATTGTTTGCCAGAATCCAGTTTCCAGGAGCTCATTTTTAACTATCAGTTTTTTGCAAACTTTAGTCATTGCTTAAGATTTATTTTTCCCCTACATCAATTTTTGAACTAATCAAAGTCACATTAAAAGACTATATTCGTTAGTAAATATTCAATCTTAAAATATTAATTACTATGGAATTAGATAATGTTTTTGAAAGTAGTTTGAATGCTTTTAAGTATTCTATAAGGTGTCTCACACAGTAGGTGATCAAGAAATGTTTTTGAATAAGTGGAACATATTAGTCCTCTTTCCTTCCTTCCTCTACTTCTTATATTTGTTCTCCATCTCTCTTTCATACATTTGTTGAAACCCCTTCTTTCCTTCACATATTAGTTGAGTAACTCTTTCTCTCTAGCTCCCCAATATGCCTACCATGGTGAACCCAGACTTGAAATTTAGATGGAATTACATGTTTTGTGGAATAATAAAAAGGTCACTTTTTCTTTAGGGAATTTTAAAAATCTAAATCTATTTTTTAAATCTACACACACACACCACAATGTTTGTATAAATTTTTAAAAAAGAAGTACCATCTCTCCTCCTGCTCAAGTTTGCTGGCAGGTTAAGAATGCATGGAAAACTACAGTGCTCTGTCAATTGATCTGTGGAAAGAAACAACTGAACGGAGATGAAAGTTAACTAGAAAGAGATATAGCATATGAAGTTTCATCCTACAAAGGAGTTAGGAAGTTGGTTATATTGACAGACAGAATTGTGAAAATATTTGAACACTTAGAGACAAAACAGATGCAAAATGGGGGAGGAGGAATAAAGAAATCAAGTGAATAACTAGCTCAAGGTAGTTAAGTTGTGCTGGGCACAGACCAAGGGATCCTATAATTGAATCTGTAACTCAAAACCACAGTGACAATGAGTCACAACTATGTACTGGTTGGATCATATATTGTGAAGTCCCATCCAGACCAATATTTCACACTAACTTCTCATGATAGGTGACTCTCTTCGGTAGACTTTCATCAGTCATATTTACATAATGGAAAGATCATTCATACTAGAAATTCTAGCTCTACCACGTGTACTGGCTGACTTTGGGCAACTTCTTGATCTCATCTGATCTTAATTTCTTCATCTCTAAATTGAAAATAATACTCAACAATAATACCTTACAGTATTGTAATAATAAGATAAAATTGATGTATATATAAATACAAATATAAAAATATATAGCTGAAATTTTATTCCCCTACAGTGTGTTATTTTGATAATTTACACTGAAAGATATTTAAAAATGTAGTTTTCTGGTAATTATAAAGCAATAGCTTTTACAATAATTTTTCAAGATATGTGTTTTTAATTTTTTTTTACTCAGTCCCTTTGAGCCAAAAACAGAGACTGATTTTCTAGTGATATGTGATATACAGGAAATACATTGTCTTTAATCAAGATCCTCTGATGATTTTCCTTCAGAGACTAGGACAAAATTTTAAATTCATTTTAAGAAAAATAATGTTTAATTAAAAGGTAAAGTACTTTGCATCAATTCAGAATTGCCCAGAAGACTTGCGTCCTCTTACAAATAACATGTTTCTTTTGGCAGGGGAACTAATTATCAGTTCAGTTGAATAAAAGTTTCCACAAAAATAAAAGAGGTTAATAAACAACATTTCTACATTTTAAGTCAATATATGCCTCAGAGTTGAAATGAATTATGCCCAAAAGAAGATTTTGTCACCCCAAGACAATTCATTTTGTCTCTATGGAATATTGATTATTTTAAGCTGGTTATTTTTAAGAAACTGCATACACAAGAGAAGCTCTGAAAAAAGAGTAGAAGTTACCCTTTTGTAAGAGACATTTACATGTATAAGGAACATTTCCACTTGTAAGGGTATCTTCCTATACCAGGAAGAGAGGGTCAAATCTAAACCTCTAGAAACTATTATCAATGGAGAAGGCATGGCCTTAAATTTGCATAACAACTTTATCCTCCTTTATTGTGCTTTCCCTGGTAACTTTCCTCTCCAGCCAATATCTTCTTTTTTCTTTGGCTGGAGATGGTATTTAAGGTGATGGGTTTGGATGTTCCAGGGAGTTACTCAGTTTCCTTGGGTCTCCTCCATGTATATAGGAGGTATACATGTTACAAAACCTTTGTTTGTTTTTCTACTGTGAATCTGTCTCATGTCAATTTAATTCTTAGACCAGCCAAAAGAATCTTAAAGAGTAGAGAAAATTTTTTTCTTTTTGACATAGGCATAAGATATGAAATAAGAGTGAAGGAGCCCTACATGTCAGAAAAATAATGTATTGTTTCAGAATGGAGAAAATACAATAATGGAAACCAATGAGACCCATATTGTTTTCATCTCACATTGACTAAGGGAGGAGACAGAGAAAACTAGACTTACTCCATGAGTAACTGCTTGATATGAAGAGCCAATACATGAGAATATTGACTCTGACAGTACTGTGAGCAGTTCGTCTTCTCGAAACAGAGGAAGTATGGGACACAGATAACGTTCTAAGAAGAGAAATCCTAGAAGGCCAATGTGAAAGGATAAAGACAGGCGTTACTTTAAGAAAAAAGAATTAATAAGAAGATACTGTGGATGATAACTTGGATGTCTTAAAATGGCAAAGAAGTTATTTCCCTTCTGAGATTTACACTTTTTATTGACATCTCTTTTACTGCAAGTTTTTGACACTCTCTGTGATCCCTTTTAGCTCTAAATTTTCTGTGGCTTTAAGTATGATATTGATATTTATGCTTTATAAAGATTTCATTTTGCTTAACAAGAGTAAAACTGACTACTCTGATTGAATGTTTGAGGTCTGGCTGATTTGTTTTGGGGTCTCTGTCTCTTTAATTTCCATATAAAACAGCAGGAGAAGCAATGGTACCACTCCTGAGTTGCAGAACAATTATCATGGAGAAGATTAAACTGTAAAAAGAGAAAAAAAAACAAACCCAAATTGTAGTCATTTGCCCCCAACAACAGCAAACCAAGACTTAGTTTCAATCTATTCCAGAAACGTTACCTTTTAAAAATCAATCTGAAATTTTCATATCTGCCCTAGTGAGATAACCTGCATGATACAACCTTACCTTACCCTTCCCCCTAGTCTGAAACAATCTTTTCTTTCTTTTGTTAATAACTTCTTGCCACATTCTCCCTCCTAGAGAAAACTTCCATTTTGTACAACTCCTTGTGCATCTCTCTATTTGCTATATGGGGTGCTACCTAATTCATAAATCATGTAAGTAAGCCAATTAGATCTTTAATTTGACTCAGTTGAATTTGTTTTTTAAGAAAAACATTCATTAGGCAAGTGTACAGACAAAATCTTATCAAAACACTCAATTCTCCCTTATAAATAAAATTTTGTATTATTATTTAATGCTATTGCTATTATTTTCAGATTTCCTACACACAATCCCAAGGAGTAGTTAAATTTCTCACAAAATTATCATTACAGTGAGATCAACTTTTTCGAGGTGCATCATGAGATAAATATCATATTCTTAGTTGAAGAAGTCTTAGAAAACACATTAGACTTTCATTTAATAGTAATCATTTGATTGTCCCATCACATGTGATGTGATTTTACTTGGTATTCCACATACTCACTCAAAAAGGATGGAACTGATGTTCAAGATCTTTTTCCCCTGTAGGGGCCAAGGGTAGGTCATCCCAAGATGGGCCACTTCAACAGAAACATTTTTTTGAGTTAAAAGCAAACAAAGCCTAGCAGATTAAGGAAAAGCTTTTTATCTTCCCCTCTTGTCTGTTTGTACCAGGAAGAAAGCTATTAACAGAGATTTCTCTTCACCTAAGAAACTTACCTACATAATAGGTCAACTTTTATTTTCCAAACATCTCCTCTCATGTTCCTGTTAATGGTCTTTCTTTCCTTTGTATCCTGAGGCCCCTGCCCACTCCCTTAGCTCATATAAGCCTCATGTTGCCCCACTGTCTGGAATTTCCCTGTTTGTGAAGATTCCTCCTACTTATGCTGTTATTTGATTTTCTCCTTTTAATTTGCCTCATTCTTAGTCAAACTACAAGGACCTTAAAGGGCAAAGGAAATTCTTCCTCCCCAACGGCCCCATGCTCAGACATTCTGCTCACTTTCTATGGACATGTCCTATAAAACTGATCCATTTTTCAGTCATGTTTATAAAGTCGTGGCAGTATTTCAAGTACTTTTTGATATTGAGAAAATACCTAAACCTTTTACATCTAATTATCTTCAGATATTCCAAGGTTTATTTATTAAAATTGATATTTTTTTCTTATTTCCTAGTGTCACCAGCAGACCCCAAGACCTGACACTTACTACTCACCTGCTTATACCCACCGTCCTTTGTCTTACATTTTTCCTTAAGCTCTCGTTTCCAGCTTATCTCTAACTTGGGCAAAAGACCTGAGGGGCACAGCATTCTGTGATGGAAACTAAAACTACCCGTCGAGCGATAATGACTGCCTGGCAGAAGAGCTTTGGTGGCCCAGACCACACAGACCAGTTTGAGCTTAAATCCTAACTGACACCTGTGTAGATGGACCATGGAGTGACTCATGATGTGACTGACCTTTACCTCATTATAATACTAAAATCTCTGGGGTGCCTGGGTGGCTCTTCATTTAAGTGTACACCTCTTAGTTTCAGCTCAGGTCATGATCTCAGGGTTGTGAGACGGAGCCCTATGTCTGCCTCCACACCCAGAAAGGAATCTGCTTGAGACTCTTTCCCTTTCCCTCATCCTCTAACCCCCCACCATGCTCTCTCTTTCTCAAATAAATAAAATCTTAAAAAAAATAATACTAAAATATCTGCCTAAGGAGGAGTATAAGCCTCATGTACGTAATATACAATGTATGTTAACGTTTCCTTAAGGCACATGCATGACCTGATGCCCATCTCTACATACAGTGACAAGTCTCCCTTTCTAAATATTTATTCCTAACCCTCACTAAAAGGAACCCACTTACCCCTGCTCAGGGAGTCATGGCTTTGGAAGTTATTCCTTGTGATCTCCTTTGTTGCTGCGAATAAACTTGCCTTTGTGCACTGACTCCACCTGGTGTAGTTTCTCTCTGTGACTCACCAAGGAGTGAACTCACATTAGTTTAGTTACACTGGTATTTTATTTATTTTTTTTTTTTTAAAGATTTTATTTATTTATTTGACAGAGAGAGACAGCCAGCCAGCGTGAGAGGGAACACAAGCAGGGGGAGTGGGAGAGGAAGAAGCAGGCTCCCAGTGGAGGAGCCTGATGTGGGGCTCGAACCCAGAACGCTGGGATCACGCCCTGAGCCGAAGGCAGATGCTTAACCGCTGTGCTACCCAGGCGCCCCTACACTGGTATTTTAAAATACAACTTTTCTCTAATTCAAAATA
Source organism: Ursus arctos (assembly GCF_023065955.2). Lineage (NCBI taxonomy): Eukaryota > Metazoa > Chordata > Mammalia > Carnivora > Ursidae > Ursus > Ursus arctos. Next base: position 29,675,897 of record NW_026622897.1, read on the forward strand.
GCTGTTTTCTCTAATAATGACATCTGTGAATCATAAAAATTAAAATAATATAAAAAAGTAAAAATAAAGACTGCTCTTAATTAGTATTTTGGTGATTATAGACATCTTTCTATGAATAATCACATAGAAAGATACTATTTATATAAAATTTATATTCTCATACTACGTATCTTCTATAAATAACCTTTAACCAATGCTTTTACTCAATGATATGTCAAGGGCATCCATCATGCCAATAAATAAAATCTATATTATAGATACCTGGTTTATAGTTTGGCCACAATAATTGATCTGTAGATGTATATTTACATCCCCCCCCATTTATTATTATTACTATTCTAAAGTTGACTTTGATTAACAAACATATAGGCATATTTTTGTACATACATCTGATTATTGAATAATATTCCAGGGAGCAGGATTCCTAGGTCATAGGATATATAATTTTAAATAAATTTTGATAAAGAGAATATGTATGCAAAATGGCAACTTACAGTGAAAGAATACCCATCTTCTCTAGACTTTCCAACAGGCTTTGTTGACCTTTTAAATATCCAAAAATCTTATTGGCATTGAAGGGGATCAGAATATGCCACCACCCAAAAATGCCAGTTTTGTATAAGGATTATTTTGAGGTGAAGGTCATAGAAAAATAGCAGACACAAGAAAAGCTCTCTGCCCTCCTCCTTTCTGCCTAAAAGCAGGGCATAAATTTCCTTTTGTTTAGGTGATATAAATTTCCATTTTTTAAGAAGATTTTATTTATTTATTTGAGAGAGAGAGAGAGAGCGCGAGCACAGAGTGAGAGGGAAAAGCAAGCTCTCCACTGAGCAGGGAACCTGAGATTCTATCCCAGGACCCTGAGATCATGACCTGAGCTGAAGGCAGATGCTTAACCCACTGAATCACCCAGGTGCCTCTATAAATTTCCATTTGTAAAGGTGTCCTCCTCTCCCAGACCAGGAGGACTTGAGATTGCACTGAGATAAGTCTGCATAAAAAAATCTTACTAACCAACCCTTATTTACCATATATTTCCTACTCACCTTCCCACAATTTATCAACCTTTGTTAAATGATATATTAGTCCCCAGATTTAACCACTTCATTGGGTTTTCTGTTGAGTCCCCATGCACATAAAATTAAAAATAAAAACTTCATGCCTTTTCTCCTCTTAATATATTTTTCCAGTTTAATTTGCATGTCTCAGTTATAAAACATAAGAGCATAGAGGAAAAGTTTTTTCTTCCCTTCAGCATAAAATACTGTTTTATGTGTGATATCACAAACTTGAATGGAGAATGGCATTAAAATTTTTAGAAAATTAAACAGCTTTTAAAATAGTTTATTGGGGCACCTAGGTAGCTCAGTTGGTTAAGCACCTGCCTTCAATTCAGGTCATGACCCCAGAGTCCTGGAAGGGAGCCCCATGCAGGTGTCAGGCTCCCTGCTCAGCAGGGAGTCTGCTTCTCCCTCCCCTCTCCCTCTCCCCCTCCCCCTGCTTCTGCTCTCTCTCTCTCTCTCTCAAATAAATAAAATTTTTGAAAAAATAAAATAAAACTTATTTTCACAGTATATTATTTACGGTAGAAAATGGCTACCTATAATTACACCTCGGATAACTGTTATTCCAGCTTAATGAAGTAAGATCTGAAATTCAGAATGGGTAAGAAATAAAATGTTTCCTTTATCTTCCTTCTTTCCTCCCTTCCTTCTTTCTTTCCTCCCTCTCTTCCTCTTCCTTTTTCTGCCTTCTTTTCTTTGCAAACTATTACTGAAAACATACTTGATCACTTAATTTTCTTATGTGCTGGAACTTAAAAAAAAAAAGCAAATTATGCATATCTTTCTCTACAAGTGGTGCTATAAAGATAACTCCAATAAAACAAGCAACCTTAATTACAGTGGCCTCTTTCACGGTATAATTTCGTGGGTGGCAAAACCAGCCTTCCTGTTGCAGTAGTGTTTCCTGGTGAAAAGAACAAATGTGTTGGAGTCGGGCAAGCTTGAATTTGAAGTTTGGCTCATCCACTTGTCAGCCATCCAATCCGATGCAAGCCTCTTCAGTCTCACTGAGCTTCAAAGTCCTCATTTGTAAAGCAGGGAGAATAATAATGACTCTTGGAAATTCTTTGAGAATTAAAGATTATTTAGAGGACGTAGCTCAACTTTTTTGCATTTAGTAAACATTATTTGTTTTAGCTTATTAATATTGAAAACTCCACAATAAAAACCATAGAATGAGCATATCATTAAAGATAACCTAGGTTTAGTTCATTGTGTTAAAGTTAAAAACAACAACAACCAAACCAGATAAAATGAAAACTTGAGGCTTAGCATGGGCAGTCACTTCCATAGTGATTTAGTTTAGGGTCATATAATTGAAAGTCAAAAGACTAAGAGTACAGTGCTTATATAAGATTAAGATTCTTTTCCTTAAGACTTTATCCCCTTTCAAAATTCAAATTACCTTAGAGAGAGATAACATCTTAAGTCTACTTAGTTATAATTTAGTATTGCTGTTTATAGACTCACTAAAACATTTCCTGAGACAGTCATAACTTTTATATTTCATATAAAATTAGAAACTGTAAATGAAGATGGCATATACCACATATTCTAAGGAGGAAACCTAGTAGAAAGAAGGATACATATGGATCACCAAAGGACAGAGGGAGAAGCACTGTGTTAGGTATTTTTCCTATGGTATTGTATTATCTTTTTTTTTCTTTAATACTATGGTGATATCATGAGGTGAGTGACATGATCTCCATTTTGAAACAAGATCTGAGGCTCAATGAGAAATCTGAAAATGAGCAACCAAGTCTGTCTACAAAATTGTGTTAGTTTGACTCAAATCCCATGGTGGTCTCATTTTATCATCATGTATTCAGCCAAGGTTGGCTTCCTAATGTACAGTTCTGCCTAAGCTCAACCTTGCTGCTCTACCTGGGTTCTAGTACCAACATAAATTTATAGACCCTTCTTTAGCCTAGAACAAAGTAGCAAGCTTATTAAAAGACCATAACCAAGGGGCGCCTGGGTGGCACAGCGGTTAAGCGTCTGCCTTCGACTCAGGGCGTGATCCCGGCGTTATGGGATCGAGCCCCACATCGGGCTCCTCCACTATGAGCCTGCTTCTTCCTCTCCCACTCCCCCTGCTTGTGTTCCCTCTCTCGCTGGATGTCTCTCTCTGTCAAATTAATAAATAAAATCTTAAAAAAAAATTTAAAAAAATCCTAATGTTTAAAAAAAAATAGACTGGATATTTACTTCTACAACTACCAGACCAGAGCTCCCCTAAATTTTGTCTTCCTTCACTCTTCTATCCCCACAGAGCTCACTAAGAGGCACATTTATTTGGATTTATAATAGCAATCACTCTTAAATTAATGTAGCACTTTATACTTTATGAGACATATTTATATCTATTTTTTAGTTCTTTTGACTCTAGTAGCAATCCTCAGAGGTGAGATGGGCAGGTAATTGAGACTTTTTTCTTGTAGGCTTCCAGACATGTTAACAGTTTTAGGAAGAATGCAGAAAGGATGAAGACAACAGGGGGGCTTAGAGGCATGGCATGGACAATCAAAAGGGCAATTTGTCTCCTGCATAACTGCTCACAGTGGGCCTTGGTGGGATAAAGTGAACTGGAGGAAATCTGTACAGGCCCTATATTCATGCTTCAGTCATCCAAAGTGTTTATTCAACTTCATTATAAAAGATTATTATTTATTTTGTCCTTACTTCTTTTTTTTTTTTTTAAAGATTTTATTTATTTATTTATTTGACAGAGATAGAGACAGCCAGCGAGAGAGGGAACACAAGCAGGGGGGGTGGGAGAGGAAGAAGCAGACTCATAGCGGAGGAGACTGATGTGGGGCTCGATCCCATAACGCTGGGATCATGCCCTGAGTTGAAGGCAGACGCTTAACTGCTGTGCCACCCAGGCGCCCCTATTTTGTCCTTACTTCTAAAGAGTAAATACAGTCATCATCATCCACAGTCATAGATTGAACACCTATTTTTTCTTGTCGGGAGGACACAAAAAGAAAAGTAATAGTTGCCAACCTTAAAGAGGTTAATAGACAATACAGTCAACCAGGGCTCAAGCTCATCTTTCTCACCTTGTATCTTAGTGCATCAAATGTGACATTTACTCAATGCTTGTGAAATATTGTATTCTTATTCACTATATATCCTGATTTGTCTCCTGTGATGTCTCAAAATGTGAGAGCCTATTTAAACCAAGAGTAGACATGTGACTCTCCAGTCAGTAATATTTTGGTAGATGTGATATGTTATTCCATGAAAAAGCTTTTAGAACCAGTATTTGGTTCAAAATTCTCTTTACCCTCAAAATTGTCTGTGATTGTGGAAGAGTAAAGTGAGATGAAATTTCTGTCGTACTGGATCAATGAGTGACCACAGTGAGCAGAGCCCTCTTATGAACCAGCAATAGACATACAGTATGAGTAAAAGATGTATTTTATTTTCTATGCTATTGAATCATTAGGCTGTTTATTATTGCAGCATAACCTCACCAATCCTGACTGATGAAGTGTCTAATATTTTTTGAATAAATGAATAAAGAATGAACCTGTTTCTAGTGTCTAATGTTAGACATGACATGTTATTTCCTATAGAAGCTTACAAATTGAATACTACATTTTGAAAATAATCTATAAATACTATATTTATAAAATATAATTTATAATTCACAAACATAATTATAAATATAATTCTACCTTGGGATCGGGGACAGTTTCATTGAGTGGTTACTAGGCAAGGCTACAATAAGAATGTGAAAAGAGAGGATTTCATTTAATAATTGTTTAAATATTTACTGAGTGCCTACTGTGAGTCAGCCATTTTGCTTAACATTTCCTATTATTCAAACATACGACATGTTAGTCTGCTGAGCAGTTATTTAAAAATTTTCCCAGGGAACTGGCAGGTTAATTCAATCCTGGCATTTGGGGAAGAGACTGCTTTTTAAACCATTCCATTGTTTCTTTTCCACACAGAGGATAGATGCCTACTGGGAGACATTTACACTTAAAGACATTCTGATTATTAAGGCAAATTTGATAGTTTTAATGTTAGTGGAGAGGATCATTAAAGCTTATATGCCCACTGATAAGGGCCAGCCAGTTCCTTTCTAGAGCAGAAGCTTGTGAAATCCAGAAGTCAGGAAAAGTCAAGGCTGGGAAGAACCAGAGGACAGATTTTTGGTTATGAGGCATGTGGGAAAGAAAGGCCCTAACTGTGAATGGAATCATAGTAGTGGAAGAGCCCAGCAGCAGAAAAATAGATAACGTGGACTAATTAATGCATTTAACATTTTAACCTCCAAGACTAGAGTCTGTTGAGTTAAGGAGGAAAATGGAAATCCATTTTCTTTGGGAATGGGGAGAAGTAAATACTTCTGGAAAATTAAGAAGGCAAGATGAGCAAGGCGGTTCTGTTGGAAGTCACCCTGGAAATCCCTCAGAGATCTCTGCTTGAGAAACCAAGACAGTGGGTCCCCACGGGTTCACCTTCTCTTTGGCCAGGTTCCCCTCAGCAGCAGAATTTCATGGTTACCTCTGCAGTTAGAGGCAGCACCTGCTTCCGTAGGCATGACTGATAAGATCTTTGCCAGGAATCCACTAAAGTTTATTAGTTACTTGAGCAATTGTTGGAATATTTTAAAGGAATACAAAATACAGAAGCTGTGGAGAGGCCATTTAAGTTACCTATTGATTATCAGAGCTTTTGACTTTCAATCTGCCCCACAAAGGGTAGATAACACTGCATACCATATTCAACTCATTGTAAATTCAAACTATTACCTGTTCTTCTTAGCCTGTCTTCATTTTACCTCCTTCAAAGATCTTTACTGATGCTGTGAACTGGGTGTAAGTTTTTTCAGTAAACAAGCATAAAAATTTAAATATAACTTACCCTGTATGCCCTTCACAATTGCATAAAAAGTCCAAAGATGGTAGGCCTGTTGTCTTTCTTTCCACATCCCCCTCAGCACTCACCACAATACTGCGAATATAACGGGTGTTTCATTAATGTTAACGGACCTTAATTTTATGTTTTATATATAAAGTTATAAATTTGAGGTGTGAGAAACATAGTTGGCTATTTGGCTAACATATGATGGTATATTTTTCTTCAATAATTGAAATATATTCTGATGGTCAAAATTTGATTTAAACTTTTAAGTGATCCTGGAAATCAATCGTTTTGAATTTCAATGATACAGACTGCTACAGAAGAAATCTTCTTAGGTAGCTATGATTTAAGTAGAAACTATTTCCAGAAACAAAATTCTCATTAGCCTTTAGAATGATGACTTTAGTCTATTTGCTAATGTTTGTCCATATATATACATGTACTTCCTGTATTTGTTAGCAGAGCAACGAAACTTTATACCTTTCCGTTCACTGACTAAAAGTCAGAATAACAGACCAAGAGATATGTTGAAATGGAACCCCCTCTTGTTTGATCCTGGACAGCTGCTGTGGTTATAATTGCTCTTCTTGACTACAACCACAGCATTGCAGGACAACAGTCATTTTAATACTATAAGCTGAAAATAACATGGTTAAGAGCCATGTCTGATGTTCATATGTGGTTTCTTGGCATCGTATGTGCAGATCCATCTGTTAGATGGCAGAGTGCCTACATACAAGGTAGTGTGCCATTTTCTCTGGGGGTAATAATGCTAATTAAGAGTGGTTTTCAGTGGGCAAGTTGCCTAATGTTACAAGTACCATCTCCTCTCTGAGTCTTCTCTTTTGTTTCTAAATTGACACATTGTATATATAAGCTTCTTTAAATCAATCTACTTACTGGATTTTCCTTTTTCTTTTCTTTCTTTCTTTCTTTTTTTCTTTGATAGGGAGAGACTATTTGCACATGGCGAAAAGCATAAAATTGAGGGGCATACTTAGTGGCCATGTTTAAAGGATACTAAGAGCAATGCACATTGATCAGACTCATTTTGAAAGTTAATTACCAATGAAATCAAATACAGTTTAAGAAGACAATAAAGTCATTTTGCTTTAGAGTACATTTTTTCTTCTTTTACTTTCTTTCTTTTTCTTGGAATGTTTGCTGTAGAAACAGTGTTCAAGCACATATAAATAGAATAAGCTACTAAATGCATAAAGACATAAGAGAGCAGTGAATAATCAATAACTTAATTAAATTATTATAGGCACAAAATTGATCAGGTGAAAGTGTAACACACTGGAGACCAGATTCCTAGACCATTGGTCAAAAGGTCAAGGAAAAATTGAATGAGGTGTCACTGAACTAGAGAACGATAATCATAAAAGCCACCACAGAGAGTGAAAGCTAAATAGTACTGGAATTACTTGTTTATGTTAATGAGTTTAGAAATTAAATTCAAGTCAATGCAGATTTATAAAGCATTTATTTATGCTGGATGTTGGTGGTGGGAGATTATGGAGAGGAGAGCAGGATAAACCTTAATGCTGTCCCTGAAGGAACATATAATCTAATGAGGTAAGTTAAGAAAGAGGCAATTACTTTGGATTCAAGACAGAAGGAAATACGCGGTGAATAAATGGAGAAAAGTAACATGTTCTAGAAACATAAAAGAAGAAATATGTGTGATTATTTCATTGTGGAAGGCTTTTAAAGAAGAGGCCATATAGGAGTTGGGTCATTAAGGTAACACTGTATTCCAATAAGCAAAGAATATAAATGGCGGTGGAGCAGTGCTAAGGTAAGGGACCACCGCAAGTAAGGGAGTGGAGGTTGAAGTCTGCTGCGCGATGTGGGTAATGATGAGTCAATTGTTAAATCTTGGAGAGGTCTCACCATACAAAATCTTGAAAGCAGTGGTGATACACTGCAGGCCTGATGTGAGTACTGGGGGATTGGAACAGTTATTTTAGAAAGTTAACTTTGGCAGCAGCATGAAAAATGTTTTGGAGAGGTGAGAAACCTGAGTTAAAGCATTAAGTGAGAAGACTATTTTAGGAAAAAGAATTATTGTGACAGAATCCCTGTACACTCTGCCACTTTGAAGGTGCAGGTCTCTTTAAAACCATCCATTTAAGTTTGTGTAGGCAGAATATCTGGAAACAGAAAACAAATATGAACTAAAGGCACAGACTGACTAGCTAAATAGATCTTAGAAGACTAAGCGTTGTAAGTCAGTGTATGAAGTTTCACTTCTTGATATGGTAACTATATATGATTATATTTCTTTCTTTCTTTCTTTCTTTTTTTTTTTTTAGATTTTATTTATTTATTTGACAGAGAGAGACAGCCAGCGAGAGAGAGAGAACACAAGCAGGGGGAGTGGGAGAGGGAGAAGCAGGTTCCCAATGGAGGAGCCCGACGTGGGGCTCCATCCCATAACGCCGGGATCACACCCTGAGCAAAGGCAGACGCTTAACGACTGAGCCACCCAGGCGCTCCTACATGATTATATTTCTTAAATTTATTTTTCTTTGCAGTAAATGGGAAGTGAACATTTTTGAGCATGCTAGCATTTCTCATTTCTTCTGCTTTACCTCTGAGAATAATTTACAGAAAGGATTTATGGAAGAGAGGAGATATTTTTAAAATACGGGCAAAATAAGTTTTGGGGAAAAAATCCAACTATTCGACCATTAGGAATGAGGAAATAGGGAGATTTAAGAACAGGTAGGCGCAGTTGCAGGCTTCTGCTGGTTGAGATTGAGAGCAGGCTCTTTGAACTTCAGTTTTGCTTTAACCACCAGTCAGAAATTTGTCAATGACATCAACCCCGTTCAAATGCAGATCCATTGCCTGAGGGAGTTGCCTGAGTCTGAAGTTGCCCAAGACAGACTAGAATGGAAGGATTAGATAACAGGTGTGCTTGTTTTAGCAAAGTGTGATTGTGTGAAAATTCAAGGTCTTCTGGTATTCTTAATTAATAGCTTCATGAAATCCCACCTCAGCCTTCTTCCCATAGGCTTTGCTCCTTTTTGCTTCCTTACGCTCATCTGAGGGAAGCCAAATGTATCAGAATTTGAAGCGTAGCAGAAACGTGCCCAAGGAGAAGCCTATTTGGGGTAAGCAGATTTGAATTACGAGAAGCAAGAATTGTATTATGCAAATGTTCTATTAAAATTACCCTGAAATTGAATTTAAATTACACCTTTCCACACAGAATCGGGCATTGTAAATGAGAATAGATTTGAAATGCACTGGGCACTAAAGGCTCTCTGTGCCTCCGCCTTTTCAGCCGGAAGAAAGGCAATGGGCAGCAAGACCATTCAGGGACAAAGAGACAGAAGCACGTGAAAAAGGGTCTAATACGAAACAAGTGGCCCAAAGACCATTAACAGTTGATGCAACATCTTAAAGCATAATTTTTTTTCCTACAAATTTATATAAGAGTTACCTCATTACATTGCTACAATGCCTTCTTTATATATGTTTTTTTCCCCCGGTGAATATGTCAGTAAGTACTTTAAGTATAGTAATGTAAAAATTACAGTCTTCTTACTCTGTTGATCAAGCCCACTTAACTGGTCTCCTAAAAGAGACAAATACCTTATTTACCTGAAGAGAATTACTTGTCTCATGTTTGGGAAGAATACTCATCATTCAAATGGCAAATCTTCCCATTACTACGAAGGGCAAAAATAAAGGTATTTTATTTAGGTGGAAGTGATGTGTATAAAAGGCTATGATACTCTTTAAATTTCACTATTCTTAAAATCATTGGAATTATGCAAATATTTTAAACTCTGTAAACTGGATGCAAGATTTCTTTCCACTTCAGTTACATATAGATAGCATGCTTTGTCTAATGAAGATGCAGTCTTCCAGGGCAGAATCCACGTCCTGGGAATAACTCCTTTCCTACTCTTTCTCTGGTCATCTCTGAATATGGCTTTGAGAAAAATCTAGTCAATGAAGTCCTATCTGGTCTCTTGGGTTAGGAGCGGGCACCTGCAATTTGCTCGAATTCCTTGCAGCTCGAAGGAAGTCCTACCTTCCATTGATCAATGATCTTATAATCAGTGTCACTGTTGTGGTGGACATGCTTATTTGGGACCTCAGCATGGGCGAAAAGTGCAGGGAAGGTTCACATTCCGCCACTCTTTATTTTTTGTCCAGGGCAGACATTAATAATCAACCACAGAGGTCTTTTCCAGTGAGTTGGGGCTTGGCTTCAGATCCTTTTTAATACAGAACTCTCGACAGCCTCCACTAGTCAATATAATTTTCCACGAAAGTTAAAATCTATTTTTTTGGTTTTTGGTTTTTGTGTTTATACATAGATTTTAGAATCAAAAAAGCTGGGTTCTGGTCCCAGTTTGCCAGTTAGTTTTCTGACTATACATGTGGTTAAATATGATAAACCTTTTCTTCTTTCTTTCTTTTTTGTTTTTAGAAACAGAGAGAGAGTATGTGTGTGAGCTGGGGATCGGGGGAGGGGATCTGGAGGGGTTGGGCAGAGAGAATCTTAAGCAGGCTCCACACCCCATGCAGAGCCCGATGCAGGGCTCAATCTCATGACCCTGAGATCATGACTTGAGCCAAAATCAAGAGTCAGATGCTTAACTGACTAAACCACCCAGGAGCCCCTTATAGAACTTTTTAAGCTGTAAAGTGCTACTCAGATATAAAGTATCTATTCATTTTCCCCCACCCTGAGAGTGCCTAACACAATGTTTGTCTCACAGGAGTGTCTTCTCCTTCCCTTCACAGCCTCATTTAAGAATGTGACTAGAAGCTCCCTGCTAACTTCTGGTCCCTTTCTTGCCTCATACAAAGAGAGACTTGGAGAAGTTTTCCTCAAGGTTTTATAAGCTCCAAAATTTAATAATATTCCAACTCTCCTCTCAATTGCTCTTGTTGCCAATACTACTACATAATTAATTATCTACATGAAAACGGTGAAGATTCCAACATCTCTGACCGTTCAGCTCTTTCTGTCTATAATAGTTTGGCATCTTGTGTTTGGAGAGCATTGACTAGAAGTATATATGTGCTTAAAAAAAGGCCCTGAACAGTGAAAAGCAAGATACATAGTGGCATCTGAAGGAATATTTTAAGGCCTAAAAGAGATCTTAAACTATTTAAGTTCCTCTACCTTTATGGGAATTTTAACAAACAGGGGAGTTATCAGTTCTCTTTATAGTATCAGATCTCTGCCTACCTGTTAATCTTATACCCTCGACCACATTTATTTTCTACTTTAACACAATGGCAGTAATGCAAATAATCACTAGTTTGAAAATACGTGAATTGATTTCATCCATAAACAGAAAGGAGGTTGCTGTGGTTTCAGGTACTGTTTATTCATTCATTAACAGCTACTGAGAGTCTTCCAAGTGCTGGGCCCTGTGCCAGGAACTCTGCATAGCTGCCCTCTAGAAGTTACGTTCTGATAAGGAAGAGAAACATGCACACGAATTATGAATGAAATAGTTTCTGTATGAAAACACTAGAGATAAGTTAAATATACTTTGGAGCATAGAAGAAAAGAGCAACTAGGTTTTGTCTTTTCCCTTCCACTTCTGTAATTTTTTCTCATCTGCATTCTCAAATTCATCATTCACAGCTGTGCTAATCTTTTGTAGATGCTCTCAGAACATGGAGTGACTAGGAAAGCATCTCTTTAGTCACGACTAGGGGACTCTAATTTGATTAAAAAAAAAGATTGCCTTTATTAATTCCAACTTTTAGAGGACAACATTTGTATGTATTACACAGGAACTCTTTTCAAAAGGTCTTGGCAGCTTCCTGGTCAAAGCTAAGAGAAAACAAGACTATTCTCTGTTACTTGGGCCTTCCCTTTCAGGTCTGGGTTCCTGCCTGAGAGAACTGCCTTACTTTCAAGATGCTGTACAGGATATGACCTCACTATTCAGATGTGATCCTGTTTTTTTGTACAGCATAGAGAGTTTATACTTAAATTTCCATGATTACGATTGCCACATAATACAATACCATACCACAATTATCACATAATAATAACTCCATAATCCAGTTTTTGTATTAGTATTCCCTCTCTCACTCCATTTACAAACATGCAACAATTTCCTGATTACTTGTGTCTCCATGGAAATTTCCTTAATGCCTGGTTTCCTGACACTAGCTGTATTAACCTGGCTAGAAACTTATTTTCCAGTCTGGAAGTAAAGGTTCCAAAACTCTTCCCCATACAAATGAGTATATCTATTCACATAGCAGAAACAAAGTAACATGTTTTCAATCTTCTTGGAGTAGGAGGGAAGAAAAAGAAGAAACCTTAACCAAAGAAGGGAATTCACAGTTGAAATAGGCAAGATTTGGTGTATAATAATGTCAAAGAGGAGTGAGTAGAGTTGTTCCAAAGATCTGGAATCTCCAGGTCTCAAAGACTGGTCCTCAAGAAGGATTACAACTTCTGTCATCTAGTCTCAAGAGTTTCCAACAGCAGTGACATTGCTTGCATAGTGTCCCATTGCCTGAGGCATTCCTGTTCCAACAGTTATCAAATCTTACGCTTCCTGTTGATTGTAGAGATGACCATTTGCAAAAGCAAATGCGAATTGCAAAAGCAAAATTAACCTAGTAGTGCTTTTAAAAAATTATAGTAAAAAGCAGAATATGGTGTTAATTTCTAATTCAAACCACCTATTATTTTCCAATTTAACCAGCCAATTTCTATCCACAGCCTGTAATATTTTTGAGGCCCAAAAGGTATAGCTCAGTGTTGTACAAAGTAATGTTTCCTTGAGGGGTCATCAAGAGAGGAGATTGACCTGGACGTCTTAACAAGACATGAATATACAAAACATTTCCAGTATGTCTTTTCCAACTTGATGAAAGAAGTCCAACTGTAACACTGAGCCTGATATCCTTAACCTTCTAATATATTGAACATGGAATGACTGTTTTGTAGAGCTTAGCTTATTGGTTCACTCATTGAATCTCATTTATTATAGTCATTTATGTACATGGTTGTCTGCTAAACTAGGAACCATATCTCATTTCTTTATTCCCTAGCACTTTGCACAGGACTAGGTACATAGTCTGTTATGGTCTATTGGCTCTCTTGACTCTTCAGGTCTAATGAATAAATTTAGTCAATTTCTACCCAGAACCTTCACAGTCCCTATACAGAGTCTCAATACTTCCTTCTTTAAACTTTCTTTTGCTTGTTTCTTTGTTCAGTGACTATTTTTTTTTGTCTCTTCTCACCTTCTTATCAAAGCCATAATTGTTAAACACAACTGCACAATTTCATTTCACTGAAATTATATTTATTCACTAGAATCTAAAAATAAAAAAGAGTGAAATAATTTTCCCTTGGCTTGAGTGCATATTGTTTTTCTCACCATAAGTCACTTAACACAAAACATACATTTTTTTGGTGATGTCAAACCACAATAATGTTCCTTTTATTTTCTTCTATCAACCCCACCCCCACTTGAAAGAATACCACCAAACATAAAATTAAAATAGAATTGGTAGTAGGAGCATTAAGTTTATTAAAAATAAACTTAACGAGTTGGGAACATAGTAGCGGCAATTACTTATATTTATGAACTGAAGGAATATTTCCATTTCTTGGAAGATATGCTTATATAATCAGCATGTAGCCATAGGAGAAGCAAATATTTGGTATTCTCTTTACATTATAACTTTCCAAAATATGGCTTTAAATTAATCTTACCTGGGTCTACCCCTCCACCACCGTATCTTTATCTCTCTGTGTCTCTTTGTCTTTCTTCAGCTCATCCCCTTACACTTAATCATCCACTTTCTTCATATCCAAAGTAGGAACACTTTGTAATAATAAAGTAATAATACCCATGTTACAAGGACAGCGTGAAGATTAAATTAAGTGAAGCAAAAGAAAGGTATTATGTGAACTCTACATTGATATACATATATATTTCTGTTACTTCCATTGTAGGAGTGTTTAGATTATAAGATACACAAAGGACAAATCTTACTTGGCAGCTGTCTTATAAATCCAAATAAATTTATTTATTATGTATTTGTTGAGGGATTTATAGTCTCTAGAGAATTTTCATTGTGAGAGTACTGCTTTTGAATTCTTTTGTTCTTCCCCCACCATCTTCTCTGGTTAGTTGAATTCTCTATAGACAAATAATGTCCTTGGCTGGGTAGCTAAGATGCAATTGAGTTCTCCAGGGATTTCTATAGTATGGATTCAGCACTTAGGGAAATTCAACTTAAAAATGAGAAATATTCCTTAAGGAAAGAGTTATTTCCTCAAGTTTCCTCTTTAGAAATTATGACAGTCTTAAGGTCTACCATGTATTATTACCTTTTCTTACTCTGTGTTTTTCTGTTTTGGGTCTGTTTTCTCAGCTTAATGAGATCGCAATCACCCCAATGTCATTTTTGTGTTTGGTACATTGGTCTCTACAACGTTCTGATTTTGTTTGGTGACAATGAAATCATAGCAATAAAAATAGGTGTTTTAGTTTAAACGTTGTTAAATGGTACAGTTGAGAGTTTAATTCATGGAAATTATGTTTGTCACTGTGAAATAAATTATATACATGAAGATCTATTTTAGACACAACCGTCTATTGTAGAAAGGCATTTTGGGGCAATACTCCAAATATGATTGAAAAATACTCAGACACTAAAATAAATACTTACTTAGAATAAAGTTTTCTTTCTTTTTTTGTTGTTTCATTTCAGGTGGTTTATTAGATAGCCTTATCACATTTAAATGCTGTACTGCCATAAAACTATTAACAATACATCTAAGGACCTACAGCATGAAGTATATGTGGATATTTGAATAGGGATATACAATAGTTATTTAATTTAAACAAATGGCAGAGAAATTTATAGTACTTGCTGTAGAGGAACAAATCATATCCAGTCATACCCAGACCATTATTTAAAAGTTATCATACTGTAAAAATCCCTTCTGTTCTTGTATTGTTTTGCCATAAAACACTAATAAAAACTTTCCAAGTTTCATCGCAGGTAGTAGAAAATGATTATATGGAAGAGAAGAAGTCTTTGAAATTGATAATAATATATATACAAATTTGTTTAGAACAGGTAAAAATGAGTATAAGATATTCAATTTTACCTTGTTCCATTGGAGGTTTTCAGAATAGCTGCTCTCAGATATTCACATTTAATCTGAAAAATAACAAGGATTGATTAGTCATTGAGTTCATGCTGGGCTAGAGAATTTATCATAGGAACTTAGTTTTGAAATAAAGCTGGGCAAAAAATGTTTTTGAGAAATTTATAAAAAAAATATTTTGATAGCTTTTCCTTGAGAAATGAGAGTATCTATTACCCAGAAGTGACAGAAGTGAAAAATTTATGCCTAACCAGATCATTACTTATAACTGCTCATAGTATTTTTACTTGAGTATACTTACACAGAAAGTTATTTTTCTCCTAGTTAAGTTCTGATTTAAAAGGAAATTTCCATCTCAAATATGAAAACAATGCACATACTTTTGGACTCCATCAACTAAAATCTCGACATTTATACTTTATTATACTTTCATGATAATAACTATGTTAAGCTGTAATTTTTCATGTATTTTTCACAATTTTTTATGTACCAATATTTTCCTGAATACTGTGTAAAGTAATATATGGGGCTATACACATATAGAATGTACACTTTATGTGATGTGCCTTTAAGGAACTCAGTACCATTAGAGAGGTGGCTGTTGTCAATAACCAACTATATTAGTTGACTATTATATATTTAGGAAACAATAGTAAAAGAGGAAATGGTGACAGGAGATATAGATACATTTTTTGAAGAGTTTTGTTGTAACATTCATGAACTATTGAATAATAAAGTAGTAAATGTAAAATAAATATGTTAATTTGTGGAATGGTGATGGAACAGAATGAAATCAAGGGTACCAAATGGTGCTAGAAAAACTGGACAACCATATGCAAAAAATAAACCTTGATCTTTATTATATATCCTATTAACGTTACCATAAAATATCAGGTATCACAGACCTAGATTTAAAACATTAAAACTATAAACATCATAGAAGAAAAGTAGGAGAAAAATCTCTGTGTACCTAAGATAAAGATTTATTAGATACAACAACAAAAGCATGACCCATAAAAGAAAAAAAAAATTAGCCTTCATCAAAGGTGAAAAATCGACTCATCAAAAGATACTGCTAACATGAGAGACTATGGACTCTGAGAAACAAATTGAGGGCTTCAGAGGGGAGGGGGTGGGGGAATGGGATAGGCTGGTGATAGGTAGTAAGGAGGGTACGTATTGCATGGTGAACTGGGTGTTATACGCAACTAAGGAATCATCGAACTTTACATCAAAAACCAGGGATGTACTGTATGGTGACTAACATTATATAATAAAAAAATTATTATAAAAACAGATACTGCTAAGAAAGTAAAAAGGCAAGCCCCAGATAAAGAGACAAAATTTGCACAACTCATATTGATACGAGGCTTTTCTGCAGAATATATAGGTAACTCTGAAACTCAGTAAGAAAATGAACAACAACAAAACACAATAAAAAAAATGGCCAAATCCATGAACAGGGATTTCAAAAAAAAACTATACACATATGGTTAATAAGCACATTAAAAATAATGTTCAATACACTTAGTCATTAGAGAAATGTAAATCAAAAACCCAACACGAAATCCTTACACACAAATTGGAAAAAATAAAATACAAACATCTGACCATACACAGTGCTGTTGAAGATGCAGAGCAGGTGGAATTCTCACACCCTGTTGGCGTGAATATAAAATGTCACAGCCACTTTAGCAAACAGGTTGGCAGTTTCTTATAAAGTTAAGCATGTATTCACCATAAGTGCCAGCAACCCCACTTCCAGGTATGGAACCAAGAGAAATGAAAAGCTGTGATCATCCAAAAACTTGTTCATGAATGTTTATGTAAAATTGGAAACAATTTAAGTTCCTTCCCTGGGGAATGGATAAACTGTGGTATATCCATAGAATGGAATACTACTCAGAAAAAAAAGAAAAAAAGAATAGACTGATACTCAACAATATGGATGAATTTCAAATGAATTACATTAAATGAAAGAAGCAAGACTCATAAGGCCACATAATATATGATTCCATTTATATGAGATTCTGGAAAAGGCAAAAATATGTAAATGGAAAACAAATTAGTAGTTGTCAGAGGCTGAAGATGGAAGGTATTGGCTACAGGAGGGCATAAAGGAATTTTTTGGAAGATGGAAACATTCTATATTTTCATTGCAGAAGTGATTACATAACTACATGCATTTGTCAAAACTCATAGAACTGTATGATTAAAGGTGTGAACTTCACTGTATGTAAATTATACCTCAATAAACCTGACTCCCACTCCTCCAAAAACAATCCTACTTAGTTATCATTGGTGTATCCAGGGATATAACTAATTATTTTGATAACTGGTGAACCACGTCACTTGGAAACCAAATAAATAGCTGTTGGTAGGAAAGTTTCTCTTAATGGATTTACTCTAGCTAATAAATACAAAAAGGAATGATAGAATAGTACTACTTTGCAACCTTTAGTCAATCTAGTTATTGGTCATCAATGGCTTCTAACATCATATAAGAAGAGACACAAAAGATGATCCCTTCCTGAAGAATACACACCCTCTATGCAGTGGTCTTGCCACAAAAAAAAAAAAAAAAAAAAAAAAAGAGTGAAATCTAATTAAGCCTTTATATGCAACTGTCCAATTTAGGGGAAATGTGGAGGAGAGAAGAACATATTATAAGATACACCTTTTAGATAAAATCAGCAAACTCTAGATTATGGAAACTATAGTTTTTCAAAAGTAAACTATAAGGGAAGGGAGGAAAAAAACAATGGAAGGAAACTAAATTGAAAGAGGCATAAAGGACGTATTTCAATGTGTGAACACTATTTGATCCTGATTCAGACACACAAATGAAAAAAAATGTTTGAAGAGACAACAGGAAATTTGATCACTGCCTAAATATTTCATAACAAGATATTATGGTTAATTTTTTAAGTAACAATGATGATTTAAGCTATTTAATTTGGGGATAGACACTAGATTATTCATAAATGAAACTGTGTGACTAATGTTCTAGATGTACTTTAAAACAATTTGGAAATGGGGGACTAGGTCCAGGGTACAGAAAAAAAAATAAAATTGGCTATGGGCTGATAAGTGTTGGCGTTGAGTGACAATGGTTCTAAAGGTTCCTTTATATTATCCTGTCTCCTTTTGTGTATGTTTTACAATTTCTATAATGAAATATAAAAAAGAAAAGGAAGAAAAAGAAAAGAAGAAATGCAGGGAGAGAACAGGAAAAGATGGAAAAAAGAAAAATGGTCCTGATGATGCCACAATAATATAGCTCTTTATAGATTATAGAACATTTTCACATTCAATATTTCAGGCCAAAGAGGTGACCTCGCTCTCAGCTTCTTTCCTAACCACCTCTCTGCCAGACATAGGATACTGCAGAACTTGAGACCCAGGCCAGCATGACACATATAAGAGATACTCAATAAACATTCATCAAAAAGTAAAAAAAAAAAAAGAAAAAAGAAAAAAAAAAGTACAGAAAGAGAGATTCAATTTAAGTAAATATGAGACTAATCCTTTTTCTGAAATAAGAAAGAAAAGTTAGGGAATGTGCAAAAGTTAGGGAATACTTTGAGGCAGTTGTGAGGAGTGGCTCATTGGTCTGCCCAGTGTGGGAATGGTGGTCATGTGTAGATGAGCTGGAGCTCTGGAGGGCACAGAAGTACAATGGGAAGCGGGGAGCTTAAGAGTGGGGTGTGTGCTGTGGGCAATGGGCTATGGATACACAGGGAATATCCCGGGAGGAAACAGAAATTTATCAGTGTCAAGGCCCTTTAAAGTTATTGTGTTTGTCTTATTCATAAGGGACTTACCTCCCAGGGCAGATTCTACCACTCTATACTTTTTTTTATACCCCATTTTACTTCATGTGTCTACCAGTGGCATGCACGCTCTTTGTTGTTGTTGTTGTTTTGTTTTTTCTTTTTTTACCTATCCTGCTTTCTATGCCAATAAACATCCAATTTCATTTTTTTTTTAAATGAAACTGGATGGATCCCTTGCCAAGGATATAGTTGTTAAATCTTCACCAAATATTATTAAAAAGCTATGGGAAAAGACAGCAACATACAATGGCAAGAGATGATTGCATGAACAATTGTGCAGATTTTTTTTTACTGGAGTTTAGGTTTGTTCCATGTATCATGTATCAACCCATGTGAAAAAAAAGACAGATAAATTCATTTGGGAGAAAACAAATAAACAAAATAAAACAGAAACAAAACAAACTTTAAAAAGCCAGTAGAGTCTGGCAAAGTCTGGCAATTTCTTTCTTCTTCTTCTTCTTCTTCTTCTTCTTTTTTTTTTTCTTTCTTTCTTTCTTTCTTTCTTTCTTTCTTTCTTTCTTTCTTTCTTTGTCTGGCAATTTCTAACTTTTAATCTGGAAAGGCACACAGAATTTCTAGAAGGGCCGCAAGGCTATTTAGAGGTAGCGGTTACACCCCAGGCTTTGGAGTCGGGCAGATAGGCTCCTATTGCTACATTTATTAGCTCTACCCTTTTGGGCAAGTCATTTAGATTCTTTGAGCCCTGGTTTCCTTACCCACACATGAAAGCTACTGCAGGTCAATTGGGGAAAATAAAAAATTGGGAGCTTGGGACATAATCTGACTTGCTTAATATACAAAGCCAAAATTGACCTCTATTCTCTGGCAAGGGGAATGGGACCATTTCATAACAGCAAAGGCAGCGTCAAAATGGTATGTGACTGATATTCAAGTGTCAGTCAGACATCCATGTCAATTTGGCTTAAATGTTTTTTAGACCCTGTACCCATTTTTTAATGACAAAATATTAGATACAGAATTTACAGATTAAGACATCACCTATAAGTTTCCTCATCTGTAAAATGAGGATTACTGTCAGGATTACTGTAGATAAAATGGCACTTATACAGTGTACCATGTGTGCTACTATGTTTCCATCCTCAATAGGTGTTACTGTAAATATTATGATATGCCTGCCTCTGCCAGCCTTAATCCAGTTTAGATTTTGTGCCCATAAGTGATTACAAGAACACCAAGAAGAGCTTGAAGAGCTTTTTCCTGAGAAAAATTCCCCATCACTTTCTGATATTCCTTTCACGGGAGACTAGGCTTTCCCACCCAAAAGCTAAGTGGTAACACAGGAAACATTAGGGACTCGTAATGGACCTTTCACTGAGAGCAAATTTTGATGAGGAAAGACACAAAGAATGAGGACACTGTGCCCTTGAAGAAGCAGCAGCCCCTCCTCCCTGCCCACCACTCCCCCCAGAGAAGATGACAGGGTAAGGAAAGGGAAGACTATTCAGGAAAGCTTGTTGCCTAGTCAGTGGTGACATCAATGCATTTTCAAAGATCTGGCGAAGAGCCGCTAACTGACTGGAATGGTTTTAGCGGCTGTTTCAGTAGACTGAACCAGGAACTAACCAGATGGACCCTGTCTATTGTGCCCTTTAGGTACTCTGTCCTGGCTTTGCTGAGAGAACAGAAAGGCATCAGCAGAAATCCCGGAAACTAGTTTTCAAAGAATGTGTTAAAACTTGCAGACTGACAGAATAGAGCAGAAGTGAAAAAGAAAAACATTACCTACCCTGATTTGTCCCCACATTTAAACTCTCAAGAGTTGGACTATGAAACAGATTTGAGTCCACACGCAACCAACATGTCAAACAGAAAATATTTCACCAACTTGTGGATTCTGATTCTAAGACAGGGTAAAGCAGGTTTTGCACCACCCTTTTCAATCCCTATTTCATGAATATTGATTTGCTGCCTGCTTTAAATTCCTTTCCCTATAACAATTACACACATAAGTAAAAGTGATAATCACTGTAGGAAGATATAGAAAAATTTTTTCCTCTTAAAAGAAAGGGCAGCATGGTTTAAAAAAATTACCACTAATTAGTTGGATAAAATTACAAATTCATCAGAGTTAAAATGTTCTCCACCAGCAGAAAATGCAATTCACCATATGGTATTGGAAATATGCAAAAAAGGATTTTCCTGTGCTATTTTCTGCAGTTGGAGTTTGGCCTTAGATTATTTGTGGGTTTCCAAGTATTTGAATTATGCAAGCAGGTTGACTGAGTGGCCTCAAGCATTCAGGAGACAAGCTTTTTCAGCTCATAATAAAAAATGAGTTTCTTTGCAAATGCATATTGAAATTTGCAGTTTCAATTTTCGGCAATTTTGGGGAATGTAAGAAACTTTTTCCAGTTAAATTTATATGCTCTGAGTTGCTTAACATGGAGATTGCCTGAAGCAAAAAAAAAAAAAAAGAGAGAGAGAGAGTGAGCAACATGGAGATGGAAATCTTGAAAATGGTCTTCAAATTAAAAAGAAATTTAAGAATAATGTCAGATGAACTTAGTTTTGAGTATTTATTCATCTTGTTATAATTTTAAGCATATGTCTTTAAGCCTGAAATTAGCAAATGCCTGATGTACAAAATAACTGATGAACAGAGCCACAGACATTGATAATATTCCAAGAACATTTAGCACTTCTCAGTGAAGGCCTATTCTATTTTGTAGCTTATCAAAAGTTAAAATAGGGAATGATGAGTGGAAATATATTTCCTCATCTCTTACTGTTATTTCTACAAAGTCTACATTTAAAATATTCACTCAAAATCTTGCTCTGAAATAGCATTTCTTATGTCAGAGTTTTATATTTCCGAGTTAATATTCTTAAAGCTCTTAATATGTCTTGCCATGAAACATTCCCTTAGGCAATCAAACCAAGACTTCGGGGGATATCGTTCAGATTTAAAAATTTTTTTTCTCTTAATCTAAAATCATTTGTTTGATTTTGGGTTGTATATTTGATCCAATTATAGCTATGGCATTGAGGTCACCTTTACCTTTTACCTGTGGGTGAAGAATTACATAAATAATACTCAGTTGTATCTTTAGAATCTATATTTTGCCGATGATTACTCAGCAATAATAAGTAGCATAATGTTTAGACTTCTGAATAAAAGTATGTATTTATTTTTCAAGACCAAAGAGACCGTATCAATATCACTCAGGTTTTCATCCATTTTACCAAAGGGTGATACTTGTGTGAATTACACTTTCCGACACATATTGGACCATTTCTCTTACTCTCAGTAAAAACCCTGCCCTCTACTTTTTCACTTTACCTTTAACCAAAGCTGAATGAAAGGTTTGATGGCCTAATAGTTGGTCAGAAAGTCACAGAAGTTTCCCTGAGCACAACTTCGGTTTTATATTATTTAGGGCTCTTTAGGTTTAATGTAACAGAAAATCCAACCCAAACTGTTCCAAGCAAAAAGCCTGTTTTTTGGCTTATGTAACTGTTAAGTCCCAAGGGTGGTGTTGCATCGAGGGATCCTGACAGCTCAAAATCTTCTCAGAGAACCTAGTTTTTCTTTGCTGCTTCTCTGCTCACTTCTTTATGTGAACTTTCTTTTGCTGCCAGTGGTGGCCGATACAGCAACTCTAGTCTATATCCACTTTATATCTACTTTACCCAAGTCCTGTAGAAAAGAAGGTGTGCTTTTACCTCACGAGTGTCAGCAAACGTCTTCTTGGTCTTAGGGTTTTTGACTGGGTCATATGTATATCCTTGAAACAACTGCTGTGGCCAAGAGAACACAAGGCATGGATGGGTTTAGATCAACTAGGGCCCAGTTCTGGGGTCATGGTGGAGGTCAATTTCATTAGAAGTCCTTGGCTGAAAATATGGGAGTGGTGGCAATTGCCAGAAGAAATACATATTCCATTGCCAAAAAACCCATATATTCATGAAGGTCATATCTTATACATTTTTATAAGGTATATTTTAATCATATTACTTTCAAAATGTTCTGTACTTTTGGTTTTGGTTTCTCATAATGCAAAGAGTTTTAAAATATCCAAGTGGTGGTGTATATTCACCACTTAGATTGCCATAAGAAAATACCACAGGTTGAGTGGCTTAAACAACAGAAATTAATTTTCTTACCATTCTGGATAGTGGAAATAGAAGATCAAGGTGCCAGTGGGATTGGTATCTGGTGTAGGCTCTAGCCTTGGGTGGCGGATGGCCACCATATCTCTGTGCTCCCATGGTTTTTCTTTGGTGTGTAGTACATGTGGAGAAAACAAGAGAGCAAGGGAGCTCTCTGGGGTCTCTTCTTACAAGGACACTAATTCTACTAGGTCAGGGCCCCACCCTTATAACCTCATTTAACCTGAAAGGCCGGATCTCCATTATAGCCCCATTGAGGGTTAGGGCTTCAGCATATGAATGGGGGGGGGCATAAACATTCAAAACATAGGTTTTTTGTTTATTTATGTTATTATTAATTTCTAGATTTTTTTTTCAGGCTCAACATAATGTGGTGGTTAAAAAAGACAAATTCTGGGTCACCTTAATTTGATCCACCACTTCCTGCTTGTGAATTTCACTTGGGCATTTCACTTAATACCCCTGTGTTCCAGTTCCCTTAACCACAAAATAACGGTGGGGGGAGTGGGGGGAAGGGGGATGGCAATCAAGAGTACAGTTAATATGATGAGCAATGACTATGGAATTACTGAATCATTATATTGTACACCTGGAACGAATAGAACACTGTATGTTAATCATAGGTCAATAAATTAAAAATAACAGTGCCTACCTCACTGGGTTTTAGAGGATGAAAGTGTATACTTAAAACTGTTCCTGGCACATAGAACGTGATCAATAAATGTTTTTTCTTTTTCTCCTTTTCTTTCCTCTTCCTTCTCTACCTTCTCCTCTTTCTTCTTCTTCATGTAATTCTTCCCTTTTTCTTCATCTTATTCATCTGGAATCTACTATTTCTATTTTGTAGGATTTGTTGAGTTTTCCTTTATTGTGTCACATTTGGTAGTGCTTGTAAATGTTTGATAGACTATTCAAAGAAAAGCACCAATAGAGTTTTAAATAAGCATTAATAATCACCCTTATTATATTTTTAAAGATATTAGTTCTATGAATTTCTGGTAGTTTTGCTTTATATGTTTTGATTCTATATCGTTCTTCACCTGAAGTACTGTCAGCTTGGGAAAATAAGAAAAGGTTAACAGCAGACCAATATACCATTCTTTCTTCTCTCAGGGTTGCTCGGGAAGAAAGAATGATCCTGCCAAGTCTTCTGCGTGCATGCTGATAATCAGATCTGATTCACACAGTAATGCTAATATTCATGAAAAGATAACAAAGTTACTATCTATGAAACAATTTTAAGTGGATATACCTTTTGTGGTAGGTCAAATAATGGCTCTCCAAAGATGTCCATGACTTAATACCTGGAATCTGTCATAGGTTATCGGTACATGAGAAAAGAGCCTTTGCATGTGTAATTAAGGTTATAGACCTTAAGACTGGGCAATTATCCTGTATTACTTAGGTGGGCCCAATCTAATCATAAGAGCCCTAAAAAGAAGAACTTTTTCTGGCTGGAATCAGACAGATGCAACAGAAGGAGGTGGAAATGATGCAACAGAAGGGAAAGTTACAGTGATTCCATTAAGTGTAAGGAAAATCATTGCTAGAGTTCTGAAACCCGGAGGCTGTGTGTGAGGACTGGAGAGTTACCTCTAGTTGCTAAGGGGCACCCCTGCCTAATAGCCAACAAAGAAATGGGGACCTTTGTCCTAAAACTACAAGGAATTAGACTTGACCAACAATCTGAGTGTGCTGGGAAGATTTTCCCCGGAGCCTTAAGTAGAGAATATATCTGTATGACACCTTGATTTTAGCCCTGTGAGACCCTCTGACTTCTGACCCAGAGAAACTGTGACACAGGTCATTTGTATTGTTTGAAACTGACATCTGTGTGGTAATTTGTTGTGGAAGGAATAGAAAACTAAACTGCCTTGTTTGCCTCTGTTGCTTAATTTTAAATACATACAGAATTGTATGCTGGGAGGAGAGTGAGATGTCAAACTGAGATGTTCCATAAACAAAACAATATCTCCACATACATTTCTCAAAAAACACTTCATAGATTAACTCTGAAATCAGAATGTATGATAATGAGAGAGAAGGAATTTAACTGGGTACTGAGTCGGACGGTATCCAGCTTCTCCCAGGGAAGAATGTTGGCCTGTGCCTTGTGCATGCGGTATCTTTTCATTTATTAGAAAAATTGGGTATTAGAAAGATCTATGATTCATGTGAATCTGACTTGACAACGAAACCATTTATGCTACCACACAGCTATGTCCTCTTTCCCAGTAATGGTTGTCATTATAAATTATCTTTATTTGTATCATATAACAATGAATTACAGAAATTCAAATTCTTTTTGTTATATTTAAACCTCAATTTTTATTCCTGTTGATTTTATTATCGATATTTTTTGGACATGTCTTTTTCCATCTTTTTTTTTTTTTTTTTTTTTTTTTAAGTAGGCTCCATGCCCGGTGTGGAGCCCAACATGAGGCTTGAACTCACAACCCTGAGATGAAGTCCTGAGCAGAGGTCAAGTCAGATGCTTAACCAACTGAACCACCCAGGAACCCTTATCCATCCTTTTATTTTTGACATTTCTATATCCCTATTTTCAGATGTTTCATATGTTGCATATAGTTGATTGATTTTTCAATGCAATAGTACTTTTGTTATTAATATGTGAGTTTTTTTTTCCTATCTACTAGTATATGAAATACATTTTGCCTAATATTTGTTATTGAATTTGTTTTCTGTTTTAATATTTCCTTGCTATCACTTTGTTTTGAATCTGGAAATGTATTGTCATTGTTTAAAGTTTTTGTCTCCCTCTCCTTAAGAAAAATGTGAGGTTTACAGTTTTTTCATGCATTCATCTTTGTAATTTTAAGTAAAATATGCAAGCCATTATGTATTGGGTATTTTTATTCTAAAATTGAAACAGTGACTATTGAATCCACAAGGAAAGATGACAGAATTTTCTCATGACATGATATTATGAAGTATATTTGGCATACAAGTTATTTTACTAGAGATGTAATCTGAGTAGAATCTCTTGACTTTCATATTATTAATGTCAGTTTACTGCAAGTTATTTTTCTAAAAAAATAAAAGCAAGTGAGAACAGTTTGCAAGGCAGTCATATGACATGGAGTTTTCCACTGCCAATATACTGACATAATACCTCTTTTCTTATCACTAAGCAAGAAGCATAACAATGTGGTACTATGTAAGTTGGCTTCTTTTCAATGCATCAAATAAGAGACAGATTCTGAATTTACTTTGGCATTATGAAATGTTTCTAGATTATATTAACAGACTAGACTGACTTTTGTGATTCTTGGTTTCTCAAGGATCAATCTCGCAGGTGATGAGTTATCAGAAAATGTAACAAACCTGGCCTAAATTACGATCTACAAATCCACTGCCAGAATGTTGTCTTTAAGGAAGTAGTTTATATAATTTTCTTATAGCCTCCACCTGCTGAGTTTTGAGATTCCGAAGGAGGGCACTATAATTTAATAAAAGTAACATTTCAGAGAAAGTCTAAATAAAATTCCCAAACGCAGATGCTGCTTAGAAAACTTCAATGTTTCCTCATTGCCTATAAAATTTAAAATCCTTATTGTATTTACAAAGATTCTTCTTAAGAAGATGTTGGTTTGTTTCAGTCACGTTCCCAGTTATTCCCACTTATGTAGTTTTGAAACCCACTACATCCAACAACCGACCATTCCCTGTCACACATTTCCACACGTCTCCACATTTATCCACGCTGATCCTCCAAGTAGAATGCCCCTTTCTTCAATCCTCCATGTGGAGAAGTCCTATAAATCCTTTAAGAGGCAACTCTAGGAAGCCTTCCTGCTTTTCACTCAAAATTAATTCATTTTTTCTTTTATGTATTCATATCATTTTTTATATGCTTCTCTTTTATGCACATATTGATTCTATGTTTTCCTCACTGCGAGATAGGGCAAAAGCTGTGTGTAGTTCCTTTTGGTCTCCGTCACAAGAGTCTGTCTTTGATATTTATTACTCATTTAATTTACGTTGAATAAATGAATATTTATTGTGTAAGCACTCTTCACTGTGCTCTGTGTCTCAGGAACTTGAACTTTTTTGATTTCATCAATTTGCTCCATTGCTTTCTGACACTGACATTGTTTCTCTGATTAATGAATGAATAGTGGGAGTTTCAAGTGTGGGTCTTTATTCTCTCTTTTCTTCCCTGCCGGTGTCACTGTAGATGACCTACTGAAGGCCATCGCTCATGCTGCATGGCCCTCTACTACAGGTTTTTTTGGTCTCCAGTACCTACTCCCTCTGTTTGCTGCATCACACTCAGTGGCAAAATAATCACTAGCCCAGGACACTATACCTTTGCTTAATGCTCACTCATCTGTGAATAGTCTCTTTATTATATCAAATCACCCCATCTTAAGTGTGCCCTCAGTTTCTTCTTTAGAGCCTGACACATACAGTAATTGATATGGGAAGTTGTCCCAAGAAAGGGACTTTTGAAATGGGTTTGTAATGTCATCTTGCTGAAGCAGAATGGAGTACTAAAAGTCTGAGTCTCATGAAGGTGTCGCAATTATGGAGCTGCCCCCAGTGGTGGCATGGAGTGTAGTGCAGATAGAGAGCAAGGTGTTGAGATATCAAGTGGCTATGGCACTTACTAACCTTGGCAACCACGGTGATTACAAAGACTGATGTGCCAGAGCTATGCTAAAAACCCAAGAGCATACAGGGGAGAAAGCTGAAGGCTTCTATTGCCCACCTCAGAAGAAACAAATGGAAAATTTAAAAAAAAAATCTGTTATGGCAGCTTTGAAGGAATCTCTGACCTTCTGCGGTTACAAGATAGATATGAGAGGAGATAAAGCCCAGGGCCTTATGTAGTTCAAACATTAATTAATCAACCCAGTCATGCCCCTCATGTAAAGGTTAAAGAGCTGATGTGGGAGCAGAGAGACCCTGAGAGATGGTAAATGCATATTTTGGCAACCACAGATGTGACTGATGAATTTTAAGTCACAAAATTCAATGAACATTCCTTGCTAGGGAAAGCAACACTTCTCTCTTTAACCTGCCAAAAAAAAAAAAAAAAAAAAAAAAAAAAAAAAAAAAAAAAGAAAAGAAAAGAAAAGAAAAGAAAAGAAAAGAAAAAGGAAAAGATGGTTTTTGAGTGAACCAGTTTTTCCAATCTCATAATAGCCTTGCAGTGATTTGATCTGGGATGGTTACTTCACAATGGCATACTCATACACCTCAGGACATTTGACTTCCCCCACTCCTCATTGACTTTCCACAAATAAGAATCAGAGCCAACATATTTCAGATAGTGACACACAAGTCCTGGTATGCTAAGAGATACACTACACACTGAAGACTTGTAGGACCTTACCAATTTATATCAATACAAGTCTAGGAAGCATGTATGTGAATGGATTTTAAGGGTGTTAGACCTTGGGAAATAAAATATAAGGTTTGATTAGGCTGAAGTAATTGAAACTGGTGCACACTCAGGGACATTAGCATCCTCAAAACCTCTATGGAGGCTGTCCTCTGTATTCAGAGCTGTCATTGGGGTTTGATGCAATGGAAGCAGGCTTCCTGATTTCACTGGAAATAATAGGATTCGAGAATGGAGAGACCAAATGTATTACTTAACTCAAAGGGATAGGTGGGCATAGTGACCACAATAATCTACATTGGACAGATAGTTAGAATGTTTCACCCATAAAGATCTCCCATATTGATTAATTGATCATGCTGTCTTTAGGAATGAAACTAATAAGTAGATAACTAACATGCTTCTTGATATATATGCATACAGACAGCTAATTCTGGCTGTACTCATTATTTGTGTGGAAGTTATATTCTACAAAGCTACTGGAACACTTAATTAGGCAATACTGAACCACTGCTCCAAGGGAGAAATACAGGGTCAGGTTCCCACAAGCCTCTGTTCACAACATCTCATCAACTGATCAATACATTAACTTGTTTTATGTGTGGTTTTTGTTTAAAGACACTTTACTTAATATATTTTGATTCATTATTAACACTGGACTCATGGTCAACATCACCATAATTTATACAAAACTTCTCCAATATGTGTGTTTTCTCCATCAGCCTTATCATGCTTAAGAACACGACTTAGCTCTATGCTTGGGGGACATTTTAAACAGTAAAACCACCAACAAAAAGCATAAAAAATATAGAAAGTGTGGCATTAAATAACTGTGAAAGGACAACTGTTCACTTGTGAGCTGAAAAGAGAAGGCAGGGAATCAAACTCAGATGAGAATTTGGGCTTCAGGTAATTCAAGATTTTCCCCATTCTGGGGCGCCCGGGTGGCACAGCGGTTAAGCGTCTGCCTTCGGCTCAGGGCGTGATCCCGGCGTTGTGGGATCGAGCCCCACGTCAGGCTCCTCTGCTGTGAGCCTGCTTCTTCCTCTCCCACTCCCCCTGCTTGTGTTCCCTCTCTTGCTGGCTGTCTCTATCTCTGTCAAGTAAATAAATAAAATCTTTAAAAAAAAAAAAAAAAGATTTTCCCCATTCTGCACATGTTTATAAATTACTGTGAAAGCCAGTAAGTATGGACTTTGAGGTTACAAATAAATTTTAGCAAGTAGGTAAATTCAAAACTGTGGAATTTGTGAATAATGAGAATTGACTGTATATGTGTATACACACACACACACACACACACACACACACACAGAGAGAGAGATAAACACACACTATTTTAGGTCTATGGGAAGAATCCTAATTCACTTTGCCATAGTTGGGATTTGCTCTCCTTCTTATATCTTAAAATTAAGGCATTTCACATATGGGAAGGCATCAGTTGAGATGGAAGATAGGTTCATTTGAAGAAGATCACTCTAAGCTATGACTCTTCACAACTTTCCCCAGAAAATTTGAAGTTATTTACCAGAGTGACTACACACTCATAAAATTCTAGAATTAAGTGAAATTTCTAGAATTTTCAGGGCTAATAGATACTAGTTTTGAACTGATGAAAATTCCCAATGCCACTCTGATCAACCAATCATAGTAAATACTTATAAAGTTCAAGTGATGAGTCCTGGATCAAATCTGCCCTACAGTTGGTTCAGTGGGACTGTGAATATATTCTGTGGTTATTTTCTCATTCCCAGAATTCTTTTTTTTTTTAAAGATTTTATTTATTTATTTGCAGAGAGAGAGACAGCCATCGAGAGACAGAGAACACAAGCAGGGGGAGTGGGAGAGGAAGAAGGAGGCTCCCAGCGGAGGAGCCCAATGCGGGGCTCCATCCCAGAATGCTGGGATCATGCCCTGAGCCGAAGGCAGATGCTTAACGACTGCGCCACCCAGGCGCCCCTCATTCCCAGAATTCTTAAAGGGAATAGACAAATGGGATAATTGGCAGTACCTCCACACTGGTTTCCTGGCCCCTGTAGCGAGGGCTATTATGATACAAAGGCCAAGCGGAAGGACCTGGAATCGTTCCCTCCCTTACAAACTAGTAAAGAAATAGCGCAACTGTAGGGGGGGGATATTTTATTTTGTGCCGCCTTCAAAGACTGGAAGCTACAGACCGGAGAGTCCTTCAAAATTCACATTCCACTCACCTAAAGAATGATTTCCACAAAATTAATCATGTGGTGATGTTAATTGCCGCTGTGCTCTTAGATGTGACTTTGTTACTGAAATAAACCAATAAATCTCCTGGCACCTGGGATACAGTATTGATCTAGAAAATGCCACCCCTTCCCCATCTATCAACAAAGATAACCAGAACCAGTTTCCCTTTACACAGCAAAACCAAAAGTATTTCACGTTGTTTTGAGGCCACGTCAACATTCACTTTCCCTGTCATAACAAATTCCAGAGAGATCTAGATCACCTTGATATTTCACAGAACATTATACTGATCCATTATATTGATGACAGTAATTGAAACTGATGAGAAAATATTAACCACCTTGTTGTATTAATAAGAAAAATTATATCTGAGGGTAGAAGATGTAACCTCCAGAAGTCTAGGAGCCTGCTACCTTGGTATAATTTAAAGTGGTCTGGCAGCCTGGTGCACATTTGCACATTTATCTGAAAATGAGTCATGTTGATGAACCAGCTACCTCAAAACATGGTGGAGGAGGAAAATCTCTTTCAGTATGCCGTTTTGGATTTTGGAGGCAATATACTCCGTGTTGGTTTTTTACTGTGCTTCATTTTCCTGGTCACCTGAAAGACGGCTAACTTTGAGTAGGATGGGAGCAAAAGAGTTTTGAATCAGGTCTAACTGTGATGCATGCCACACCATCACTTGGACTTTATGACTCAGCATACCTAATGAAACTGGAAGTGCCTGTAGCATAGAGAAAAGCTATATGGAGCATTCAGCAAGCCAGGATAGGAGAATTACAGTGCAGATCCCGCGGCTTTCCATCTAAGGCTCTGCTTTCTTTGGCCAATAACTATATTCCATTTGAAAATCAGTTTGTGGCTTGCTGCTGAGCCCTCACAGATAATGAAAGCCTGTTCAGAGGACATAAGAAACTATATGGCCTGAGTCATCCATCATATAGAGGCATTATACTATCTACTGAATAATAAGATTGGATGTATGCAGTAGCATTCCCTTGTAAATTAGAAAATTGTATATACAAGTTTAGGCCCCAGCAAGTCCAGAAAGCACAAATAAACTGCATAAGTAGGGGGCTCATTCTTTCATGCTATATAGCTTTGTAGCTTCTTTCTATCTTTACATCTATCTATTGCCTCAAAGGTATTTCACTACAATTTCTGGTATGACAGCACCACCTGGATATGGATGGCCTCTGTACGACTACCTACTTAGGGGTTCAAGGCAATCCTGTAAATCATATGCGTATATCTACTTTGTATGAAGAAGAGATGACCCAAGTACTAATCTATATTAATTCAGAAGTTTCTGATAGATTGGCCATCTCGTTAGGGACTTAGAACAGGATTAGAATATTGTGTTAGTATTCCCCTGAAAAACAGGACCAATAGAATATAGATTGATATAGATATGAATAAGAGAAGATTTATTAAAGCAATTGGCTCACATGTTTATGGAGACTGAGAAGCTCCACAATCTAGTATGGTTAGAGAACAGGAAAGCCAGAGGTATGATTCAACTCAAGTCTGAAGGCAGGAGAACCAGGGGAGTCTGCCGGTGTAAATTCTGGAGTCCAAGTGCCCAGGAATTCTAATGTCCTAGAATAGGAAAATATTGATGTCTGAGCTGGGTGGCTCGGTCAGTTAAGCGTCTGTCTTCAGCTCAGGTCATGATCCTGGGGTCCTGGGATAGAGCCCCACATCTGGCTTTTGCTCAGCGGTGATCCTGCTTCTCCTTCTCCCACTGCTGCCACTCCCCCTGCTTGTGCTCTCTTTCTCTGTCAAATAAATAAATAAATAAAATCTTAAAAAAAAAAAGAAGAAGAAGAGAAAGAATTTGTCTTTCTCTTGCCTTTTGTTCCATTCAGGCCCTCAACAGAGTAGATGATCACCACCCATACTGGTGAGGGCTAATAACTTTACTTCATCTTCTGAATCAAGTGCTAATCTCTTCCAGAAACACCCTCACAGACATACCCAGAAATAATGTTTTACTAGCTATCTGGGCTTTGCTTATCCCAGTGAAATTGATATATAAAATTAACCACCACAAATACTGATGATAATGATTTTATGAGAGATATGTTGATGACTGCCTTGGAATAGCCACACAGTGTCAAGATATTCGCATTTATATAAATGTCCATCTACCACACCGAAGGGTCTCAGCAGTCATGTGGACAAGATGACCTATCTTGTGGAGGTCAGAATACTTCTAGCCACTCCAGTGCTTATTCAATAAGTCCAGTTTAAAAGTGCTATGATAGCAGGGAGTAGGCTGACAATATGGAATTGCCCTTATTAAGGGAGATCTGATTTTTACCACTGTTGAGTGCCCAACCTGCCAATCGGAGAGGTCTATGCTAAAGCCCCATCATTCCCTGGAGGAACTAGCGGCCAATAGATAGATTGTTTGATCCTATATTTCATGGGTAGGAGATGGGAGGAGAGACAGAAATCAATTTTCTTAAGAATAGGCATATATTCTTACTATATGGAATTTCTTTACTGTCCGCTGTGGTTGTGCCAACACCACCCTTTGTGGAATTGCAAAATGCCTTATCTGTTGTCATGATATCCCACACAATAGTGCCTTTGACCATTTCCTGGGTAACCACCACCCTTGCCCATTAAAGCCTATCGGTAGTAAGAGCTCCCAGTTATTGCTATCTCCAGGGATATTTTACCATACCTTATTGAATTTTCTAATTGTACCTATAGTTTCATAAATAGTTTCCATGTCATATGCTGTAAACCTTATTTTGTTCAGGTGTGCCAATTCCATTCTGCCAGGAACCTAATTGATTCATTCATCAATATTTATAAAGTGAAATTAGCAAGCAATTAAGGAAGGTTGGATTCTCTTCAAAGTGAATTTGTTTACACAACCATAGCACTTTTTCAAAATTCAAAGCTCAAATTAAAATTTAACAATAGGGGCGCCTGGGTGGCACAGCAGTTAAGCGTCTGCCTTCGGCTCAGGGTGTGATCCCAGCGTTATGGGATCGAGCCCCACATCAGGCTCCTCCACTATGAGCCTGCTTCTTCCTCTCCCACTCCCCCTGCTTGTGTTCCCTCTCTCGCTGGCTGTCTCTATCTCTGTCAAATAAATAAATAAAATCTTAAAAAAAAAATAAAATTTAACAATAAAATGGTAAGAAATTAAATTTAGAATAAGGTCTTAGTTATGGTGCAATTCTTCAGTCTTTTTCCATTTCTGATTTTCAATGCATTTGGAAGAAGAGAATGCACCACTAACAAGAACTAAGGAGATGAGAACTTCTGGGTGTGACTGAGTGGTGGCTCAGTGTACTAGGTCATCCGTTTTATTCTCTCTCTTCTGGTTTTCTATCCCAATTATTCTACTCCTCATTTTTAAAATCATCTTATTTTTCCTCCCATATCCATTGACTTTTTCTATATTTGCCGATAACACCTGTTGGATAACAGATCGGATAACACCCGATCACCCTGTCGGACCTAGTGATTTCCACTAACTCTGTAGTAGCATGTTGAGCTTTTTGAGGACCTGATTCCTGATCTAGAGATCCTTGGTCAGTCTGGCCAAAGGAGAAACAGAAGGTAACTAGTGTTTCACTCAAATCACTTTCTTCTTTCAAAATTAGGGCTATTAAAGTATAACTTCTTAAATTTTATAATTTTCAGATAATAGAGGAAATTACTAAACTTAAATGTTGCATATATGATTGACCAATTGGAATGAGCATTTTCTTTGTTTTTTTTTTAAGATTTTATTTATTTATTTGACAGAGTGAAGCGAGAGAGGGAACACAAACGGGGGGGGGGGTGGTGGGAGAGGAAGAAGCAGGCTCCCAGTGGAGCGGGGAGCCTGACGTGGGGCTTGATCCCAGGACCCTGGGATCACACCCTGAGCTGAAGGCAGGCACTTAACGACTGAGCCACCCAGGCACCCCGAGGAATGAGTAGTTTCAAACATGAGTCTCATCCTTTGTGGGGTTTTCAGAGTTTTAATCCATTATGACAGAGCAAATTTGATTTTGTGGTCCCCTTTCCTTTTTCCTTGCTGGAGAGTATTTATTATATAAATAAAATAATTAAAGAGAGCAAAAGGAAAAGTCATTTTTAATATTAAAGAAATATTCTAGCATTTTCACCTACTCCCATTCTTGAGATAAATAGAACTACCTAATGTGTTGAAAATTCAGGAAATTCTGGCGTAAATAATAACTTTGGTTCCATCTTGCATGCTAATTTGTTATGTAGGTAAGGAGCTGCAGCTTTAGTGTCTCAATTTTATCGTATTACAAAAGGTAATTATATTTATCCTTTATTGCAGCCTTTAGAGAAAATACATTTATGAGAAATGCCTTGATTCCCTTCATTTAATCATTATGACGATAGATTGCTCTTAAATTCAGATTGTTACAGACTATTATTGTTAATATTTCCTAGTCGAGGTTGGGAAGCAATAATATTAATTTGGGACAGGCGGCATAATAGCATCAGCAACAACAATAATTTATTGAGTACCTACGGCATTATCTCATTTCATCCTTTTAAATAACACTTTAAGGTGTTTTTATCCTGTTGTTATAGTTGAGAAAATTAGGGCTCATAATGGTAACAAGTTGGATGGATAGTGTGGTATCCTGTGGTACAGGGTGGCTATGACCCTTACTAGTTTTGAAAATTTGCACTTATCACTTAATCTCTAAAGGTTACAAAGCACTGATCAGTGACAAGAAGACTTTAATTGAGTCACTTTGAGGTACCATTTCAATTTTAACATTCCCATATCCTAATTGTCGCTATATACATACTGAGATATCTCCTACTGTGGCTGAATTTATAACAGTAGACATGTTCATCATAAGTACAATATCATTTAATATGCCATTAATCTTCATTATCTATTGCACTATACCTATAGGGTAATGAAAAAAAAAATGTTTTATGATACCTTTCTCAACTAAAATACTTGAGATGTTGATTTCATACCATGACTGTTTTTTTTTATAAAGGAAAATCAAAGAGGCAAATAAACAGCTTTAAATGGCTTAACAAATTTCATGGAATTCCTTTTACTAAAGCAAAGTCACCAAAGTAATAAAGACATGGTCTCAAGTCATTAAAGAAAAAATCATCTCATTTTTTATGAGTGAGCAAATGATTCTGCTAACTCATGGAAGAGTAGGTATCAATTCTTCTGACAGGTCAATTACGGTACTGGTCACCCAGAATTTCTAACAATTTTTAATTGAAAATGTAGAAAATGTTGCAACAATCTATTCTTTAAAATATTTTTATTAAATATGTTATTTCAGAAGTCATTTAATACATATATATATTTAAGTTTATAAAACTTTAACCTATTTATTTATTTATTTATTTATTTATTTATTTATTTTTTAAAATTTTTATCTATTTGACAGAAAGACAGCCAGCGAGAGAGGGAACACAAGCAGGGGGAGTGGGAGAGGAAGAAGCAGGCTTCCAGCAGAGGAGCCTGATGTGGGGCTCGATCCTGGAACACCAGGATCACGCCCTAAGCCAAAGGCAGACACTTAATGACAGAGCCACCCAGGTGCCCCAAAACTTTAATCTATTTAAGGATAATTTTTTTTAAAGACTTTACTTATTTATTTGACAGAGAGAGAGAGACAGCCAGCGAGAGAGGGAACACAAGCAGCGGGAGTGGGAGAGGATGAAGCAGGCTCCCAGCAGAGAAGAGAGCCTGATGTGGGGTTCGATCCCAGGACCCTGGGATCATGCGGTGAGCTGAAGGCAGACGCTTAATGACTGAGCCACCCAGGAGCCCCGTATTTAAGGATAATTTGTCTACAAATTAGGTACCATTTATAGTTGATATAGTTATAATATCAACAGAAGTTTTATATTCCATTTCAATATTTATTTATTTATTTTTAAAGATTTATTTATTTTAGAGAGAGAGAGAGAGGGCATTGCAAATGGGGGGAAGGGCAGAGGGAGAGGAAGAAAGAGAATCTTAAGCAGACTCTCTGCTGAGCATGGAGCCCAACTCAGGGCTCAATCTCATGACCCTGAAATCATGACCTGAGCCAAAACCAAGATGTGGATACTTAACTGACTGAATCACCCAGGTGCCCTTCCATTTCAATATTTATTAAAGTATTATAGCATGTTGATTGTTTCCTTATATGCTTTTGATAGAGAAAACAAGGACACAAGAAAATGGAACTAAGATTTTTGAGTACCTATTAAGTGCCAGATACTATGATAGTTAGTTGACTCCTAATGGATGTAGATATTCAGATTCTTTAATTGTTTAATTAGCATTTTCCATAGGAAATATTTTACTTTGATAGCTGATTAAATTAGACAATACTACCAAGTCTAAAGTTCTGTATATAAAACATGAGCATACAGACAATGTACCAATTCAATCCCAATCAACAAACACTATTGAGTACCTTCTAATAAGTTGAATCTCACATAGTGATAATTTGGGATTCCAGGGTATGGTAAGGAAGGATCTTCAAACAAATCTTAAGATATATTTACTTAAGAACCTTAGACTTTCAGCACACACACCAGTTTTCTTCTTTTAATAGGCAGTTGAGGTTAAGCGCAGAAATGAGCTCCATCCTCTCCTTTCTACCTCCAGTTTCTGACTCCACACAAAAGATATCCTAAGGCAACAGTCTTTAAAAGTCCTTTAATATCTTCGTGCAACTCAGAAGCAAGGCTGTAACAGTCACTTCTCCAAAAGTTGGGTTGTTTCCATGTACTCCTGGGAATCTGTGTAACTACTCATCTTTGAAGTCCTCCAGAGGCATGTTTTGTGGTTGTATTTAGTTACAATGCAATTCTTAGTCAATTATGTTAGATTTTCCTCTTCCTTGTTTTTGTCTGATTTTGCTCAAATTCTGCAACTTCTATAATTTCAAACATTATATTATTCAGTACACTAAAACAGAAACCTTAGGTCTCCTTTGTACGATCAACAGTGCTCCTTCTCTCATAACATACCATGACAACCTACCTCTTTTATCTTCACTCATATACACGGGATTTTCTCATCATTTTTACTTCCCCATTTCTATGACCTTTAACTTTTATGTAACAGGTACAACTGTAGACATTCAATTATGAATAAGACACATTTTCTTCTCTGTAAAATGTGGCAGACAAACAAATAAATAACAAGGTTACAGATACCTTGAACAACATCAAACATACTCTAGCATCATAGGAAGAAACAAGTCATTGCCACTTGGGAGCACTGGGGGAAAACACAAAGATAGGATGACACATAAAGAAGCTCTTAAAGGAATTTAAGGAATATAGAGAGAGTTAGGAATGGAATATTTCAGGCAAGAAAAACATGAACTAAGACCATTAATTAACAGGATTAGTATCTATCAATTCAGCTAAATTATAAATCTTGATTTCAGATGTGAAAATTTCTCTAAGTTATCTTTCACATATAACCTATTATCAGATCCTTGCTCTCTTAAAATATCTCTTACCTAATCTTCAAGTTTTTATCTACACTGCCCCAAAAGACATCTTGTCAGATTACCTGATTTCCCCCCCTTCAGTATCCTTGGATGGTTCCACATTGCCTAATAATGGAACACAAACTTCTCAGTATATTTTTTCCTGTTTTTTGGTCTCACCTCTGTGGAAGCAACAATTTTACCAAAGTAAAACAAGCAAGGAAGCCTTTAAAAAGATTTATACCTCAAAGGGGCAGAGAAAGAATTTATAATTATGGTTTGTAAAGTAAATGCTCTACAATGATAGAAATTGGAAGATGACATAGAGAAATGGAAATACATTCCATGCTCATGGATTGGAAGAACAAATACTGTTAAAATGTCTACACTACCCAAAGCAGTCTACACATTAAATGCAATCCCTATCAAAATACGAACAACATTTTTCACAGAGCAAGGCCAAACACTCCTAAAATTTTATGGAACCCCAAAAGACCCTGAGTAGCCAAAGCAAACTTGAAAAAGAAAAGCAAAGCTGGAGGCATCACAATTACAGACTTCAAATTATATTAAAAAGCTGTAGTGATCAAGAAAGTATGGTAATGCCACAAAATTGGCACATAGATCAGAACAGAACAGAAAGCCCAGAAATGAAACCACAACTATATGGTCAATTAATCCATGACAAAGCAAGAAAGACTATCCAATGGAAAAAAGACAGTCTCCTCAACAAATGGCATTGGGAAAACTGGACAGCAACATGCAAAAGAATGAAACTGGACCACTTTCTTACACCAAAATAAATTTAAAATGGACTAAGGACCTAAATGTGAGACCTGAAACCATAAAAATCCTAGAGGATAACAGAGACAGTTACCTCTTCAACATTGACCGTAGCAACTTCTCTCAAAATATGTCTTTGAAGGCAAGGGGAACAAAAGCAAAAATGAACTATTGGGACTTCATCAAGATAAAAAGCTTCTGAACAGTGAAGGAAATAATCAACGAAACTAAAAGGCAACCTATGGAATGGGAGAAGGTATTTGTAAATGACATATCTGATAAACGGTCAGTATCCAAAATGTACAAAGAACTTATAAAACTCAACAACCAAAAAATGAATAATCCAGTTAAGAAATGGGCAGAAGACATCAATAGACATTTTTCCAAAGAACACATCCTGATGGCCAACAGACACATAAAAAAATGAACATCACTGATCTTCAGGGAAATGCAAATCAAAACTACAATAAGATATCACCTCGTATAGAATGGTTAAAATCAACAACAGAAGAAATAACATGTGTTGGTGAGGATGTGGAGAAATGAAAACCAGCTTATACTGTTGGTGGGAATGCAAACTGATGCAGCCACTTTGGAAAACCGTATGGAGGTTCCTCAAAAAGTAAAAAATAGAACTACCCTATGATCCAGCAATTGCACTACTAGATTATTTACCCAAAGAATATAAAAATTCTAATTCAAAGGGATACACGCACCCTGATTTTTATAGCAGCATTATGTACAATAGCCAAATTATGGAAACAGCCCAAGTGTCCATTGACTGATGAATGATAAAGAAGATGTGGTGTATATATAAAATGGAATATTACCCCGTCATAAAAAGGAGTTAAATCTTGCCATTTGCAGTGACATGGATGGAACTAGAGAGTATAATGCTATGTGAAATAAGTCAGTGAGAGAAAGACATATATCATATGATTTCTCTCATGTGTGGAATTTAAGAATGAAAATAAACGATCAAAGGGGGAAAAGAGACTGGCAAACGAAGAAACAGACTCTTCACGATAGAGAACAAACTGATGGTTATCAGAGGGGAGGCAGGTGGGAGGATGGATTAAATAGGTGATGGGGTTTAAGGAGTGAAATTGTGATGAGCAACAGGGTATTGTATGGAAGTGTTGAATCACTATATCATACATCTGAAACTAATATTACACTGTGTGTTACCAGAATTTAAATAGAAACTTTTAAAAGAGGAATAAAAAACAAACAAAAGTAACAAGTTGCCAAATCTTTGAATAAACTTTAAAGGATATGCAATCTCTCCACTCAAAAAAAAAAATAAATAATGTACATTCTCTAATTCTACAGGAAGGTCAGGGGCAATTAAGGCTGTCTTGGAGACCTCACAATCCCCATTTTGCATAATTAAACTCAACTAGTTACCATTTTCTGAATATGCCACATGTGCTCTTATTTTAACGTTAGCATTGTACCAAATCCTTTTCTTTGAAAGGTCAAATCCTATTCAAAAGTTTCCATTGGTTTTCATTGCTCGAAGCATTAGTATAGAGTCTTGAACATGGCCTTGAACATTGCCTATGTGGTCCTGACTAGGGTTTCATATCATCTTATGTTGCCGTTCCTTAATACTCTGCTATCCTATAAGGTTTTTGGTCATTGTGGTTTTAAAAATCACTTTCCATGTGTTCTATTTTCTTTTACCAGATGATCTTTGTATATGCAATGATATTTCTTGATCTCATTCTTTACTTTGCCTGATTAATTCCACCAAGCTTAAGCCACATTTCCTTAGGGTAAATTTGAGTACTGTCTTATATGTTTTTACAGGCCCTCATTCTTTGTCCTCCTATAGTATACTTCAGTTTGCAATTATATATCCACTAAGGAAATTTTTAAAATCATTTGTCTCCTATATTAGTTATAATGGATTTGAGTTTGAATATATTGCTAAAAATTACATCTCTATTACCTAGGCCAGTGCTTAGAACATAAAATTTCTCAGGAACAACCATAAAAGGGTGGATACACAAATAAATGAGTGGATAAATTCTTTAAGAATCAAGTTGAGTAGTATTTCCTTTGTTAAATCTTTCTCCCACCTTCAGAGGCAAAGTTAAACATTCCTTTATCTGTGTTTCTGTTGATCATCGTTCATATATACAGAATAATATTCATTACATTGCATTGATTGTGTATAAACTGGTCTCCTCCTTCATCTAGATTATAAGTTCCTCAAGAGTAAGAACTCTTGGGGTGCCTGGGTGGCGCAGTCCTTAAGCGGCTGCCTTTGGCTCAGGGCGTGATCCCGGAGTTCTGGAATCGAGTCCCACATCAGGCTCCTCCGCTATAAGCCTGCTTCTTCCTCTCCCACTCCCCCTGCTGTGTTCCCTCTCTCGCTGGCTGTCTCTCTGTCACAGAAATAAATAAAATCTTTCAAAAAAAAAAAAGAGTAAGAACTCTTGACTTATTTATATTCATGTGTATCTAATCTCTGAGAGAAATTCCTCTTAAGTAGTTCAAGTAAAAAAAAAAAAAAACGTTCAGTCAATAAACATTTAGAAAGCACTTCCAGTACAGTGTAATATCTGTTGACCTGATATTTAGAAGCATTGTGGAAATTTGAAAAAAAATTTTTTAAATGTATGTTTCAACAGTACATAATAAAAATCTTTGAAAGAATATGCTTGTTGTTATAAAAATACTCAAGTACTGTTTAATGCCTCCTCAGGTATGTAAGAGAAATTTAGAGAATATTTATGACTGAGTGACTACATATGTGCAATAAACAAAATGTCTAGCCAAATAGGCAAAGGTTGTAATTAAATTTAAATCTGTATATTTATTCTTTATGATCATGATCATAGATTCAGTGTCCATTACTAGCACTTCGGTTCTAGATAGTTAGATGTATTGACAGAGAAACTATTCATTTGTATGTTTAACTTCCCAAATATGTAAACTTTACTTTAATACTAACGATGGCCAAAAATCTAAAATGTACCTGTTTTCACTGAGACCATAGAAATATCTTTGTAGGGGTGCCTGAGTGGCTCAGTTGGTTAAGCGTTGGACTTAGTCTCAGCTCAGGTCATGATTTCAGGGTCTGAGATGGAGCCCTGCATTGGGCTCTGCATTTAGCATGGAATCTGCTTGTCCCTCTCCCTCCCACACTGTTCCCTCACTCTTTCCCCAAGCCCCCACATGCATAAGCACTCTCTCTGTATATATAAAAAATAAATAAAATCTTAAAAGAAAATATGTCTGTAACAGAAAATTAAGTTTTGTCACATAAACTATGTTAAAAATAGATCACTTTTCAGATAATAAGTTTGCAAATTAGCTCCTTGTGATTTTTAGCTTAAACATATCTTTGTATCTATCTAGTACAATTTTGTTAGGGAGATTACACATTTTTATTGGCTCTTCTCCACAGCTGAAGAAATAAAAATATACCAGCTATGGTAGATCTGGATGCAAATACAATGCCAAATTTAATTTTTATCACAGCCTATTGAGAAGATACAGTTTAATATAAAAATGTGCAGAAAAGAGTATAATTTATTTAAATCTAGATCAGTTTAATAGTAATTAAGGGAAAAGAGAGATAACACAGAGTATAAATTTCAGGAAAATTTCTTAAAATGTTTGAGCTAGATCTAGGAGCATGGGAGAAACAACTGAATTGCAAACAAGTACTTCATAAAAGGTTGGCAAAAACAAAAAACCAAAACAAGCAAACAAACAAAAAACCCCAAAAAAGCCCCCCCAAAAAACCACAAAACACCCAACTACAAATTAAAATAACTATGGGGTATTGCTAGGAAACTACACCCTGTGTATTAGGGAACATCCAGTTACTATGTTGTGAGCAAAACATCACAGAATTAAGATACAAATACAAAAATTACAAATTAAGTCAGCAACTTGTTGAATCATCATCTGTGTGATGAACATTATTCTTCATTTATTGTTTTTTTCAGCCACTGCTACAAAAATTAATAATAATATCATTCAGACAAGAGGTCTTTTTTTTTCTTACTTTTCCTTTTCTCCTTTCCTGTCCATTTCTTTTTAAAATGTTTTATCCCTCTTAATTACAAAAGTTATAAAAACATGGTATGAGAAATTTAGAAAATCCAAAAATTTGTGATAGAGAAATTAAAAATAACCTGTAATTATGCATTTCAATGACCTTTGCACTTGTTTTGGTATATTTCATTATATTTTATGTTTAAACAAGGGATATTTACATGGTTTCTGGAAAGGAGAAAAAATTTATGTTCCTCATAACATAGCTTTTCTTTGATCATTTGCAGAGCATGAAAATGAACACACACACACACACACACA
The DNA here is from genome assembly GCF_023065955.2 of Ursus arctos. Lineage (NCBI taxonomy): Eukaryota > Metazoa > Chordata > Mammalia > Carnivora > Ursidae > Ursus > Ursus arctos. The sequence goes on from NW_026622897.1 coordinate 29,719,117, forward strand.
CACACACACACACACACACACTGACTTCTACATGAATTACCTTTCTTTTTGTGTCTCTCCCAGCTGCAGTGCATTAGGTGAGAGGATTCCACATGAGGATGCCAAGTTTCAATATCTGTTTTCTTTTTCCCCCAGTCATCAGACGGATAATATCTGAATGCATGTAGAAAGGAAGGGGTCATGTGGTGGAATGTGGGGCAATGACTAATAAAGAAAGCAGTATTCCTATACAGGATACCTGTTTGATGTAGAAACATGTGCTTTAGTTAGGGTGAGAGTGTTAAGGTGTGTAAAACCAAAGCTTACCTCTTTCTTGAGTAGAGTTCAAGGTCAGAAGCTGAGGTATACAAAAATATGCCACTAAATCTTGCCCCTAATGGACATTCTTTACTGACACTGATGAGTTGGTAACTGCTAGGGTTAGTTTCCAGTGCTAGCGCATTTTATTATTTAGTGTTCCTAATAATGTTCTGGTGTGGCATGCAGAGATAGTACATTCAAGAATGTTGTATTTACATTATCCTAACCTAGGTGTACTATTGCTTTTCCTTTCAAAGAAGAATTAGTTTAATAATTATTTTGGATGAAAAATGCTTATTCACTTTGAATAATGGAAGGTTTGTTTTTTTTTCCCTAGTCACATCAATCATAATTTAGCAAAGACACCTCAAAAGATTGTTTTAGTTGACTGGAAGATCAGAACTCAGGAAGATAGTCTCATAACCAGTGTTAAGAGTACCTGGGCTATACCATTTCTAAAGAGAGGTAAAAGTTACTTCTCTATTCCTAAGCATCTTTAGAAAATTAATTGCCTTTTTCTAACTCAGCATATAAACTTACTGGATTTCCATAGGATTAGATTTTCAAAATATTTGAATTTAATAGTTTTCTTTCAAACATTTTTAATTTCTCCTGAGTATCCAAGAGTTTCTGATTCTTGAGAAGTTAAAGAACAAATGAAACTCCACACTAAAAATTGAAAAATTTTATCAACACCAACTTTTTATTGCTTTGCTAATGAAGTTTAGGTTATAACCTCCTGTTTTCATTATTCTATTCCACCAAGTACTTAATTTTTGGTCTACTTTCCATAACATTGTTTGGAAACCTAGTAAGCTTATTTAGATTTCTGTGAATCCCCTTAGGGGCATGTTAAATATTTTTCTCCTATATAACATTTGCTCTCTACCTCTTTCCATCTAGCTTTCTGGACAAGAGATTGAGCAATATTCCATGTCTTTTATCTTTATTTATTATTATTATTATTATTATTTTTTAAAGAGATAGTGAGCGTGCATGCACATGAGTGGTGGGGAGGGGCAGAGGAAAAGGGAGAGAGAGAATCTTAAGCAGGCTCCATGCCCAGTGCGAGCCTATGGCCGGACTCTATCTCATGACCCTGAGATCATGACCTGAGCTGAAATCAAAGAGTCAGATGCTCAACATACTGAGCCACCCAAGTGCCTCAGTTTCATTTCTTTTAGATTCCAGTTGGTGCTGGCCAGTGGAGAACTGAGCAGGAGATTTAGATGGAGAGAAATCAGTGGAATCAATGTATTTATTTTCTTAGCTCTATCATTTCTAGGTGAACTCAAGCTAGTTGTTTCACTACATTGACAGGTAAAGCCTTTCTCAAGATAACTCTATATAAATTATACTGGGCTGAACAATGTTCCCCCCAAATTGATGTCATCCCCAGAACCTCAGATGTGACCTAATTTGGATGTAGTGTCTTTGAGATGTAATTAATTAAGATGAGGTCATACTGGAGTAGAGTGTACCGCAAATACAATGACCAGTGTCCTTTCAGAAGAGGTAAAGAGACACAGAGACAAAAAGACATACAGAAAAGATAGGCATGTAAAGAGAGAGACAAAAAATTGGAGGGATGTATCTATAAGCCAAGGAACATCAAGGACTGCCAGTAACCTTCAGAACCTAGAAAAAGGCAAGGATGGATCCTCCTTTTGAGCCATCAGAGAGGCATGGCCCTGTTGACATCTTGATTTTAGATTTCTCACCTTGCAAACCGTGAGAAAATATATTTCTGTTGTTTTATGTCATCCAGTTTCTGCTTTCTTTTGTCAACCCTAGAAAGCTAATACAACCACTATCTCTATCAGAATTCCAAAAATTTCTTCCTTCCCATATTTCTTTGGGCCCAACAGTGTTAACAAGTATACTTCTGACTAACCTACTATCCCTTCTGGTTTCCTTACATTGCTTCTTTTGTAACTTTACAAGAAAACGCTCCTTAAATGATTTTGTTTTAAGTGTGCCATCTGTTTCTTAATGGAATCATAATTGTTAAGTAATTGGTCCTGCAAGTGGCCAGAAAACATAACCAACTGAATACATATTTGGAGATGATGTTGGTCCATACTTTCAAGTAACAACAGATTAATTGTCTCACCTAGAGAAAATGAGGTATGCCTAATCTTTTTTTCTGGTAGCAGCATGGCATGAAGTATAAGAAAAGGTATGAAGTACTAGTAAAGGGGCAGGCTTTAGGAGAACACATGGCTGTGGGAATTAAACATTGTGGCAATACTAGTGATTATAAAAACTGCAATCACATCACTTACTAGGATAGTTCTAGAGATCACACAATAGTACATATAGAAATTAAAAACTATTAACATGTAATTAAGAATATGTATTAAAAATCAGAATGCCTCAATGGCAACTTTATTTTTTTTTAAGATTTTATTTATTTATTTGACAGAGAGAGTAAGAGAGCACAAATGGGGAGCAGCAGAGGAAGAGGGAGAAGCAGGCTCCCTGCCAAACAGTGAGCCTGCCACGGGGCTCCATCCCAGGACCCTAGGATCACAACCCAAGCTGAAGGCAGACACTTAACTGACTGAGCCACCCAGATGCCCCTCAGTGGCAACTTTAAAGGAATCTGTTCTCTCTCATATGAAGACCACATCCAAGAACTGACTGAAAGGACTAAAGACTTTGAAATACCAATTAAATGCTTAATTCTACCAGGTCCCTTATGCTCATGTATGAGTACTACTGAGAAAACAGCAGGAACAGACATGGAATTGTTACATGTACACATTCATGAAAGAGGCTAAGAATTTTGAACCTCAGTGTTTCCTTGAATGTCTTTCATCATTGCAGACAACATCTTCCCACTGTGAAGGAATGGTCTTATATATTTAAAAGCACTTTAATAGGTACACTATATGTGGAAGCAAGCATTTCTTCTCAGGACCAAACCCACATTACTTCTAGGCCCATCATTGACAGGAGAGCACCCACCTAGGATTTGTATTTAATTGGCAGCTTCAGCACTTGGGACTAACACTAATAGTTAACTTGGTTGGATAATTGAAGCCTGGATGCAATGGTGGCCTTCAGTTAATGAGGCCATAATTCCAGAAGTTTCTTGTCATACTATAGAGAAAGGTATCTGAGAACTCTCAGAAATAAGCACATTGAAATGGACCTATTATAAGAAATCTGCTCAACTACTCCTAAACCACACTTTCTGTCAATAAGAGAGGCCACGCTCTTCATTAAAGAATCAGAAATATATAGGTCAGGGAATATCAACATCACTAAAAGAGATCTCTGGTGGTGTTCATATGTAGGTCAGAAATAAAGTGAAGAAGAAAGTAAAAATGGTGCTATAGTGGAACTGAATTCCATGATTTCAATGGGAAAAAAGAGAATAATAGAGCTGAATGATATAGAATGCTAGAACTTAATGGGATTGCTTAAATACCATAGACAAAGTAGAAGCAAGTAATAAAATAAGCTACAAGGATTCCACTGGAACTAGTCTATTTTGACATAGAGATTTATGACAATTACTGATGAATCAGCATCCTTAAAATAAATGGTCAGCTATATATGGTTCTACCTAACATACACAGGTGAGAATTCTAGATCTTCTGTTCAGAAATTGGATGTAGCTAATACAGTAGGAATACTCTTATCTCATGTTTAGGCATATACCAGCTCATAGATCTAGTGCTACTTAGAGAAGGAGGCAGAGTTCCTTTATGGAAGGACCCTATAATATAGCCACAGGATTAGGCCACTAATCTTCACCCAAGACTTCCGCAAGGGGATACTGGTTATGCACTGGTGAAGGAAAACCCCCAGACATTCTTGGAATTACTTAATATTGACACTGGTTTCATGCTTAGCCTCGAAGACCCCAAATGCCAGAAGCCATGAATGAGTGTAACCAAGTGACAACTGAAGAGTTGACCTTAGTCAGTCTAACTGAATGACGTTTTCTTGGACCATGGATGTATACTGTGGTTATTTATTCAGTCCCAGAAAATGGGGAATAAATGAACTTAGTTACTGGCAGAATCTCTGCCCTTGTCACTAAACATTCTAGTCAGGATGAGAAGAGCAGGAAATTAGTATTCTGGTGAGAAGGGTATGAAAGTGTTCCATACAAGTGTACCCTGCCAAGACGGTAAACTAAAAGCTATTAATACTACATTCCTTGGAAGAATTCCTGAGATTATTACCTGTAGCCTAAGAAATGTGGTGATTCCTACCATATCTATATTTAACTTGCCTGTTTGGTCAGTGAAAAAACCAAAAAGGTATGGAAAATAGTAGTAGAAAAAAAACTTATGCAGGTGTTGGTATCAATTATATCTGTGGTTCTAGATGTGATATAACTTCATTGAAAAAAATCAATATTGTCCCTGACACATTGTATATTAACATGGATTTAGAATATACATTTTATTTATCTTTTTGATTCCTATCACAAAGAGAAATAAAAAGTAAGCTGAATTCATATAGAGAAGCCAACCATTCAGCTCTGGCCTCTTTAGCCAGAACTATCATCCTGGTTTCCATCATGTTCTTATCCTACCTTGTTGATATTCCAGAGAATCTCATGCTGATTCATTTTTAAAAAATGAGACAGAAACCACATCTTTCAGAATGAACTACGACTTGTGAAAAGATAAACTTACCAACCATGATATTAAATACAAGCCCTTTAAGGTCAATTTTAAAAAACAATTTGCTTTGGGGAGCCTGGGTGGCTTAGTCAGTTGTGTCCAACTCAGCACAGGTCTTGATTTCAGGGTTGTGAGTTCAAGCCCCATGTTGGGCTCCATGCTGGGCTTGGAGCTGACTTAAAACAAAACCAATTTGCTTTAATCCCAAGTCATTCAGATCAAGAGGTTTAATAACAATAACATAACATCATAACATAGTGACTCCACATGGATTCATGTATTTCAAATACTGACAACTTAGTGGTCCAGCAATTTTTTTTAGTTTAAAAATTCTGAGCAATCAGTGCCCAAAAGCGAAAGGCACCTTTGACTGATATGTTGATTGCAGTCTTAATGAGATTTCAAGAGGATGACCCAGCTGAGATATTCCTGGAATCCATGGAAATTGTGAAATAATAAATGTGTATTGCTTTAAGTTCCTAAGTTTGTGATAATTTGCTACACAGGAAGATAAAACAAATAACATTTTGGTATCAGAAGTGAGGTTCTATGGCACAAAGACCTAGAAATGTGCATGAGTTTGGAACTGAGTGGAACTGAGCAATAAACTGAGACTGGAAGAATTTGGGGGAGCGTGATAGAAAGCCTAAATTGCTTTAAACAGATTTCTAGTAGAAATCCAGACTTAGAGGAAGTTGCCATCAGCAGGGGGGAGGGTGGGAAGCTCAGATGGAAGTGAGGGATAGATTACTAGAAATTTAAGGAATGAGGGAAATCCTTGTTACATGGTGGCAGAAAGCTTAGCAAAATTACCTCCTGCAGTTATATGAAAATTGGGACATTTATGTGATATATTTGGTTATATAGCTAAGGAGATTGCCAAGAATGTTGTTGAAGGTGATACCTAGTTTCTCCTTGATGCTTATAGTAAAATAAAAAAGGAGAGAAATAAATAGAGGAAAGACTATTAAACAAAAAAGAAAATAGGAGTCAATAGTCTTAAAAATTTTCAGTCTCTCCAGATGGAAAAGGATGCCAACAGGAAGAGATTTGCTGTTAGGAAAGCATGCTCTAGAGGAAAGGCCAGGATGTTAACTGCACAGAATTTTGCTAAAACCTCAAAAAGATAAAAAGGTCCAAATAGTTGCATAAAGGGCTCTTTCATAAGATTGAGTATATATCTCACAGATCCTCTCAATCAAACTATAGCACCTCTAGCAAGCTTAAGGGCATTGTCCTTCAGTCATCCCAGCAGAAGTAAAAAATTAAGATGTTACCTAAAAAAAAAAAAAAACAATTGTAGGTGTGCCTTTGTCTAATGGAGTAAACCTCAGTGAAATCCATGGGAAACCTAAAAACTTTTGAGAAATCTACTTCAGCAAAAACTGGCAGCTTGGACTGACAGAGATAGAAAGGGTGCAAAATGAGAAAAGACTCCTGAAGCCCCCAAATTCTACTGGAAGCGATTATCAGGCTGATAAAATTCCTCTGCAAACACACACCATCTTTCATTTAAAAAGGAAGTATGGCTCAGAGGCCACAACCAATAGCCCAAACAGAGCTGAAAGACAGGAAGGATTATTCCTAGACATTGAAACCTAATCAAAGAACTGTGGCTGGAGTTTGCCTGGCTGGATGCCAGAACTGTTATGGACCAATGATTCCTTTTCAACCTCATTTTTCCACTATTTTAGGACGACAACAACAACACAAAAAAATCCACAAAAACTATAGCTGTTATCCTCTACTTCTCTCACTAACATTTATTGGGTGTGTTAGAAAGATAATTTTTTTCTTTAGTTTCACAGACTCACACGTGGAAAGGAATTGTATCCTAAGAGCTGTACTTAATGGCTAATACCTAGAAGCCTCATCTGAGCATGGATGTGATCTATATGACAAGATCATGGACTTGGAGCAATGCTGTAAGGGGGTGAGTCTGTAAAGAACTTTGGGAGCATGTAAAACTTTTGCGTGTGGGAGGACTGTGATTCACTGGGGGCTGGATGGTGGCTGGTGGCAGACAGCTTCCATGGCAACCCACAATAGCTCCTATCTCCTGACGTTTACAACTTTGTTTTTCTGGTTCTGAGATGTAGGGGGCCATGTGCAAGGACTGGAGAGAAGCACTTAGAAGTTAAGAACAGCTCCAGCTGACATCCAAGAAAGAAATGATGACCTCAGATTACAGCTGAATAAGCTGACTTTATAAACCACCTGAAAGAGCCTGGAAATGGTTTCTCCTCAAGAGTCTCCAGATAGGAGTCCAGGCTGACCAATGTCTTGATTTGACCTCTTGGGACCCAGAGCAAAGAAACTAGCTGATCTACCAGACTTTTGGCCCACAGAACAGTGAAATGACAAATTTATGCTTTTTAAGACACTAAGGTTGTGATAATTTTTTATGGCAATAGAAAATCAAAACAGGGAACGGAAAAGAAGAAGGAAGAGGAAGGTGAGTATAAAAGACTTAAATCCTGATGTAAAATGAAATAAAATCAATATATAATAGAGTGATAAATCAATAAATACCACAAATCTTATTATCTAGATGTGTAGAAATAAATTTCAGAAAAAAATAGCTGAATGTATTGAAGGTGATTGTCTCAAAGATCAAAACTGGGGTGATAGGAAGTTCTATCTGGAGCGGATGACTGCTATTCATTGGAAGACTTTTAATATTATTTGACTTTGAAATGGATGCGTATATAATAACATTAATAACTTTCCAGAAATATGTTATTAAGGGCTATGTCTCAGTATCTCAGATCCTTTTGCTTTTGAGAGTATTTTTATATATTTTTAAGTTTTCAAAAGGGATAATTATTACTTTTTAATGAGGACAAAATTTCTAGTGCTCATGCAATCAGAGCCATATTTTAAAATGATACAACAATATTTGTTTCCATGCTGTAAATTGAATGCTCTGTAAATTGCATATACATATATTTTGATATCTCCCCTTTTCCAGAATATCTGATGATATTATCCAGTACTTAACACAGATAGCATGTTAATTTACCAATAAATATTCACTGAATAAATATTCATCACAATCATTATCTCATTACTCTCACGTACAATTAAAACTTATTCATTATGTCTGTGAAATACTTCTTTCAGGTACTTTTCATATTTTGCCTCCTAATTTTTTACTATTGGCATGTTTAATTTGTTAGCACAAGCTTCTTCATTTAGATAAGGAAAGATGGGGCCAGAAAGGTGAAACAACCTTGCTGAGATCGCACTGGGGCTAATCAGCTGAAAAGGTGAGATATACACGCACGCTATCTGATGCTACACTAAAGGCTTGTCTGGTGCATCACATGAAACATCCTTTTAGTCAGAATTTGTATCATTACTACATTGCATTTTACTTTTATATAATATATTATATAAAAAAGAATTGAAAATCTGGTCAATCTTTACATGATGATGCTGGTATTTCCACATTCCCCTTGTCATAAATTATATAATCAACTCAGAAAAAATAATAACTGTGGCAATCTCTCCCTTCATTCTCCAAATATTTTGCTCCTGTGTCCATTAATAATAGTGATTTTTTATAGCAGGCTGTGAACTGGCAAACCATCAAGAGTATTAAAGTCAGATTTTTTTCTTGGCTGTTTTTTATCTCATTTCCTCATTTCTTTTTTATGAGATTGGTTTATGTTATTTGATTTCTCATTAAATTTTATATTTGTGGATTTATTTTATGATTTCTCAGATGTGCCAAGACTCCCTTGCTGCAAGTGATAGTAAAAAGATGGATAACTTTGAGGAGACAGTTTATTTGATAAAAAATTGTGTCTATATGCTTTTCTACCAAGAGCATTCTGCTTTATTTATTGCTTTAAGAATAACCTAAGGATCTCTATGTTCTAAATTCTGTTTGGGCTCTTTTTGAACCATTCTTTATGTCATCCATGTACCAGCAAATAAAATTCAGATTTATAAATGTTTTTCGTTTCAAATTTTATATGAGTAAACCATAGCTGCATAACTACAGTGGAAACTAATTGGCTCTCTTGGACCACTGTTACTTTTTTAATAAAACAACAATAATAATATTAAACCTCTATATTCTTCATAGAGCTGTTACGAGAGTTGAATGAGTAAATCTTACTGAAAATGTATGAAAATGGGAAAAGACTGCTCTTATTGTAATTTTCCTCTTTTATATTGAAGCCTGGTACACACAGTGGTAATCATTATTTGTATATGCAGTTGTTCACAATGTTCAGCTGATCCTATCTGGCTTTTCATTTTCATGATGCCCATCAAGGTGTTTGGTTTCATTTTATAATGATAAGCATGGTAGCAAGGCTTCTGTAGTTTGTAACTCAATATTTTAAAACACAGGGGAATCTGAAAGAGGTGTATACCAGTGATTCATCGGTTCACTGTAGCACAGCGATGTCTGGTAGAGCCATTGGGTTATAGCAGAGAATCTGCTTATGTACCTTGTAAGATCATTAGGTGAATAAATAAAATGGTGTGGACTTATACTTTCAGTATTTTGAAAATTCATGTAGATGCTATATACACAATAAAAGAAAAATATTAAAATAGTTCTTAATTCCTAGCAGCTTTGGTATTATATTTTGTCAAAATAAATAAAACATAAAAATACAATAATGGATGATAAAATCATTTTGAATTAGAATGCAGCCTTTCTGCTCATAAGAGAGATTCTTAACTTGGAATCCATGAAATTCTGCAAAATGATGTGTTGTTCTGTGTGTATGTCTGACCACTTCTGCGGAGGATCCATAGCTTTAATTCAATTGTTTCAAATATGAAGTTCACTATTCTACAAATTTGGAACCATCAAGTTACACAATACCTGCTTTCTTATCTCAGGGTATGAGATAGAAGGAACATTATGAGATTAGTTAAAAATGACTTCCAGCACTACAACACTGAGAAAGACATTCTCCTAATTCTCTCCACATTGAACTTTGGATAGAATATTGTTAAAAGCAGTAAATATTCAAAAACTTGGAAAACAGAAAGAAAAAAATCAGGTTGAAATGGGAAGATCAAATATAAGAAAACTAAACTAACACTATCAAACATTTGAAATCCCAGTGAGATATAAGCTGCTGGGAAATGATAAGCCTGTATTCCAAACTCAGCTCAGATAGAGACATCTTATGTGGCACTTTATTATTCTGAAATTTTTTGGGTACAAGTGACAGAAACTCAACTTTACCTAACTTAGGACAAAGAGATAGTTTCCTTTTTGATCAGTAATATATTTTGTGTGATGCTAAATCTTTCAAGTTAATAGACACTTATTTTTTGACTCAGAATATAATTTATTTTGGTAAATTCTCCAGGTGTATCTGAAAAAAATGGTCATTTTGCATTTGTTGAGTGGGGAATTCTATAAATATAAAGTAGGTTAATTTGATTGATAATGTTGCTCAACTATTCTATATCTTTAGTGATAACCTACTGCTATCAATTACTTTAAGAAGGCTACGGAAATTTCCAATTGAACTTATGGATATTTTTATTCCCTTTTTTTTAATATATTTTTTTCCTTTACATATCTAGACACTCTGTTGTATAACTGTGGATTTATCTATTTGTTCTTGTAATCCTGTCATTTTTTTTTATTGATTTGGAGTTCTGTTACTAGATATGTAAATATTTACGGTTGGTATGTCTACTTAATGAATTGACCACTTTATCATAGTGAACTGACCCTCTCTAACTCTGGTAATATTCTTTGGTCTGAAATCCAGCCTTACTTTGATTGGTGTTTTTCTGGTATATTTTTTCTGTTATTCTAATTTTGACATATTTAAGTTTTTGCATTTAAACTGGGCTTCTTGAAGGGAATAGACAGAACAGTTTTCTACTTTGAAAAAAAAATCCAACCTAGTGCTCTCTTCTTAATTGGGTACTCTGACTACTATAGTTTAAAGTGATTATGGAGGAGTGATGTCAGCAAGATGACAGAATAAGAGGTCCCCCCACTCATATTGCCCCCAAACACAATATTTTGGCAGCTATCCATGGAAAAATTGTGCCTTTGTGGGAACTCTGGGATCCAGATAGGAAACTGTGAAACCCTAATGGAGTTCAAGTTGAAGGAGGACCATTTTGAGGAGGCAGAACCTTGCCCAGGAATCCCAGTAACAGACCTGCAAACAATGCCATCCCATGTGTGCAAGGCTACAGCCCCATTTGATTGTTTGTAAAAGTATAAAACTCACTTTTAAGGGTAAGTATATACTCAAATTCAGAATACTCTAATGGTGTGTAAATCATTTTTATCTCTGGCATAAAAGCTAGAAGAGAATTGTATTAAATATAACTATAGATATGATCGTTTGTTAATAGATGCACAATATAAAAATATGTAAGTTGTTATACTGATAGCATAAAAAGTGGGGAAGAGTAATAAATGTATATAGTTTCTGTGTGCAACTGAAGTAAGTTGTTATTAGCTTAAAACGGACTATTATAAGGTTTACCTTGTAAGTCTCATGGTAAACACACACACACACACACACACACACACACACACACACACACACAACCTTTAATAGATACGCAAAAGATAAAAAGAGAGGAATTAAAAATGTAGCACTACAAAAAATAAATCACAAAGGAAGACAGCAAGTGAGGAGGCAAGGAACAAAGGAACTACAAAAAGTCAGAAAACAACAAAATGGAAATAGTAAGTTCTTATCTATTAATACTTATTTTAGATGCAAATGGATTAAATTTTCCAATGAAGGCACAGAGTGGTTGATGGATAAAAAACAAGATTCAGCAATATGCTGACTACAAGAGAGTCACATTAGACTTAAAGACACACATAGACTAAAAGTGAAGGGATGGAAAAAAGATGTCTCATGTAAATAGTAACCAAAAGAGAGTAGAAGTAGCTATACATATATCAGATAAAATAGACTTTCAGTCAAAATTGGTCACAAGAGACATAGAAGGCCACCCCATAGTGATAAATGAGTCAATTCCTGAAGAGGATATGAAAATTGAAAATATATATGCACCCAACATTGGTGTACCTAAATACTAAAGCAAAAATTAATAGAACTGGAGGGGAAACAGACAGCAATACAATAATAGTAGTAGACTTAAGTACTCCACTTCAACATTAGATAAGTCATCCAGACAGAAAATTAATAAGGAAACATAGAACTTGAATAACATTATACACAAGAAGGACATACCAAACATATACAGACATTTATTTAAACAGCACCAGAATACACATTATTCTTGAGTATAAACAGAAAATTCTTCAGGATTGATCATATGTTGGACCACAAGATAGTCTTAATAACTGAAATAGATTAAAATTATATCAAGTGTCTTTTCTGACCACATGATACAAAACTGCAAATTAATAAAAGGATGAAAATGGAAAAATTCACAAATATGTGGAAATTAACACACAGCACACACAAAAATACAGACAATAATCAGTGGAACAGAACTGAGAGCCCAGAAAAAAAACCCATGTATATATGATCAATTAATCTATGACAAAGGAGGCATAATATATAATCAAGATGAGACAGTCCTCAATAAATTGTGTTGGAAAAACTGGACAGCTACATGCAAAAGAATTAAAAAAAGCACTTTCTTAGCCACACACAAAAATAAACTTCAAATGGAATAAAGACCTACATGTAGAAACATGAAACCATAAAACTCCTAAAAGAAAACATAGGTGGTAATCTCTTGGGCATCAACCTTAGCAATATTTTTCTGGATCTGTCTCCTCTGGTAAGGGCAACAAAAGCAAAATAAACTATGGGGACCACATCAAACTTAAAAACTTTGCACAGCAAAGGAAACCATCAATAAGATGAAAAGGCAATGTACTGAATGGGAAAAAAAATTGCAAATAATGTATCTGAAAAGGAGTTAATATCCAAAATATATAAACAACTCATACAACTGGACACCAAAAAAACCCAAACAATCCAATTAAAAAAGTGGAAAGAGAACCTGGGTAGACATTTTTCCAAAGAAGACATACAGATGGTCAACAGACACATGAATAGATGCTCAGCATAACTAATTAGGGAAATGCAAATCAAAACCACAATGAGATATCACCTCAGAACTGTTAGAATAACTAGAATAAAAAAGATTAAACAACAACAACAACAACAACAACAACAACAAAACAAGTGTTGACAAGGATGTGGAGAAAAGGGAACCCAGATGCACTGTTGGTGAAAATATAAATTGGTGCAACCACTGTGGAAAACAGTATGGAGCTTCTTTAACTAAAAACTAAAAATAGAAGTACCATTTGATCCACTAGTTTCACTTCTGGTATTTACTGGAAGAAAATGAAATAGTAAATAAAAAATTATATATTCATCTCTATGTTCATTGCACCATTATTTACAAAAGCTAAGATATGGAAATGGATAGTGTCTATTGATGGATGTGTGGATAAAGATGTGATACACACACACACACACACACACACACACACACACACACGTACATCATGGACTATTACTCAGTCATGAAAAAGAAAGATCTTGACATTGTGACAACATAGACAGACCTAGAGGGCATTATACTAAGTGAAATAAGCCAGACAGAGAAAGAGAAATGCCACAGGACTTCACTTACATGTAGAATCGAAAAAAACAAATAAACAAACAACAACAACAACAAAGAGAGAAACAGATCCATAAATAAAGAGAACAAACTGGTGGTTGCCAAAGAGAAGGGGGTGAGGAGGTGGGCAAAATGGATGAAAGGGACTAAGAGCTACAAACGTCTAATGATAAAATAAGTCACTGGGATAGAAAGTACAGTATAAGGAATATAGTTGATAATATTATAATATAGTTATCATAATGAGCATTCTGTAATGTATATAATTGTTAAATCATTATGTTGCACACCTGAAACTAATGTAATATTATATGTCAACTATACTCCAGTTAAAAACAAAACACAACAAAACACACACACTCTTGAACAACCAGTGGGTCAAAGAATAAATCAAAAGGGAAATTAAAAATTATTTTGAGACAAATGGAAATGGATACAAACATATTAAAACTTAATGGGATGCACTGAAAGCATTTATAAGAAGTTTATAGTGATACATACCTACATTATGAAAAAAGAAAGATTTCAAACAACCTATTTTTATAACCCAAAACTAGAAAAAGAAGAAAAAACAAGCCTAAAGTTAGCAGAGAAAGGAAATAATAAAAATCAGAGTAGAAATAAATGACATTGAAACTAGAAAACCCACAGAAAAAATTAAGGAAACTAAGAGATAATTTTCTGAAAAGATAAGCAGGATTGACAAATCATTAGCTAGACTAACCAAGAAAAAAAAGAAAGGACTCAAACAATATTATAAGTGAAAGAAACAAAGCAATCATGGGGGGAAAGCTTTATAAATGGATTGACAATGATTTCTTGGATATGACCAAAAGCATAAGGAACAAAATACAACATCCTTTCATGATAAAAACACTGCACTAACTAGTAAGAGTAGAAAGGAACTGCCTCAAAGTGACATAGGGTATGTGCGAAAATCCTACGGCTAATAATATTCTCTATGGTGAATGACTTCACCTTAAGACCAAGAACAAGACTAGGATATTCTCCCACCACTTCTATTGAACATTGTGTTGAAGAGTGTAAGGGGAATTAGTTAAGAAAAAGACGAAAGACATCCAGATTGAAAAGGAAAAAGTAAAATATCCCTATTCACACTTGACAGTATCTTGTTCATAGGATATCATAATCATAAAGACATCACTAAAAACTATTAGAATTAATAAAAGAGTAAGTTTGCAGGATACAGGATTATTATACAAATATCAATTGTATTTCTCTACACTAGCAATGATCATTCCAAAACAAAATTTAGGAAACAACTGCATTTGCAAAATCTTCCAGGAGCAAGCATATTTAGGTATAAATTTAACAGAAGAAGTGCAATATTTATACATCAAAAACAATAAAACATTGTTGGAAGAACTTAATGAAGGGGCACCTGGGTGGCTCAGTCAGTGTGTCTGCCTTCAGCTCAGGTCATGATCCCAGAGTTCCAGGATTGAGCCTTGTATCAACTCCCTGCTTAGCGGGGAGTCTGCTTCTCCCTCTGACCCTCCCCCCTCTTGTGCTCTCCCTCTCTCTCTCAAATGAATAAATAAAAAATCTTAAAAAAAAAAGAACTTAATGAATACATAAATAAATGGAAAGACATCCTATAATCACAATTGAAGACTTAATATTGCTAAGATGGCAATATTCCCCAAATTGAGTGATAGATTCAATCTGTATCAACATCCAAATCAACATCCAAGCTACTTTCTTTTGCATAAATTTTTAAGCTGATCCTAATATTCATATGGAAATGTCCTTTTTTTTTTTTTCAGTTAGAGGACTCATATTTTCTAATTTCACAACTTACCACAAAGCTATAGTAATCAAGACATTGTACCGGTATAAAGACAGACATATAACTCAATCAATGGAATAGAATTGACAGTCCATAAATAAACTCTTACATTTATGGTAAATTGATTTTTTTTACCATTTTTTTACCATGTCAAGAAAATTAAGCAGAGAAAGAATTGTCTTTTCAACAAATGGTTTTAAGACAACTAGATATCCAAATGGAAAAGAATGAAGTGGACCCTTCCCTCCCTTACCCTATATACAAAAGTTAAAAAAATGGGAAACAGGCCTAAATTTAAGAGCTGAAACTCTAAGACTTTTAGAAGGAAACACAGGAGAAAATCTCCATATCTTGGATTAGGTAATGGTCTTCTAGACATGGCATCAAAAGTTTAAATAAAAAAATAGATAAATCACATTATATTCAAGTTAAAACTTTTGTGCTAAAATGATACAATCAAGAAAATAAGCAAAACAATCCATAGAAGAAAATATCTGCAGATTATATATCTGATAAAGAACTGGTTTCAGAATATATAAAGAATACTACTGCTTAATAATAAAGAGATAAATATCATAATCATAAAATGGGCATAGGATTTGTAAATATATTTCTCCAAAGAAGATACATAAATGGCCAAAAAGCACATTCAAAAATATTCAACATTATTAGACATTAGGTAAATGCAAATCTAAACATTAGTGAGCTACCACTTCATACCCCCTGGGATGGCTGTAACAAAAAAGATAACAAATGTTGCCAAGGATATAGAAAAATTGGAACCCTTATATATTGCTCATGGGAATGTAAAATGGTATAGCCACTTTGGAAACATTTTGGCATTTCCTCAAATGTTAAAAATTGTGTTGTAATATGACACAGTAACTCCACTCTTAGACATATACTTAACAGAAATGACAACATATATCTTCACAAAAATCTCATATGCAGATATTCATACGGCATTATTCATAACAGCCAAAGTGGAAACAAACCAAATGTCCATCAACTGATAAATGAATAAATACAATGTGTTACACCCTATACAATGATATATTATTTTGCAATGAGAAGGAATGAGGTAATAAGGCATGCTACAGCATGTATTAACCTTGAAACCATCATGTGAAGTTAAAGAAGCCAGTCACAAAAGACCATGTGTTTTATGATTCCCTTTATGTGAAGTGTCTGCAGTGGGCAAATATATAGAGAAGAAAATCAGCTTAGGGGTTGTCTAGGGCTAGGTTAGGGGGCTGGAGAGGGATGGAAATGGGGGCTTGGGGTGGGGTAAGAAAATGCTCTAAACTTAGATAGTAATGATGTTTAAACAACTCTGTAAATATACTAAAACCATTTAATTGTACACTTTAAACGGGTGGATTTTACAGTATGTGGATTACACTGCAATAAAGATATTTTTAAAAAGCAAGGAGAAAAGCTGAAATAACCCTTTTTCAGGGGCACTTTAATGAAAAGAGAAGCCTTGGAGAGAAATAATAACAAAGTTTTTGAAGAAGTCTTTATTCCACCTTCATTTTTAAAAGATATGCTTGATGAACATAAAATATTAGATTGAAATTTTTTCTTTCAGGGTTTAAAGATGACACTCTTCTTCATAAAGAAGTCTCCGTAAAGAAGTCTACTATCATTCTTATTTTTGTTATCCTGTGTAATTTGTCTTTCTTCTCAGATTGTTTTCCAAGTTAAATCAGCTTGATTTAATTAAATGGGTCTAATCAACTCAACTGCCTTGATTTGATTTTCTTTATGTTGTTTTCCTTATTATTGGGGCTCATTGAACTTCTGTGGGTTTATAGTTTCAACAAATTTTGAAAAATTTAAGATGCATTTCTTAAAATATCTTCTCAAAATCCATTGCCCTCCCTACCTTTGGATTCAAATTACCCTTATTTTATATTGCTTGAAGTTGACCCATAGTTCACTGATGCTGTTTATTTTTCGGACTCTTTTCCCCTCTGTGTTTTATTTTAAATACTGTTGACTCTTGAACAACAAGGGCTTGAACGGAGAGGGTCCACCCATATGTAGATTTTTTTACATAAATACAGTACAGTACTATAAATGCATTTTCTTTATGATTTTCTTATCAACATTTTCTTTTCTCTTACTTTATTGTAAGAATGCAGTATATAACATGTGTAACACACAAAATATGTGTTGGTCAACTATTTATGTTATTGGTAAGGCTTCTGGTCAACAGTAGGGTATAAGTGGTTACACTTGGGCGGAGTCAAAAGTTATAAGTGGATTTTTGACTTTGAAGGGGTTGGTGCCCCTAATCCCTGTGTTGTTCAAGGGCTAACTAGTTTTTATTACTATGTCTTCAAATTCACTATTTTTTGAGTATTTTGTCTGCTTTTATTTCATCAAGAGTAGTTTTTACTGCAGACATATTCTTTTATCTCAAGACGTTGGATTTGGGTCTTTCTACTATCTTCTGAGTCTCTTTGCCTGTCTAGTTACTTTTGTTATATGTGATACACTGTACATTTTACCAGTTGAGTACTAGACTTTTTATAAATTTCATTTAAAAATTATTGAGTCTTCTTGTGACACATAGTTAAGCTACATGGAAATAGTTTAATCCTTTAAAGTTTTAATCATATGCTTTGTTAAGTGAAACCAAAACAGCATTTATCTTAGGGCTAATTTTGCCCCACTTTGAGGCAATACCCTGGTCATGAATTGCCTGGTAATGATGAATTAGTATGTATTTCACACTGGCTAGTGGGAATATGAACTATTTATGGCCCTTTGTGAGCTCCAGGGATTTCAGTCTCTGATCTTTTGGGGTGCTTCTATTCCTGATCTTGTAAGTACTGCACTGATAAGTAATGAGCTAAAGACTTAAGGTGTGTATGTGGGGGTCTTCTGATCTCTGGAGTGCTCTATTTCAGCTGCTCTCTCCTTTTTGACACTTCCCTCTGTGAACTCTTACCGTCTTGGCCTCCATGGATTCCA
The DNA here is from genome assembly GCF_023065955.2 of Ursus arctos. Classification (NCBI taxonomy): domain Eukaryota; kingdom Metazoa; phylum Chordata; class Mammalia; order Carnivora; family Ursidae; genus Ursus; species Ursus arctos. Next base: position 29,737,480 of record NW_026622897.1, read on the forward strand.
GGCTTTCTTTCATTCACTCTGGCAGACCTATGTGCTCTGTTTGGGCTCACCTTTCTAGACAGATACCTGGATTCACTTTCTAGGCAGTAAATTCGTGCTATGATGGGGTTCACCTCATTGGTTTCCCGTGTCTGAGATCTCTGTCATTTGATGCCTAACGTGCAATGATTGAAAACTGTTGTTTCTTCATATTTTGTTTGTTTTTCCTTTTGGTTGTTACAGGGGCTGGGTAAATCCTATCCCTTTTGTTCTATCTTGGCCAGAAACTGAAGTGGGATTCTCATTTTGGAGATAAGATGTATCATAACATATGTTAAGTTGAAGGCCTTCCAATTAGAGGTTGTATTACCTTATGTCACATTTTTTATTTCTGAAAGGAATGTTCAGGAAGATAAATATCTTTTATTCAAAATTTTCTCATTTTCTCATTGCCTTTATTACATTGCAACGTAAACTCCCAGAATTTGTTGTTTTAGGAAGATCAAGGTACTAAGCAATCCATCAAACATTTAAATACCAGGTATATATAGAAAAAGGGAAGAGTCAGTCTTTTAACATCATTTATGTACACATTGCCATTACAGCATAGAACTTTGAAGAATGAAATTAAAGCTTTGTAATATGTATGTATGTGTGTGTGTGTGTGTGTATACACACACATATATAAAACATTGCAGCACATTAGATGATATTAAATATATACAAACACATACATTCATAATGTGTATATTTGTTAAGTGTGTCATATACAGGTGATATCTATGTATGAGTAAAAATAGAAACACATATATTTGAAACCTATACATAGTGTCTAAATACTCCAGCCTTGGGGTGTCTGGCTGGCTTAGAAGAGCATGCAGCTCTTGATCTTGGGGTCATGATTTGAGCCACACATTGGGTGTAGAGATTACTTAAATAAATAATGTAAAAAAGTACTTGAGTTTTCATTTCATTTCATTATCAACTTTAGATAATGCTTACTAAATCATCAAAGTGTCAGTGTTTGAGTTAACTAGGCTCAAATCATGGTTAAGTAGTAAGAACAATACATTTATTTTCCAAAGAATTATTACCGAATAATATATTCAATTCTGTTGTGAACTATAATCTTGCTAGTTCTATCTCAAATGCCTAATTCCCAAAGTAATAGTTTCACAAGACCATAAACAAATTATGACTAGCTAAAAATATTATGAAGAAATTATATATGTACAGTGAAGTAATGAGAAAAAGATCACTAACTCAAATCACTTTCTCTATGGCAAATTAACTAAATAGAATTTTGCTAATGCTAGCAGTTGTTCAGGATAACTTTACCTTCATTGTATTATAATAATGACAAGTCTCAAACAGAGAGATGGAGAAAACTCCTATCATCTGAAACTTCAGTGAATTCATGTTATAATAAGTCTCATAGTACAAAATAAGTAAGATCAGAAAGAAGGATGGAATTTTTTTTTTTTTTTTAGAGAGAGAGAGTGAGCGTGAACAGGGGGTGGGGAGGGGCAGAGAGAGAGGGAGAGAGAGAATTCCAAGCAGGCTCCATGTTTAGCATGATGCCCAATGTGGGCTTAATCCCACAACCCTGAGATCATGACCTGAACCAAAATCAAGAGTCAGATGCTTAAACAACTGAGCCACCAGGCACCTAGGAATCTCTATAAAATTACAGTGAAAACCAAATAGCTTAGAAGTATAGGGAAATGAAGTCAGGCAGCCTGGATTCAAATCTCAACTCCTTACTACCTCGGTGACAACCTTTCTGTGCCTCTGTAAAATGAGGATAACAATTGCATTGTCTTTCAGGGTTGTTTTGAAAATGACAAGAATTAATACATTAAGCACTTAGAATATTTTATGATCCATAGTAAACACTCAGAAATTATCTATCATAATTAAAACAAAAATGAATTAATATTTATATGTTTGTGTAATTGTTCTAAAAAAGTATAATAGAATGTGACATCTATATTTTCACATTTGACTTTGTCATCATGACCATGAAAGCTGTCAACCTGAAAAAAATATTTAAAGGCTTTAATTTTCCCAAAAGCTGATATTAATGCTTGATGTTCAGATTATTAAAAAAAAAAACCTTTCATAGTGTCATAATCTGTGAGGTACTATAGTATAATTGAAATAAATAGCCTGAGCTTAAAACTCAGGTCTGCTACTCCTCAGTTGTGTGAAGTTGGACAAGTTTCTTAAGCTCTCTGTGTCTCATCCCTCTCTGCCAAATGGGAAAAATAACACTGTCTAATAGGACTGTGGCAAAGATTAAATGATATAATATTTGTAAAGTCCTTAGAAGAGTGCCTCATTCATGTTTAAGTATATGCTATTATTATAATCATAATCGATTTTCCCCTTTTTTAGTTGTTAACTCTTAAAATTTTTCCAATTTTCTTTTGTCAATGACATTCCATGTGAACACTGTACTTTCATAAGATGTCTTTGACTTTCAAAAAAATTCCCCTTTTTTCTCTGGCCCTCAAAACCCAGAAATTCCCATTCAGAATTAAAATCAATTAGAATTTGTTGGCATTGCATTGAGGGATTGGACAAAATAATAATAATTTAAAAAATCTACATTGAACTTACTTCCCTTTTTTTGGTCTTCTGTTTATATATAAAATTCTACCAATTATACATACAATTTTGTTTATACAGATCAATTTTCTTTTTCCACTACACTGAGTTTAATGACCAAAAAAGACCTCTTTATCCTCAATGACCTCACAGAGTATGCTTGCTTCCTATTTACTGATTTCAATTTTAACCATTCAGTAAATAAAAGCAGGGAGAGATCTGGCATAATCCTATCACTTATCAATTCAATTCCCCCCCTTTTTTTTTAAGATTTTATTTATTTATTTATTTATTTATTTATTTATTTATTTGAGGGAGGGGAGGGGAAGAAAGAGAGGGAGGGAGAATCTCAAGCAGACTCTGCACTGAGTCCAGAGCCTGGTGTGGGGCTCGATCTCATGACACTGAGATCATGACCTGAGCTGAAACCAAGAGTTGGACACTTAACTGACTGATCCACCCAGGCGCCCCTATCAATTCTATTTCCTGAAGAACTCCCAAATTCATCTTATTTACATTATCTTTATTGTATTCTGTCTTTTTAAACCTGTCACTTAAATTATTGCAGTATCCTTTTATTTGGAATCTTTTGCTCAGCGACAGAAATATAGTAAATAAATCTCACCATGCACTTCCCTTTTTAAAAAATTATCTTTTGGCTTAATGCTTTATACATGATCAAGTCTAAACTTTAGAGCATTCTCTCACGATTTGGTTTATTTGTTTCCTAGCCCTATTGTTAACAAAATCTTTCCTCAATCTCATTGTTGCTTCATATAGCTGTTTTCCCAAACACACTTCGAACACCTTGAGTAGAAAAACTTTAAGCTATTTATTCTTTATCTCCAATACCAATCATTTGCCTGAAACATGTTCAAGCTCAATAAATATATGTAATGGGTGAATGGACACACAAATTAGTAAATGGATGAAAAATAAGACCTGGTCTCTTAGGATTTCATGTATCAAAACAAAACAAAAGAACAAATGATTCAGACCCAGATAGACCCTAAGCTCTCAGTATTGGAAAACTCTTAACTACTTTTTTTTTTTCAAAGATTTTATTTATTTATTTGACAGAGATAGAGACAGCCAGCGAGAGAGGGAACACAAGCAGGGGGAGTGGGAGAGGAAGAAGCAGGCTCACAGCGGAGGAGCCTGATGTGGGGCTCGATCCCAGGTCTCTGAGATCACGCCCTGAGCTGAAGGCAGACGCTTAGCAACTGAGCCACCCAGGCGTCCCAGCTCTTAACTACTTTTAAATACATTGTGAATAGGAGTAAAAATTTAAAAGTATCTTTCTGTGACTATCAGCTCAAAAATATTTCTCTGACCTGCCTGTTAAAGAATCTAGAATTCTCTCTTATAGAAATCAAGTACTTAGATTTAAAATGATAATTTTATTACTAACAATACATAATTCAAAAGCTTAAGAAATACTTCTAAATAACACTAATAAAGTCTAGCACTGATTGAGTGTATATCTTACTTGATTCATTTAATAAACCTAACACCCAAAGTCACACAACCATCAAGGGTTAGAGCCAGGTCTTCTGAAACCAAATCTGTTGTTTCTCATATTACATATGTTTTTGTGCCATGTTAAAATTTAAATAACTCCACACTTAACAACATTATAACTCAGGCACTGAAGTTTTAGATAAAGCTCAGGTTATTCATTTGAAAAGACCTGGCTCACATATAGAAAACAGGACAGGCATGAGTTGATAAATTAAACACAAAGCAACTGACTTCTGGTTTCAGCTCTGAACTATAAGGAGCTTGGAATTTGTTATTCTTGTCCTTATAATAAGAAAGGGCTGGACAAACTGAACATCAATAATTCTTCTTAGATGCAGCAGAGAACTAAATTTGCAATACAACTGCCACACTAAAATCCTGAGAGACAGGTGAATTCAGAGAGTCCAAGCCAAAATCTTATTACCTGTGGCAGAAGCTCCTAGAGCCATAAACTGATAGGAACACTTTAATGGTAATTTTGTGGTTGAGTGTGGACCAGTGTGAGAGTCAGTAGTTAAAAGAGGGTCCCTGCATTTAAACAGGCTATATTTCCAGATTCCACACCAAGTTCTCATGGTGAAGATCTGAGAAAGATCTTTTTGTGGCTCTGGCAAGGGAAGAAAAAAGAAATTCTTATGAAATGTGTCTAGAACCTGCTCCATTACAAAGGCCTACTCTCCAGTGGGAAAGACTTTACCAGAGCCCTGTCACAGTGGGTTAAATACATTTGTCTCATTCTAGCCTGTGCTAGCCTTCCTGTCTCACTAAAGAGGATGGAAAGCTATACAGAAGGAAACACTTGTGAAGCTCACAGGCCAGAGACTAAGGCCTGCTGGAGGACTGACATTTAATCATGAGATAGTAGAATGATCGCCTCCTTGACACTTTACGACCGTTCTAACAGGGCTGTGGTGTAATAATAGCAGATCACTGCTGAAAGCACTGCAAGATACAGATACTCCTTGAGGAGGAGTTCACAGAGAACCCCAAAGTCAAGAGGGGAGACAAAACAAGGAGACAAGGATTCAAAGCCTCTGGCACTTGTAGCTATGACAAACATTAAACAAAGTCAAAATACTAGCCAGGTTAACACAAATCCTCACACTAGAGGCCTATTTACCCAGTGCTTATTACCTAAAGCAGTAGCTTCCAACAAAAAAATTATAGACATGACAAAAAGAAAAAGAAACACAGCCTGAGGAGATAAAGTAAACATCAGAACCAGACGTAAGACATGATATTATTTATTTATATAATAAATTTATATATAATATATATATAATAAAATAATTAAATAAGTATGTTTAATATGTTAAGAGCTTAAACAGAACAATAAATAACATATAGCAGTAAGGCAGGTAATGTAAGTAGAGAGGTGGAAATTCTGAGAATCAAAAGAAAATGCTAGAAATCAAAAATGTTGTAATAGAAATAAAGAATGTGGTTAAGCAAAGCTGGAGGCATCACAATTCCAGACTTCAAGCTGTATTACAAAGCCATAGTCATCAAGACAGTATGGTACCAGCACAAAAACAGACACATAGATCAGTGGAACAGAATAGAACACCCAGGAATGGACCACAATTATATGGCCAACTAATCTTCGACAAAGTAGGAAAGAATATCCAGTGGAAAAAGACAGTCTCTTCAACAAATGGTGTTGGGGAAAACTGGACAGCAGTGTGCAGAAGAATGAAACTGGACCACTTATGCCATACACAAAAATAAATTCAAAATGGATGAAAGACCTAAGTGTGAGACAGGAAACCATCAGAATCCTAGAAGAGAACAGGCAGCAACCTCTCTGATCTCAGCCTCAGCAACTTCTTATGAGACAAGTTTCCAGAGGCAAGAGAAATAAAAGCAAAAATGAACTATTGGGACTTCATCTAGATAGAAAGCTTCTGCACAGAAAGAGAAACAGTCAACAAAACTAAAAGGTAGCCTACAGCATCAGAGAAGATATTTGCAAATGAAATACATGATAAAGGGTTAGTATCCAAAAATCTATAAATAACTCATCAAACTCAACACCCAAAAAACAAACAAATCAATGATGACATGGGCAGAAGACATGAATAGGCATTTCTCCAAAGAAGACATCCAGATGGCTCCAGACACATGAAAAGATGCTCAACATCACTCAGCATCAGGGAAATACAAATCAAAACCATGATGAGATACCACCTCACACTTGTCAGAATGGCTAAAATTAACAACACAGGAAACAACAGGTGTTGGTGAGAATGTGGAGAAAGGGGAAACTTCATGCACTGTTGGAAGGGAATGCAAAGTGGTGCAGCCACTCTGGAGAACAGTATGGAGGTTCCTCGAACAGTTAAAAATAGAATTATCCTATGATCCAGCAATTGCATTACTAGGTATTTACCCAAAGGATACAAAAATACAGATTGAAGGGGTAACTGCACCCCAATGTTTATAGCAGCATTATCAATAATAACCAAACTATGGAAAGAGCCAAAATGTCCGTCGACTGATGAATGAATAAAGAAGAAGTGGTATATAGATACAATGGAATATCACTCAGTCATCAAAAAGAATGAAATCTTGCCATTTGCAACAACATGGATGGAGCTAGAGTGTATAATGTTAGGCGAAATAAGTCAGCCAAAGAAAGACAAATACCATATGACTTCACTTATATGTGAATTTAGGAAACAAAACAGATGAACATATGGGAAGGGGAAAAAAGAGAGAGAGAGAGAAGGAAGCAAACTGTGAGAGACTCTTAATGATAGAGAACAAACTGAATTGTTGGAGGGAGGTGTGTGGGGGGATGGGCTAGATGGATGATGAGCATTAATGAGGGCATTTGTTATGATGAGCACTGGGTGCTGTATGTAAGTGATGAATCACTAAATTCTACTCCTGAAACCAATACTAAACTGTATGTTAATGAAGTAGAATTTAAATAAAACTTTGGAGAAAAAAAAGAATATGTTTGATGAACTCATCAGTAGACTGGAGAGGACACAGGAAAGAATGGGTGAATTGAAAGTTAATAGAAATTTTCAAAAGTGAAACACAAAGAGAAAATATGAAAAAAAACCCACCCCAGAACAAAATATGTATCTATGGGACAATTTTGAAAGTAACTGGGACATAAGAAAGAGAAGAGACCAGAGCAGAACAGATATTTTAAGTAAAAATGGCTGAGAGTTTTTCAAAGTTAATGTCAGACACCAAACCACAGACGTAGGAAGCTCAGAGAACACTAAACAGAACTTGTATAGAAAAAAGTTACATCTAGGCATCTCATATTCAAGCTTCAGAAAACCAAAGACAAAGAGAAACTCTTGAAAGAATTTTGGAGGGAAAAAAAAAACAAACTCATCTATAGAAAAAGAATTACACAGGACTTTTTGTCAGAACCCATGAATGCAATAAGAGAATAGAGTGAAATATTTAAATTGTTGAAAGAAAACACCCAAAGGCATAGACTTCTAGAGATAGCAAAATTATCCTTCAAAAGTGCAGGAGAAATAATTTTTTCAGACAAATAAAAACTGACATCATTTATGGCCAGTAGATCTGCTCAGCAAGAAATGTTAAAATACTTCCTACAGGCAAAAGGAAAATGGTATAAGTATAAAACTTGGATTTACAAAAACATAAAGGGGTGTCAGAGAAGGAATTAGTGAAGATAACATTTTATTTCTCTCATTCTTAATTGATCTAAAGGATAACTTTGCTTAAAGGAATGTGTTAAAATATATTAGATGATTATAGCAGACAGGTTATGAAATAAACAACAGCAACATGACAAGGAACATGAGGGAGAAATTGAGAATACTCTGTTATAAGGTTCCTGAATTATATATGAAGCAAAATAATGTTAATAGAAGATGGAGACAAATTAATAAAAACTGTATATTGTAAACTCAAAGGCAACCAGTAATTTTCTTTAAGTATAACTGACATGCTAGGAAAGGATATAACATAGAATCATATAAAATGCTCAGGTAATACCAGAGAAGCAAATCTCTGTCAACAAAAAGAAAACAGTTACAAACATAGCTGATATTGAACCAGTTATATCAATATCCATTTCAAAGTAAATGGTCTAAATACAATAGTTAAAAGACAGAAATTGTTAGAATGGATAAAATGCAAAACCCAACTATACGTAGTATACAAGAGTTCTTCTTTTAAAGACTATAGGAAATTAAAAATAAAGGTGGGGCACGTGGGTGGCTCAGTCAGGTTAAGCGTCTGACTTTGACTCAGGTAGTGATCCCAGGGTCCTGGGATTGAGGGGCATCCAGCCCCATTTCCAGCCCCACATCAGGCCCTGCGCTCAACAGGGAATCTGCTTTTCCCTCCCCCTTTGCTCCTCCCCTGACTCGGGGCACAGGTGCCCACGCACATGCCCTCCCTCCCCTCCTCTCTCTTTCTCTCTCTCTCAAACAAATAAATAAAATCTTTTAAAAACTAAAGGAATGGAGAAAAGTCAATCACGAAGCTATACTGATTTTTTATTTCAGAACAAGGAAATATATAAAATTAATAACTTCAGCTTACATACCTAAGAAACCAGAGGAAAAAAAGAGCAATTTATATTTGAAGCAAGCAGAAGAAATAATAAAAAATAGAGCAGAAACTGATGAAATTGAAAACAGGAAAACAGAGAAAATCAAAACCAAAAGCTTGTTCTTTAAAAAGGTCAATAAAATTGATAAATTTCTGGTCAGGTGAACCAAGACAAGGATATTTTCTCTCCTCATTCCTATTCAACATCATACTGAAAGTTCTAGCTAGTGAAATATAACAAGATAGGGAAATAAAAGGTATGCCCATTAGAAAGAAATTAAATGCAAAATCGTATTCACGGATGACATGGTTGCCTATGTAGAAAATCTCAAAGATTCTACAGCAACAGCAACAAAATCCTATATAGGAGAGTCACAGGAAACAAAGATAATATATAAGCATCAACAGCTTCACTATATATCCAAAGTGAATAATGGAATTTGAAATTTAAAAATAGACATGCATATATACATGGTTTAGTATACACACATATATTTCCCTGTTCTGATAGCGGACAGAGTCTGAAAGAAAACACCCCAGGAACAATGAGTATACCACTGCCCAGATCTTGGTTTATTATACTATTGTCAAATACAAGAAACCAGGGCTGCAATCCTATGGTTGATTGTAGGACCGGAGCAGGAAATTTAAAAAGATGCGCCCAGAGCATTTTATAGCGCCAAAAAATAAGAAAGGGCTCATAACCCAACACCCCATAATGGAGATATGTCAAAGAGACACAGGAGCTAACTGAAAGAGCTCCCAGTGGCTAAAAGCTAGCACAATTCGAGCAATACAAATGGTTTTGTACTGAATTATAACTCCATGTATAATATAAATACCAGTAAGCCTATACTGAGGCAAATAAACGATTGAATAAATAAATAAGGAAAGAAATAAAGGGGAGGGGATTAACCTCGTGCAGAAGAATTCTAAGTAATTTATGTAGATACTCTGATTTGAGGAGGTAGAAACTACTCCTCATCTCTCCAGTGTGTGCTGTGCATAAAAACTTCTTTCCAAAGATTACGGTATACAAAGGTGGAAGAAGAGGAACATTACCCTGGAGAATCTTGCCAAACCCCACCTCAGCCTTGTGATTAAGACTAACATCAACAGGGGCGCCCGGGTGGCTCAGTCGGTTAAGCATCTGACTCTGGGTTTTGGCTCAGGCCATAATCTCAGGGTTGTGGATTGAGCCCTGCATCGGGGCTTCATGCTCAGCATGGAGTCCGCTTGTCCTTCTTCCTCTGCTCCTCCCACCCTTTGCCCCCTGCTCTCTCTCATTAAAAAAAAAAAAAAAAAAAAAAAAAAAAATTATCATCAACAATAGTAAGTCATATCGATGGAATTTCTCGATATGATGCAATGTGATTGGCACTTTACCTCTGTGGTCATTTCAAATATGCATAACCCCAGTCTAATAACCCCAGTCTAATAATGGGGAAAGCATCAGAAAAATCCCAACTGAGGGACATTCTACAAAATATGTGACCCGTATTCCTCAAAACCTATAAGGTTATCAAAAACAAGATTATTCTGAGATACTGAAACCACCAAGAGTAGCCTAAAGAGATGTGATGTTTCTGGAACAGAAAAGTGACATTAGGTTAAAACCAAGCAAATCTGAATAAAGCATAGACTTCAGTTAATATATCAATATTTGTTCATTAGCTGGGAAAAACATACCATACTATACTGGATGTTAATAAAAGCGGACATATAGGACAGGTCTGAAGAAACACTATCAAATTTTCTGAAAATTTAAAACTATTCTGAAATAAAAAGTTTAGAAACAAAAACAAAAACAGAAATAAAAGCACTGATTTGTTTTCCAAGAAATGTCAACCAAGGTATTATTGAACCAACTGCAAACCTTTAGTACCCGGGAACCTCAATGTTTGGGGGAGAATAGATGTTACAGTGATAAATAGGTCTTTGCAAGACAATTAGAGGATACTATATATATTTTTAAGGCACAGTTCTTATTATTACATAGTCTCCATAATTTATTCTAGAACAGTTCTAGGAGTGTACAAACATTCCCACCCCTTTTTAAAATTTATTTGTCAGAGAGAGGGAGAGAGCACAAGCAGGAGGAGGGACAGGTAGAGGGAGAAGCAGGCTCCCCACCAAGCAAGGAGCCCAAAGCGGGACTTGATCCCAGGACCCTGGAATCATGACCTGAGCCAAGGGCAGATGCTTAACTGACTGAGCCACCAGGTGTCCCCAAACATTTCCTAATATATCTCATATTAAACAATGTATGTGCTTTCATTATATAATATTCCTCCTGAAACTACTACCTGACATTTTTTTTTTCTGGAATTCCACAGCAAAATCTCAACATATACTCTACTTAAATTACACTAAAAATACTATTGTCAATGTTACCACTGACTTCTAAACATCCAGTTCAAAGATTTCTTACCTGCTCCCATCTTAGCCAAATTCTCAACAGCATTTGGCACAAACAGACTCCCATGTTCTCGAAATACTCTTGTTTTGTTTTCATCACATCCTGCTTAACTTACTGGCTATTCCATTTTAGTTTCTTTTCCTTGTTTTCCTTTTCTGTTAGGCCTCTAAATGGTGCAGTCCATGAGGGCTCTATCCAATGCCCACCACCACTCTTCATATAGACTATATATTTTTTTAAAGATCGATTTCTTTATTTGTGTGTGAGAGAGAGAGGGAGAGCATGAGGCAGGGAGGGACAAGCAGACTCTGCTGAGCCCAGAGCCCAATGTGGGGCTCAATCTCACTACCTTGAGATCATGATCTGAGCCGAAATCAAGAATCAGACACTTAACGGACTAAGCTACCGCTCAGCTCATGACCGAGCCTCATATATACTATTTTCTTAGGTGATTATGAACAGAGTGGTAACAACAACTCCATTTAGTTATCTAAAATACATTTCAAGTCCAACAGAGCAAAACAGGTCTCTTGTTCTAATCCTACGTATTTCTCTCTACTCTTCTCAGTAAATGGTATTACCATCTATCCTACTGTTCACCAGGGCAGGGTGGGGGGGCCTAAATTTTTTTCTAAATAATTGCCACATCCTTCTGATTTTACTTGCAAGAGTCATCCTGTTCCCATCTGATATATCTGCCACAAACACCTTAGTCCAAGTCACTGTCATCACTTACACAGGACACTGGAGGAATCACTTAATTGTCATGTTTCTTTCCTATTTATCAATGTTCTATGATATTTAAATGAAATTTTCTTAAAAATCCCTACCTTGGGTGATTGGGGAGCAAACATCATTCCTCACGGTATCTGCAGATCGGTGTGGAAATTTATTCTCACAGTTTCTTCTGTCCCTTACTTTGTATGCCTAATGGACTCTAAAATCCATTTAGAATTCCATTTTTTTCCCTCTCAGTTGCTTTCTTCTTTCACATGTGCCACTGTGATATGGGATATAGTCCCTTTTCAATACTTTTTCTCAAGTACATCTACACAAAGCCTGTATGTAAATTTTTACCAAAGTCTGGAGTAAAAATTACAACGGAGTCCCACAAGACTGAATGTTAGATTCTGGTGTTATTAAGAATATTTTGGGCATTCTCAAAATCTTAATGGTGATTTCTTTCTCTCTGCCCACTTGTGATGTTGCTCAGCCTTTTCCCTTCTCTCACTTCTTTTTCTGCACATTATTCCTATATATTTATTATGCAGTCCAGCTTACATATCATTTTGTTTTACTGCCTCTTTCCAAAGTATGTTCCAGTGAAGGAAGGCAAGTGAAAAAGAGAAAATCTTCTATCTTTCACATTCAAAGTAACTCATCAGGATATTTTTCTAAATAAAAAACATATACTCCAAGAGAAACTGTTCCCAACCTTAAGGCATAAAAGCAAGCATTTTAAAACTCTGATACACAGATATCTATTCTTACATTCCCCTCTCAATGGTTATCCTTTGTGCCATAGACTCCAGATTTCTTAAAACAGATAGTCTGATCCTAATCTTTTCTTAGTCTTATCCTCTCTTAAATCCCTCTGAATATGTCATGCTGTCATGCTATGGTCAGATCAGCCAGCCTGCAATCTTTCATGCTTCTGTGCCTTTCTTTATACTTGCCATTCTCACCTGGAATTTCCTTCCCCAGTCCACCTCCTTGAAGAATTCATGCTTTGAGTACAATTCTCATATGATCCTCGTTAGTCTCAGAATGTAACAGAGTGTTCTCTCCTATGTTCCACAACCCCCTCGTTTACACCTCCGATCAAAGTGGATTATCATCATGGATTGGAGAATCTTTTCTCCTTCACTAGACTGTTTATCTCTTGAGGATTGTTTTCTTTTCTGTAGGCCAGCACCAAGGAGTTCTAACGCTCAATAAGCATTTCTTTTTTGGCTCCATTATTTTTTAATGAACAATTACATTTGGTGTTTATTCTGTGGACTCACGCATGACCTTTACTAATCTCACCCTTTGGATCTCTATGAAACACCTCCACAGTTTCAAATGGTATTCTGGGATGGAACAAGGTTCAGGTTTCATTCTTGCTCCTTATTAACCTTCTATCTATCTTTAGGCAAGTTATCCAGTCTCTCTAGTCCTCATTTCTTTCTCTGTAAAATGGGCATAATAATACCATCATTATAGGACTTTTCTTTAAACAATTAGATAGTACTAAAATATGTATTTAGCATTATCTAGAATATAGTAAACAATAAATGAATGCTTATCCTTCTTTGACTGATTTAGAGATCTGATGAAGGACAGCCCTTAGGAATAAAGTTCAAGCTGCTTTAATGAAGAATCCTGGAAAATACAGTGTAGTTGCAGGTACCACATCAAGCACCTCGACCCCAGGCTCTGTCCTCCAGTTCCTTCCTTCTCCCAAACTGATAGGGAGACTCTAACACTGATCAAACTAATAAGTGGCTATTTCCTCTTTGAACACAACAACGTTTTTTTCAGATCAAATAATCAGTATTATTCTTCCCTTCATATTTGATTTCTGAGCACGTGCTTGTAAGCAATATTTAAAATAGGTGTTCTGGGTCAGAGCTGAAATTGCATATGTGAAAATTATGGAACCACCACATTTTGTTTCTTGGCTATTGATGACAGTATTATGGCAAATTCAAAAACTTCAGAATATATGCAGGAAAATATATGTGGATTGCTGTGGCGAGGTATTTTAGGGGTTCTTTAAAACACGATGACAATAGTGATAGTCTTTATCTTAAAGGGTTGTTTACTTTGTGCATTTTAGTTATCTCTTTTGGGGCCATAAATAGATGTTTATTTTTTTTTAAATCTCTTATTTTTTACAACTAGAAATATTTATTTCTATGATGAGAAACAATGGGTTCGAAATTCAATAGTCTCATGCCTGTTAAAGATTATTTTTGTTCTCAGATTGTCTGATATGATACTAGTTTTCAGCTGTCACAAACTGTATTCCATCTTTTTCATCTTCTGAATGAAAATTGTTAAATTATTTCAAGCTGCTCAGTAATTAAAAATAATTTGTTTACCAATTTGGACACAGTTGATTCAGCCCAGAGCCTTCTTGAAATCAAATAATGTAAACCACCCAACAGTTCTTTAGCCAACAGAATAGAAGGAAAAATCAGATTAAACTGTTAAAATATTCAGAAATTCTAGTTGAGCTTCTGGAAGCTAAGAGAATTGTTTAAGCAAGACAATACCAGATCCTTTTAAAGATTTCAACAGGTATTTAAGATATGGATAGTTACATTAAAACATTAAAATTCTACATTATAATATGAGGGAATATCTTTCAAAGAAAAGTTTGGCCCATGACCTGCTCCTGCAAGGCAACCTCTAACCTCTTGGAATATTCTGCCTTTTAAGAATGTCTTTACCTGGGTTCTTGAGTCACATCAGACAGTTTATTTTAATAATGTTATTTTTGATGGGGCCTTAGGCCAGTGGTATCAGCTTGACCAGTAGAGGGGCTGGACACTGAGTAACTAACGTCATGACTCAGTAAGACTGAGTAATGTAAGCGGTAATGCTTATGTGACTGACCCCCAGTAAAATGCTGAGCACCAAGGTTTCAGTGATCGTCCCTGATTGGGAATAATCCATAAATATTGCCACACATTGTTGCTGGTAGATGTGACTGCTGTCTGCATGATTCCACTGGGAGGGGGCAATGGTAAACCTACACCTGTTATCTCCCGACTCTGCTCTATGTGAATCATCCCTTGGTTGATTTTAGCCCATATCCTTTTGTTGTAATAAAATGTAGCCACAGGTATAAGGGCTTTTCTGAATTTGCTGGGCCCTTCTAGAGAATTATTTAACTTAAAGGCAGTCTTGGGCATCTCTCAAACTGCATTTTTGAACATGGAATCTGTAGTAGCCATTGGTCACTCTTCCTTTTATGCAAACTCTGTTTCAATTCTCTGCACAGAACTTTTTCCTTTGTAAACAAAGACTTCCTCTGAAGGTTCACTGCTGTGTATCCAGTACCTTAGAGAAGTACCTGACACAAAGAAGGTATTCAATAAGAATTTACTGATTGAGTGAATTGATAATACTTATCAACCTTGACCCTACTGTTTCTTTACCATGTTAAAAAAGTAAAGAATTTTCAGATGCTGTCTGTTAGTAACCATCTTTATCATCCTTATAATGGCTCCATGTCAACTACCACCACATTTTTCTCCCTTTAAAGCAAAATTCCTCAGAAGAATGGTCTGGTCTTACAGTCTCAATTTCTTTCCTTGCATGTTCTCCTAAATACAATCCAATTTTTTGGGAGGCAGGGGGAGGGAGGTGGTCTCTATCAAGATCCTGGTTACCAAGATCTTTACTTTGCTAAATCAAACAGTGAATTTCCAGATGGCATATTATTTTACCTATCACTAATATTTGGCAGAATCATTTCCTCATTCTTGAAAGGCTTGCTCCCTGTTTGGCTTCTAGGAAACTATAGATTCTGGTTTTCTACCTACCTTTTAGCTGGTACTTTTCATAATCTTTGATGGTTTTCCCTTAGTCCTCAGTACATAGATATTGGAATATATAATGGTTAGTTCTTGGAGCTCTTGGGGTTTTTTTATTTACTCTTATTCCATAGAAAGATCATAAATTCTCAAAAGACTGAAGTGCCATGTATATGCTGATTATTTAAAATTTTGTATCTCTATTTCAGAGCTATGAACTCTGATCTCATATATTGAACCCTCTAATGTTTCCATGGGTATTTAATACACAAGCCAAACTTACAATCTAATTTTAAACATCCAAATGTTCTGTGTCCTAAATTTCTAATTCTCCCCCACATTTGCTTCTCCAGAAGTCTTCTGCATCTCAATAAGTGATAACTACAAACCTGCAGTTTCTGAAGTCAAAAACCATGGGCCCCTTCTTAATTCTTCTCTTTATTCTTACCCTTCATCCAATTCAGGAAGTCCTTTGAGCTCTACCTGCAAATACCCACACCATTTCTTACTATTCTTATTCCACCATTGTAGGCCTTGTTCAAGCCAATATCATCTCTCTTCTACATTATTATCACCGATAGCCCCTAATTGTTCTCCCTGATTCCTCCATTATTCCTCTACATTCTACTCTTAACATAGCAACCTAAATGATGTTTCAAAATGTAAGTTAAACAGGTTATTCCTCCCCTCAGAACTCTCCAATAGCTTTATGCCTCACTTGAAATTAAAGGCAAAGAATTTCCAATGGCATGTAAGACCCCAAAGAGTCTGTTTCCTACCATCACCCATTACTTCATTATCTCTCTGAAGTTATCTTCTACTTCGTGTCTCTTTGCCACCTTCCACCTGGTCCTCACTGATTGTTCTTTATACCCTACAGGGACACTAATTCCTCAGAAACCTATATTTACTGCTTCCTCTGCTTATAGTTCTGCTTTTCAAGTTACCTGAATGACATATTCCCTCACCTCTGTAGGTCCTTTCCTCAGATGTCACCTCCATAATGAAAATTTTTATACCAACCCATTCAAACAAGCACACTGTCCTCACCTTCATCAAACTTTAATATCCTCAATCCTTCTACTAGGATTTATTCTTCTCTTTGTTGTTTATCATGGTCTAATAATACATGATAGCCTGATATTTACCTATTATTTTTATTATATTGTATATATCTTCCTTCTGTACTAGAATATAAGTTCTGTGATGGCAGGATCTATATTCTCAGTATCTAGAATACAGCCTGGCACACAGACGTCATTCCATTAATTATTGAGAAATAATCTTTAAAAAAAATGGAAGACTTTTTATCAGTGAATGACATGAATAAATATAATATAGTAGAAGGCACCATAAAAATGTGGAATAAACATGGTTTTACAGACCCCAAACTGCTATTTGCAAGCAAAGTCAGTTCCTCAAATTTTTTAATCTATCAAATTATCGGTTTCTTTATTTGAAAAATTTATATAATGATATAAATTCTAAAAACGTGAGCATTAAGTGAGAGAAAATAGTGCTTGACATTTTTGCAGATTTTCAATAGCATTAGTTCTCACTGTTCTTAAACGGGGTGTGTCTGTATGGGGAGAGGACAGTTTACAATATGAGGTCAACTAATGTGATGATGGTTTGCACCTCAAGCTATCATTAGCTTGAAGCAAATTAAAAGTCTGTATAAATTAAAGAAACTTGACATTGAGGGACCTCAGAGACCATCCAACCTAAACGGCTCATTTTAGAGATGAGAAAGTGAAATCCAGAGAAGGTAAATAATTTGTGATGGAGATGGAAATACAATGCAAGTCTCCTGCTTTTTAGTGTAGTGTGCTTTACAATCACAATAAAAAGCGAGGATAGAGACACTCATTTTGTTACAAATGTCCACATGAAAGCCTGAATCCTGTCTTACAGGTCTTTTAGGCATGGGGTTAAATCATTCAAGATACCCAGGCTACCTACAGAAGACCTTTCCAAAACCTGAGAGGAAGAAATAGTCTTAAGTCACAGACATTTCCTTTTTTCTTCTTTCATTTGGTCAGACTGATGTGGCAGTGGAGGAGAAATCCACCCAGCATCTAGTCTGGGTACCCCAGAGAAGAAATCCTAGCTGAGCTTTAACGAAAGAGCAGCGTCCTCCAAGGTTTGCAGCTGTGAGATAATCATAAGCCTGGGAACATCCTGAGCCAGGGAGCTGACAGCAGAGTGTTTCCAATTCCTGAGAACTGCATTTGTCTTATAATGACTGCAGTTGTCAAAGTGTCATTTCCCTTAGAAGATGGTACCTTTGCTGAATGAGTTGGGGGGAGGCAGAGCCAGCCCCAAAGACATGTGATTATCATTGCCCTGCAATTGTGCAGGCAGGTTAACTGGTCAGGCTGTTCCTTTAGTTTTGGCTATTTTAAAAATGGAAAAAAATAAAATATAACTACAGCCCTATTGCCAATTGCCTTGGAAAAGATACAGTCAATTTTCTCTTTTGTACTTAGCAGAAACATTATTGGTGTCACCGCGGGGGTGGGGAAGCCTTATTGTCTCCGTGTAATCTGTGGGACCTGAGGGCTTTGTGAAATGCACATTCTTAAGAAAATGAAAGTATTCCAAAAAGTTCAACTTATGTCCTTTCAGTGAAAAATTATTCATTTTCTGCACCAGTAACATCTACAGATTACTTATATATTCATCAGGAGGCTACCAAGGTCTTGAACTCTTCATCCACTTAACATGAAATTTCGAAACATGGAAAATATCCTCACCAACATGTACATTCCGAATCCCTCTCCAATACTTCCCCTCACTGTCAAGCCCAAAATAATACTATGCAAGAAAAATTATGGAACACTGCTATGCAGCTAGAGTGAGTTATTAATTGGAAATTGTTACCAAAAGCTGTGGTGAAAAGGGGACTCTACTGACCTACAGTTTGGCATCACGTGAGCTGGCCCTGTGCTGTCAATTTATAAGAGAAACCACACACATCTATAAGGGAAGGGAGTGTAAGTACACACCTACATTTGTGTGCACTGCTTGCTTAGCTCCAATTGGATATGTCTCTGTTTTATTCCATGGGGTAATTTGATTGATTCCTTCCTGTACAGAAAGGAAAAGAAAGAAGAGAAGAATATCTACCAATGATTATGTTACTTCAGCTCTAGTAATGCATTTTGCAAGGGTTTATACAACGGCATTTTTTTTTTTTTTTTTTTTTTTAGTAATACCTAATCCTAAGGACCGACCTCTTCAGGTATTCAACTCCACTGCTGAACAGGAGAAATGTATATGAGGACAGTAGGTAAAGATCTCATTAGGCTAGACAACTATTTTTTTAAAGATTTTATTTATTTACTAGAGACTGAGAGAGCAAGACAAGCAGGGGGAGCAGCAGGCAGAGGGAGAGGGAGAAGCAGGCTCCCCACTGAGCAGGGAGCCCGATGTGGGACTTGATCCCAGGACCCTAGGATCATGACCTGAGCCAAAGGCAGAGGCTTAACCAACTGAGCCACCCAGGCGCCCCTAGACAACAGTTTTTAAAATTATATTCCTATTGTTCCTGCTCTGCCCCTCCCATGCTGTCACTTATCATTTGCTACTTCCCATGATCAATTTAAGTTATATATTGAGTCCTGACTCATTTAATGGCTCCAAGGTTAAATGTGTATTTCTTGAAATATGCCACTTAGCATTTTTACAAACCTTTATGCTGAATGTTGTGATCTACTCTAAACAGAATTGCCATTGAGGGGCAAAAGACAGGTTAGGAACTAGAAGAGGTGGCTAAGTATAACAAAAGGAGTAGTAATGTAAAATTTATTGAACAACCATTTTACTGATTGCTTTCTATGTAAGTCAACCTACAATAAAAACATTATCTTGTTTGTCTCCCCAAGAAAATTCCAATTCAGTTACCTATCAAGCTCTCCAAGGAAATACCAGGTTCTAAATCCTAATTCTCTTCCATATTAGTCAATTGACCTTTAGCAAGTAATTTTTTATTCTCATGAAGCCTTAGTTTTATAATCTGTAAAATGGTATAATGACATCTTGCAGAAAAGTTAAAATAATTTAAAAAGGCAATATATGTAAAAGTGCTTGGGGTTTTGTCTAACATATAATAGATATATATGCATGCTTATTCGCTTCTTGTAGGACCAAGTGAAGATTATATAATACCTAAAATGGAAGTGGAAATAGGGCAAGGTAGATGAAAAGGCAGATAAATATTATTCTATTCGCCCACATAATTTCTTGTAGGTGGGAGAAAAGGACTTTGGGAATCTTTCTCTCACTAGGACATGAAAGGGCCCAACACTTAGTGATAAAAATGAAGGCAACATTCACCAGTATTTTAATCATTATTCAACTCTGAGGCTTAGATATAGGAATTGGCTTTGATTAGAGCCAGTAACTGAGATTTCCATTCTCTACGTTCCTTTTGCATGATATTGTTTCTCATGCAGCTGTTTTAAGCTCATTCTTCAGAAAAATATACTCTCTTGAAGTAATTTAAACCACCAAATAATTTGTTAAATTATTTGAAATAGCTGAAGCAAGGGCTTCCTGATAGGGGAGTAGAGGCTATACTCGTAAGAGGGCTGTTACTGTAATTAAACAATAGGCTTCGTTCCACCAGAGAAATGCTGTTGGTTTTATGTTCACTGGGAATGAAGGAGGTCGGGAAGGGCTCTCTCTCCATCTGTGATTCCTTCTCAATAATAACTCAGCCTACTAGGTCATCTGCACCTCTTTCCATAGCTAGTTGCTCCTTATGCAAAAGAAGCAATGATACCAGCTAATAATTATTTTTATTCATGCTTCAGATTTTTTTTTAATTAAAGGGTTAGTTGCTAGCCCATACAATTCTGTAGGAGTTTTTATTTAATGACATTTTCTATTTTTGCTTTAGTTATTAATAAGAAATCCTGCTGATTTGCCTCACGTTTGTCTCCAAAGCATCTCAGCTGGCAGATGAATACTAATTACACTGAGGGGGTGGGGGGAGACAGGTTGAGGTTGGAAAACTTGGCTAGGGTCTCAGAATGACTGGCTCCTCTAACCTGTTACTTTCTAGCTAGAGGCCTCTGGATGGAGAACGTTTGAAAATGATTTCTATAAACCTTGTTGATTCATGACAAATACTTTCACGTAATTTTAAGAATTTAATCCTTCAGTTTAAAAAGTTCTCCCCTGAGTTTGTAGTTATAGTTTCAAATATGTTGTAAGAAAAAAAATTATAAAACACTATTACATGTCTTAATGGGTAGATATCTGAGGCGACAGCAAAGAGAAAAAGCCATAAACAACACAAAGAGATTCTCCTGAAACGTGGAAGTAATGTTTTTACCCCTGTCATTCAGTGGGCAAAAGGAAAGGGGCAGGGCTTTGATGAAGTCTCTGCTAACGGGAATATTTGTATCCAAAGTGACAGATAACACTTAAATTAAGGAAACAGGTAGAGCTAAGGGTTACCTAAAGGACAGAGTATAAACCAGTTTCCAAACCAAGGACAGAACCATGAATATAAACACAGGGAACATAGCTTGAGAAAATGAGATTTTTTTCAAGACAGGTATCTGACCCCAGCAAATTTCACAGCCTATCAGCAGAAAGTTATAAAGAGCCAGAACCAGGATTACAGTGTGGGCCAATACAGGGATTTTCTCTGAAGCATTAAGTAAGTGTTCTCACCAATTCCTTGTTGAGGAGAAAGTGTCTACTATCTATCTTTTATATTTCATTACATATAAAAGTAATCCATATGTTTGTCACTTGAATGTCATTAAATCTTCCAATTATCTGTTGTCTATCTGGTATTTATTTATTTATTTATTTATTGAAGATTTTATTTACTTTTTATTGGAGAGAGTGCGTACTGAGAGCACGAGCAGGGGGAGGGGCAGAGGGAGAGCAAGGGGGAGAAGCAGACTCCCCACTGAGTAGAAAGCCTGATGCAGGGCTCAATCCCAGGACTCTGGGATCATGAACAGAGCCAAAAGCAGACACTTAACCAACTGAGCCATCTAGGCACCCCTTTATTTATTTATTTTTGTTGCTGTTGTTGTCCATATCCTTATGTCTTTAAATACAAACTACCTAGAGTTCCCATTACATTTCATATGGAAAGTCTAGGCATTTCCCCAGCCTCTTGTGTGGTTTTAGAAGGCATACCTTGGGGCGCCTGGGTGGCTCAGGTTAGGAACTAGCGTCTGCCTTTGGCTCAGGGCGTGATCTTGGGGTCCTGGGATCGAGCCCCCCATCGGGCTCCATGCTGCTCCCTGGGAGCCTGCTTCTTCCTCTCCCACTCCCCCTGCTTGTGTTCCCTCTCTTGCTGGCTGTCTCTCTCTCTCTCTGTCAAATAAATAAACAAAATCTTGAAAAAAGAAAGGCACGCCTTGATCAAATTTCTTGCTTCTGCTGAATTCTCAATTTTACATTCTAAGATTGTACTTTTCTCTCTGTTCTTTATATCCCTAAGCATGGAAAATCTCCCCTTTCTTCAGACTCCAGAGCCATTGGTTATACTAATTTGGACAAAAGCGTTTCGCTAAATATTAAAGGTTAATTCTAACACAGCATAGAACAGGCCATAACCTAAATCTGAATTATCAAGCAACTCAATCCTTCTGCCCCTTGGCCACACCTGCCACAGTCCTCAGTCCAACTCTCTCACAAATTTTTTTACAGCTACCCTTCTTATAGCCTTGCCTGATGCCACATTTATTTGACCTTCTCTCCTATATTTTTTCTTTCTATTTTTTCTGTAATCCAACAATGTCTGATATTTGTCATTCATGACAATTTTCTGATTTCTGTTGATACCAGCCCCTTCCACACTTCGTAGAACACAACAGGATAATAATAACCTTGCATAACTAAGCAACAATCCATCTAGGTGTTTTCTACCCACCCACATAGCTTTATTTACAGATATAGATATGTAAATTAGATATATAATAGATATATATTGGGAGAAATGTAATTGACAAATAACGTTGTGCAAATTTAAGTTGTATGGTTCATGATTTGATACATGTATATACTGTGAAATGATTACCACAAAAGATTAGTTAACACATTCAACACTTCACATAATCTTTTTTTATACTGAAAACTTGTAAGACATACTCTCTAATCAGCTTTTACATATATAATATGATATTACTAACTATAAGCAACATGCTGTACATTAGATCCCCAGAACTTAATCACTTTATCACTGGAGATTTCTACCTGTTGACCAGGATCTCCCCCCTACCCTCCAGCCCTTGAAAATCACCATTTTACTCTGTTTCTGTGAGTTCAGCTTTTTATTTATTTTTTTAAAGATTCCACATATCAGTGACATAACACAGTATTTGTCCTTGTCTGACTTACTTCATTTAGCATAACACACTCAAGGTATATCCATATTGTTGCAAGTGGCTGTATTTCCTTCTTTATTTTTGTTAAATAATATTCCATTGTTTATATATGCCAAATCTCATTTATCCATGTAATCACTGATGGAAACCTAAGTTTTGTCCATGTCTTGGCTACTGTGTATAAAGCTGCAATAAACATGGGGGTACAGATATCTCTTTGGGATAGTGATACAATTTCCTTGGATATACACCCAACAGTGAGATTGACTGCTGGATCATATGGTAGTTCTCTATTTTTCATTTTTTGGGAACCCTTCATACTGTTTCTAAGAGGCTGTAACAATGTACATTCCAACCAAAGATGCACAAAGTTTCTCTTAACTACCCAACCTCACCAACACCTCTTTTGTCTTTTTAATAATAGTCATTCCAACAGGTGTGCTGTGGTAGCTCATTGTGGTTTAGATTTGCATTTTCAAGATAAGTAATGTTAAGAGTGTTGAGAATGGGACACAAAAAAAGCACATCTTATTTGGTCGTCTTGCTGACGTCATTACACACCTAACTGTCTCCTTAATGAACAGTTATTTCCTCTGGTAATGCTGCTCCTCTCTTAGAATGCAGCTCGATAATAACTGTATTTTTATAGTTATTTTTTCCCTCTGATATAAAAAAGTTATGTATATAAAAGTATATATAGTTTTCATCACAGATTCAACTGTTCTTCTAGTTACAAGCTATAAAATATACATAATTTGACTGGGTGGAACTTGACTAATTAGTAGTCCCGAATCTGGTACTCAGAATGAGAAAAATTCGTAAGCATCTTAGGGCTATAAGCAGAACATATTACAAAGTTCGCCAAATCTCACATTTATTATTGTCATTGGGAAATTTTTTTGGTGTCTTTGAGGGTGGCCTTTGTGCACAGGAAATAAAATGTGTAGCTATTTTAGCATTAAAATTAACATTTGCTTTATATTCAAATTTTAAAACCTATTAACACTTATGCTTTTAGTTTTCACTTACAAATGTTATCATTCTGTTTAACAAACCTATTAGATTTTCACAATCACCTTTAATCCATTTTTCTCTGTTAGTACTTCAACTACCTAACAAATAGAACCTAAGTACTTAAATGTGTCTTATAAATCCAACAGATTAAGGTTATAAATGTGCTAATTCTTATATTTAATACTGGTATCAAATTCAGTAATTTTTTTAACCTTTCATAGTAAAATAAAAAGTTTCATCATTTACATAAATATTTTAATTATAATCATAAAGTTAAGCTATTAGGTATTCTAATGTGTAATTTTCTATTAAACAACAGTATTGGGGTGCTGGGTGGCTCAGTTGGTTAGCGTCTGCCTTCGGCTCAGGTCGTGATCTCAGGGTCCTGAGATCCTGGGATCAAGCCCCACGTTGGGCTCAGTGGAGAGCCTGCTTCTCCCTCTGACCCCGCACCCCTGTGCTCGTGCACACACGTACACTCTCTCCAATAAATAAAATCTTTAAAAAAAACTATTTATAATTTTTATATGCATACACACAGACACACAAATTGTTCTTAAACTTAACACAAGAACATTAAAATTATAGCTTCCATTACTTCTAAATTTTTATAATTTACTTAAAATTAAATGGATTGGCCCACCAAGGAAATATATTTGCCTATCAAGGAAACATTAATAACACTTCAAGCAATTTAAGGTTATTCTCCCAAGGAATTTTGGATTATACGCCCAATTTAGCTGGGGTTGCACATCAACCAGAGATTGGGAGGAGACCTGACATCTGGATGGCTTTGTTCGGAACAATAAAAAATACATAGAGACCTCATTTATAATTCCTATGTATCAAGTCCAACTCCATACTCTCCAAATAATAGGGTCTCTAGCCTAGATTCCCTGAATTTATGTTAGGTAATAGATACCTCACAAATCCTTCTTGAGTCTCAAGCCATCCTAGATTACAACACATAGAATAGATTCAACTTTCTTTTTTTTTTAACTCCTGGTTTCATTCTGAATTATTCCCATCTGGCAGGGCCATAAATCTTAGGAGTATTAATATTACTTCTGACTTGATTCTGCATGTCTTGTGGCTTGCTCTCACATTATGGTCAGGACATTAAACCATGACAATGACAATAACAGGCCTGAAATGTGGGTTATTAATGCTCTCTCCAAGGGAATTACATATTGAGCCAGAGATATATACTTACAAATAAAATAATGTCTTCATTGTATATACTCATATGCATGTGCTAGTTTGGAACATTTTATAGTTTATTGTGAATTCAAATTTTTCACAAATTCTGTAATTTTCTTGTGCATAGTATGGTTAATTTATATCATACGTCTTAATTTAAAGAATTTATTTTAAAAAAAGAATTTATTATATGCAAAATTAACCACAGTATCTGCAACATAGTTTTTAATGTATTACATTTTTTCTTTAAAATTTCATCTGTATTTGTTAAACCCACTATACAATTTTCCAAGAAAAAAATTTTTGAGGGGACCATCATGCAAATAAATGTTTTTCAAGTCATCTTCTTTTCCTTGTCCATGTGCATGTTATATTTTTATGTGTTCACACTAATATCGTTTTATACATTCTACATATTCTATTGTATTTTGTTTTAAATATATTATTACATTGAGTGCAAATATCTATAACTTTTATAACCTGTTTTGGCATATTCTCCTTTTTCACTTTTTTTTTAAGTATAGTTGACATACCACATTACATTATTTTCAGATATACAACATAGTGATTCAAAAAGTTTATATTTCATACTAGACGCAACACAAGTATAACTACCACCTGTTACCATACAACACTATTACAGTACCACTGACTATGTTCCCTATGCTGTACCTTTTATTGCATGACTTACTCATTCCATAACTGAAAGCCTGTACCTCCCCCTCTGTTTCCTCCCATTTTGCCCATCCTCCCACCTCCTTCTCCTCTTCGATACTACAAGTCTGTAAAAGTGCAAGTGGCCTGTGCCACTTTGGAGAGTATGTGGTTATAAAGATCTGGGAAACCTGACAAAGGAATAGAGACTTTAAAGATACTAGATTTCTTTAACTGCAAATAATGCTTTGTGGTTTTTTTCCATCATTGTATATCTTAACATTACTTTAAAAATTGAAGGAAAGTTCTTTTTCTATTAATTCAGATATCATTCTCCTCATTTATTTTTATATATGCATCACCAGTTTAAGAAATATATGGCAGACTCTGCCAAAGAGCCTGGGGATATAGATATAAAACATGATCCTCTCCCTAAGGAGTTTTTGTTTTTGTTTGTTGAAAAGAGATTATTTGTAAGCAGACAAATAAGAGTAAGATATAACAGAATTTTCATATGTATTCTTGGTATATAGAGGAAATACAGAGCAATAATACTTAGAAGAATCAGTGAATCTAGTTACGCTTCATGTTAGTTAATTATATGGAGGGCAGTAGAGCATTCATTTATTCATTTATTAATTAAATATGTGTAGTTCTTATGTGTTAGAAACCATTTAAACTTAGGAAATACAGAAAAAATCTTTGCCTTCAAGGAGCTTTTATTGTAGAGGAGAGAGATAAATTACTAAATAGTTAAAATATAAATTATATCAGATGGAGTTAAGTGCTGAACAGAAAATAAGTCAGGGAAGGATGAAAGGCAGTGCTCACCCTAAGGTGAGCTGTTTCACTGCCCATGACACCTTATGATTATAGTCTGGGAAAGAGGGATGCTCTAGGCTTCCTTTGGTGACCACTGACTATTTCAGGGATTGATGTCATAATGAAATTTTCCAGGCAGAATTAATGGTGGTAAGAGGATACATTTTATGAAGGATGGCAAGGTGGAAGTCTTGACAGAAGAACACAGAGTTCTGGGGCTCCCTCTTTATGCTGTCAATGGTGGCGGGAAAGCCAGGGAAAGAGAAATCTTTATTTGGAATGTGTTGGGGACAGTGAGTTTCCTCTTGGACACAAAGAGAATAGAAGAGGTAATCTTATCTACATATTTCAAATTATACTCAATAGTATACTTGGATTTGCACTGACATTCCATCGATGGTTAATTCTGATGGACTCCTCAGTTGAGATCACATAAAATAATGGATTAATCAATAAATGTCTCTCCTTACTCTTTGACTTTAAGTGAAAAATTGCCTTTGGTACATAAAATTTTCTTTGAGTTGTACTTTTTCAATGCCTATTCTTTACGTCAGTCAGTCCACCAATTTGTCATGACCTGACAAAGCTACCTTCTCCCTCCCTCATGTGGGTCCTATCATTCCTTCTGCTTTCTCAAATCCTGTGGTACAATTTTGCAATTCTAGAGAATAATTCTAATATCCTATTCAGAGAATCAGAGACCCTCATATAATGTCCATATAACGTCAATTATCTCATTTTTTTTTGTTTATATCCGCCTTTGGTTACCTGTGATATAGCTGTTTTACTAATTATGCCATTTCTTGACCTGAGATTTCTCCAAAAATAGATCTATAACACTTTAGGAGATGTAACATGCTTTATGACCTCATGGAAATTTTTAATGCACAGCTGCATATTAATGACCTGGGATAGTTATACTATTAATGTATTTAATACCATTGAACTAAAAGTTTTCTTAAATTATTTGACCTAGAGTCCACCATGTCCAGTTTCCCAATATTTCTTACTAATAGTTCATGGCAAAGTAAAAAAAAAAAAAAAGTGTCTACAAAAAGTCCACAGCATATATATTATTTAATAGTGAAATACCAAAGTCATTTACCCTGAAATCGGAAGTAAAACAGTCTTCATTCACAGGTGATGTGATTGTTTATGTAGAAAATCCAAAATGATTAATAGAAACACCTTTAGAATAAATGAATTTAGCAAGATCAGTATACATAAGATCAATAATCAAAAATAAAATTATATTTCTATATTTAAAAAAATACTTCATGGTAGTATTGAAGAAAACATTAAAAAATTCTAACCTAAATAATTATATTTGCTCCCTAGACACCTCTTTCTGGCTCACGTGGTTTCTAGAACTGAAAATTATGATAAACTTGGCACAGCAGAGCTAAACATTCTATGTACTTCTAAAAAAAAAAAAAGACTGAAGCTTGGCAATAGATACAATCATGTAAATATTTCATCATCTATTCACATCTTGATTTAATATATTTACCTAGTAAGAGTCTCCAAAGTGTTTGGTTTTACCTAAGTTAGTATTTCTCTGTGTAATGTATTAAAAAGGTGGGATCACGATCCATGTCAATGTAATGGTTCTCAAACTGTAGTATGCATGATGGTCACCTAGTGGGCTTCTTAAATCATAGACTGTCGGGTCTTACTCCAGAATCTCTGATTTAGTAGATCTGGGATGGAGCCCAAGGAATTACATTTCTAACAAGTTCCCAAGGATTATTGATGCCATGGATGTAGAGGTCATATATTGAGTATCATTTTATTATTTTTTATTTTTTAATTTTTTAAAAGATTTTATTATTTATTTGACAGAGAGAAAGCCAGCGGGAGAGGAAGAAGCAGGCTCCTAGCGGAGGAGCCCGATGTGGGGCTTGCTCCCAGAACACCGGGATCACGCCCTGAGCCAAAGGCAGACACTTAATGACTGAGCCACCCAGGCGCCCCTGAGTATCATCATTTTAATACAGAGACATATCAAATCATTCATTAGATGTTGGTGAAATTCTTAAAATATGCCCAGGAGTCATTGAGAAGAAAATTGTCACAAACCATTCTGTATAATTTTTATCTTTCTAGTTCTCAATTTCTCTGTCTTTTTCTTCTGAATATCTCAGGTGGATGTGATAGCCTCTTCTATCAAATAGTCAGAGGCCCAAAGGAAACAGAGGGAAGATTCAAAATAAAATAATTAAAGAGGGCTTTTTTTTTATTAAGAAACAATTACAAAGATGTGAGATTAGAACTACAACCTGGAGCTTAGTGGTAGCCAAGCTATTAACATCCTTAGGCATAAAGGAATGAAGCAAAGTAGGGGATATTGGAACCTGGAGACAGAGTTGCTTAGAAGATCAGTAACCTTCAATCAAGGAACACAACCTGCTCAAGGTGGCTATACAGGCAGGCATCCAATTCCTCCTCTGACCTTTCAAATGGCTAAACCCGAAAAGATATCATTGGTGATGGGAACCCATGGATGTGGTTCATATCCTCTACCTCATACAGCAGAGTTTGATGGAAAAGAATGTGTTCACCAAGTCAATGTCTCAGTGCCACCTGCTAGAGGCTATGCTAATTTCCTCTAACAAATATACCACACCCAGTACAGCAAATTCAATGGGACTACTTGGAAAAATTGTAGTAATCCACTGCCATCTGCTATGATTCCTCCAGTTTTGGTAGGAGCTAAACTGGTGCATTATATGGTAATATGACGGATACCACTCTTGTATCTTTTAATTATTTTAGGGTGACATCAATTACTGTTTTTCCCATGAGAATACAATATTGCTTGTAATGTACCATCTTGAAGGAAAGGGAAATTTTCAGAGCTTCCCCATGAAGGCCCTTCACCCATCAAGGAACCAATATGAGGATTTTACCAACCACAAGTATATCAATTCAAATTATTTATTCAGTGACTGGGAAAATGATCAGCAGGTGATCTTGGGAACCCTGCTGACCCACAATGAGCTGGATCTGAGTCAGGACTCCATTTATTACCTACCCTGCATATATCCCTCCTGCAACACGGCTGTGATGGAACTTTTGGTTCCTGATTCCCTGTGCCTAAGAATCCTGGAATTGTTGGAGTATTCATCTTTTCACATGGTATGAATATCTAACTGGTTAAATATCCCTTTTGGGAAGGTATGGGGGAAGCATTACTGGTTATAATTGCACTGTGATTCCTTCTGAATAGCTGGCTTCTTTTTCAGTCGATGGGTTCCAAGTCTATGAACTGACTCACATCAATAACTGGGCAAAACATCATTATTGGCGTAGGTATTCTCAGTCTCCGTATTACCCATCCTTGATTTATTTTTATTGTATAAATTAAGCAGTATATTTTTTGGCTGTCCTTCTCCCCTATCCTAAGAACGCTTTGTTATTAACCATCTCCACAGCACCCTTTGGGTCAGGAACCCCTGCCTGCCATCCAACCTTGTGCAGGTTTAGCTCCCTGCTGGTTAAAGAACATTACAAACACAAAGTTGACTCTGCCACAAACTGTCCTGTGGTTTTGGAAATGAAACTACTCTATGAAAGTAAGAGTATACTTGAGGGATACATTTTTACCTTCCAGTACTTTCAACCAAAGATGCTACAACTATGCCAAATACGCCCTACAATTATCAGAAATTCTCATATGAAACAAACCTTGATGTGGCATTTGTAATATACATAAATCTCTCCAAACATCTTCCGAGAATCTATCAGTTTGGTTAGATGGGTAATTAAACAAGTTGACAGAGTCTAACTTTTAAATTTAGATGTAGAAGCAGAACCCAGGTCTGAGAAGAAAATGAACATTGCCTTTCCTCTCATGTGTTTTTAATTGTTTTTCAGGTAATTAAAAAATAATATAGGTGAAAAACTGCTCCTCAGAGAAATTTTATAATACAAAATAACAGTAATCATAAGTAGCACCATATAATTCTAAATTGAATATGTCTTATAATAGATGTAACTTAATGAGTGAAGGTCAGAGAGAATACTTTAAGAGAGGAAAGATCGGGGCACTTGGGTGGCATAGTCTTGGTTTCAGCTTAGGTCCTGATCTCAGGGTCTTGAGATGGAGACCCGCATTGGGCTCCACACTCAGCATGGAGTCTGTTGAGACTCTCTCTTCCTCTGCCCTTCCCCCCCCCCACGCTTTCCCTCTCTCTCTAAAATAAATAAATCTTAAAATTGAGAGAGAGAGTGGGAGGGAAGATCACCTACTTGGATGATCTCTGTCTGGATAAATTGTCTGAAAGATTTCGTCATTCTTTGCAGTGAATAACTGTATGATCTTGAGTAAATCCCTGTTCCTTGTGAGCCTCAATTTCTATGTGAACAAAGAAGGCTCAAGATGAGATATTTTCTTTATTGTTACTTTGTAATGATGCTAACTAGAGGCAGGCAATACAACAGAGTACATGCATGCTTGGATGGAGACTGCAATGGACAAGCAAACAAAAGCAAAACAAAAATAGATTTTATCTGGGCTCCACTACTAACCAGCTGTGTTAAATGAATAACTCACTTCATTTCTCTAAGTCTCTGTTTCCTCATCGGGAAAATGGGAATGATAATAAAAATACAAGGAGAAAATACAATAATGGCTTGGCATGGATCCTGACCCACAGGAAATGCTCTGGGGAAAGAAGATGCTATTTATTGCAGTAGTTAAGAGTTCAGACTCTGGAGCCCAGCTTGTAGTTCATACCCTGGTTCTTCTCATTACCATCTGTGTGGCTGTAGGCGAAGACTTAACATCTGTATACCTCATTTGCCTTTCCTACAAAAAACTGCTTTCATGCAGTAGTCACATAAAACATTAAGCATGATCCTTGGCAAATAGTAGCTCTCAGTACATGTTAGTTGCCGCTATCATTAACTCTTGGGTTTCTTAGTGATCTTAATTTATTAGACTTTATGAGGACTTAATGTTCATGTATAGGACAGTAAGTGATCTTGTTGGCCATCTTGCCATAATTTAAACTATTCAAAGAAACTAGAGATAATCACAGGTTAGATGAATTATTTAAAGAGGCGAGAAGAAGATCAAATGCTGAGCCAGTTACCTAGGGAGTTAGTGCAAAGAATTCCCTCTCGCGGGCTATGCTGCCCCTGCACAGGTAGCCACGAGACACCTGTACTTTCAACACGTAGCATCATCATCAGCCTCACAGAGATTCAGCTGGTTGTCATGACCCAGGACTATCTTCCTGACCACAACATCTCTTTGAAGAAGTTGCTTGCCCATCTTTTTTATTTTTGTTTTTATTTTAGATACGATTAATCTTCAACTTAACAAAATGTCTTGGATTCTTGCTTAGGAATAGTTATCAGATGATAGAATGAGCATACAAAAATGTTTCCCAGACGCCTTTCACTCCCAGCTTCTAGTTGAGATTCGACTCCACTTACTTTTCTTTAGGGTGTCTATCATGAATTTGGAGGGATCTTCACTGGCCAGTATGTCTCACTGGAGAATGTTTTTGGTGAGTCTATGCCCCACATACTATTACTTCAAAGCTTGCTGCTGCTGTTACTGCTGGGTGCAGAACTCAGTGAAAGCCACAGCCTGCAGAATACCATGAAGTAAAAATTTATGAAGCACTGGGAAGAGAACTGGATGGGAACTGGGAACACTGAGGCTTTAGATTCAGCTCTGCTTGACTCCTTGCGCAGATCTTGTTCTACCACACCATCATCATCCCCTGACTCTAGAAAAGTTATTTATCTTTTCTCTATTATACTTGCATATATATATTTTTTATGACAAATGGGAACAGAGACAGCTATTATATCTGGTAAAAAAAAAAAATTCTGGGATAATAATACACATGTGACATTGTTTTGGAGAAGTTAAAAGTACCATATCAGCCTGTTGTAATTTTTCTAAGAAGAAAATTCGTTGGGCTAAATGGAACCCTCATAACTAGTTGAAGCAAAAATGTGTATTGCTTTGTTACAGCAATGCAAGTTCTTCAGTGGAAATAAGCATGAGAAACTGCCACATAAAGGGAAGGGTAGCACTTTGGTACCTGAGACACCCAAGTTTAAAGGTTTTACTTACTAATTTGAAAGAGAGAGAGAGAGAAAGAGAATGAGCAAGGAGGAGGGGCACACAGAGAAAGAGCAGCAGACTCTACATTGAGCAGGGAGATCAAAGCTGGGCTTGATCCTAGGACCCTGGGCTCATCGCCTAAGCCCAAGGCAAACGCTTAACCAACTGAACCACCCAGGTACCCCGAGGCACGCAAGTTTAAATCAGTTTATTACTCAGAACATATGTAACCTTCAACACATTTCTTAATCTCTTTAATGTTCAGTTCATCATCTGTGAAATGGGAAAATTAATAGCAATCTCTTGGCATTGTAGCAAGGATTAATTGGTGCTTAACACAATGCCTGGCATATTGTGAATCCTCAACATGGTAGTTTTATTATAAATAAAATGATGGTATTTAATTCACTGGTGTTACAGGTAAGAGGATGAAAAATAATTTAATTTTCTTTCATTTCTACAGGAGCACGAACATATTCAATCAGAAAATCATGAATCTCATCAGTAAAAGAACCCCAAGAGAACACCCAGTTCAATTTATATTCAGGTACAGGACTTGTTATTATTATTTCCAGTCCAATCTAGATGCAGGGACAGAAGTATCCTTGCTTCCGGTATCTGAAGCAACTGAAGCCTGAACATGGTGAGATTTGGTTACATAACTGCAGGTAGTAAAAGGGAGACTAGATTCCAAATCGCCTGTCTTTTAATGTAATGTTTCATACATTTCTTGATATTATTATGCAAATGAGGTGCCATTTTGCTGATGGGAAATGTTGGCAGCATGTAGGGTTAGATGTTGCAAAGTTACTGAAATGGTTTTTTAAATAGGATACAAGGTTCTCATGTGCCAGTCAAGTATCACTTCCTCCTAGTTTTGCTCTTCAAATGGAATAATTCTGCCTCTGAAATCGAAATCAGAGAGGTGCCATTTGCTGATGATGCCGTTCTAACATTGTCAGTCTTCAAGTCTTCAGCTGTTGCCTCTTCCCTACTGAATAGAAATCCTCTAAGTAGTTGCAAAGATCATTGGACCAATTTCCCTCTTCTCACTCAGGAAGCTTAAAGTATTGTCTCAAGATAGAGAAAGTATGGTACCAAGGATCCACGGCTCTTATTCATTTGGATTTCAAACCAGTGTTTTAGCTCTACATGGCCTTAAAAGTTGGTAATTTTAATGCGAAGTAAGATTACCAATTCTTTTCCAGCTCGGATTCTGGGTTGAACAACATCATCTGTCTCTTTAGCTGAATGTGCTTGATTGCTTGAGAAAAATGACTCTATGCTGTTGCAATGAACTGTTAAACAGTCTACATGAAGGAATTACTATATGCACATGAAGATTCGTAAAATTGAGCAGAATCTTTACCTGAAAGTTTTCCTCCACAAGGTGATTGTATAATATTTCATCTACTGACAACGGCCTTTATGTGCTGCTAGCAGATTGCATATTGTAATGCTAAACTCAGACAATAAGAGAACTACTAGTTCAGTGAATAGCAAGCAACCTTTTAAGTACTGTTATTGCTATTAAGATTTTATGATTTTGGATTCTTAGTTAGCCTTTTTATGGAAAACCAATGGCTTGGCAGGAGATCAGGTTAAAAAATATTTTCATATTCATTTCTGAGTGATCATTAAAATCCTTTCCTTCTAAAAAAATCCTTTCCTTTCACTTGCCTGAAGAATTAACACATTTAATCACCTGCTTTGTTTTGTATTCGAAACGTACCCTTTTCCACTGTATAATCAATCCTCTGGTAACTTTTACTTTCCTGGAAGGGTTTCAGAATAATTAGACATTTGGTGATGATGCTCATACGTTATTGACTTGAGTGGACTCTGATGCACTTAGTCTGCACAGATGCATGGTGGGATGGTCCATGTTGTGTCTGTCCACTTCCTTCCCATCAAGATGAAAACATGTGATCTAGTCAGCCATAGTATTCAGAAATGTCATCTGCCCCATTCCCAAGCTTTTTTTTTTTTTTAAATCAATGAGTCATCTGAATTCAGTAAAAAATGTGTATAATATACTGCAGATTTTTCCAGAATATGGCTTTCCGTGGCTAAAATAGAGCTATGACAAAGAAAATAAGGCTTATCATCTACAACTGAACTTCTGGCTAAACAACTCACCATTCTCCAGTAGGTTTTTCTGCCTCTGATCTTGCATTTGTTATCTCTCAGGTAAATTTTCTCCTATTCTACTTCACACAGTCATTTTTATTCAGGGAAATCCTTCCACCGTGGGGAGTGCTTTGAAAAGTGGTTACTGATAACAATACTACAGCCAAATGACATTACTAGTATTTATTTGAGTATTTACTTGCAAAGAATTGTGTTTTAAAAAGGGTTCAGAATTCTAAATCAAGAAACTAAAAATTTAGTACATATTAAAAACAAAAATGTAATAACATTTTATAAAACAATCAAATTAGGTTTAAAAAAGCTATATATTCTAACATATATGAAAAACATACATCGAAGAGTTCAAACTGTGAATTAAAAATATAATATGAAATTATATGATTTGAGCATTTAAAAAAGTTACAGTCAAATGGCAAAGTGTGTCATTGTTAGATCATTGTTGAATCTGGGGCATGTTGTTTATAATAATTTTCAATTGGTCAACAAGCTTTCTGATTCTACTCCAGTCAAGAAAATGGTGAAGAGATAGTTGTTACCTAACTGTAGACTTCTATTCTATTTAACAAGAAAATAAACCGTCGTTTGAGAACTTTAAGGGCATTATTTTTGAACAATCATTTCCTTACTGAGAGTGAGCTCTAGTTTCACTTCAAAGATAACATTTCCAGTTCGTCTTTGTCCTTCAGTTTAATCACGGAAACACAGAGATTACAGAGCAGAAGTACACGCATAAATTTCAGTATTTCACTTTTATTCCACATGTTCAGAAAATCTTTGAACTTGGATCAAGCATCATCCTTTTAGAGAAACTATACATTGTGAATAGCAATTTCCTGCTTCTGCTGAGTATTATGTAGGAAATGAAGGATGCCTTTCAAATGAGTATTTTTTGATTCAAAATATCAAGGTCAATTATATCTCTCTGGTTATAATTCAAAATGTAAATTATTCAAGGTTCATGTTTTTAAAAATACTGAAACATCAGTTTTAAAAAAATCTATATTTTTGTACACATAAGTAAGACAATATTCCAGATTATGAATTACTAAAATTTGGTATCCAAATCACTAGAAGCAATATCCATTCTCTCACTTACG
Organism: Ursus arctos; assembly: GCF_023065955.2. NCBI lineage: Eukaryota > Metazoa > Chordata > Mammalia > Carnivora > Ursidae > Ursus > Ursus arctos. Next base: position 29,773,467 of record NW_026622897.1, read on the forward strand.
ATATTACAGGGCAGGTTTCTCCTTTTTCTCATTCCTTCACTTTCCAATTCCTGAGTCCAGACTGCTAGTCCATGACCTAAACTTGCTGAAGGGATGCTTCCAAATTATCCCTGCCTAGCATACTGACTCTGGTGAGTGATGTGAGTACTAACACACATTTACAACTCACATTTTTGTTGTTGTTAATATGGTGATGGGTTAATGGTATGGCAGATGCTTTCTGGCTAGATTTTTCTTACTGCCTAGCAAGATTCTTGTCAGTTTTCTAAACTGCCCTTTTCCTTCCCTGATTTCTGAGCTGGAGCTTCCTATTGATTCTCTCAGTTCCCAATAACTTTGCAACATATTTACGTTTTTGCTTAAAGCTACATGGTTGGTTTATATAATTTTTAATCACGAATCATGGCTCATACCCTTCCATCTTCAAATTCTTACTAACCCTTTAGAGTCCATATCACAAGGCATTATCTTCCTTGAGTACTTTCTTCATTTTCAAATTGAATGTGGATGATCCTTGCTCTAAATTCTCCCTGATTCGGTTGTGTTTCTGTTTTACAATTTCAAACTATGCTGTTTTAACAGATATCCTTTTTTTTTTTCTTTTTTCCTTTTTTTGCAGTTGTGTTTTATAGCTCTTCTACAACATTGTAGTCTCCATCAGGGAAGGTATTTTTTTCTTTTACCCATTTTCTCCCCCAAACACATACCCAAACTAGTCCTTTCTTTTACAAGCTGGTTTTTAAACACAATCATTATTACAATTTAAATTATATAATTTACGATTAAATGCATTATATTAAAAATCGAAGAAATACTTACTTAAAACTCATCACTTCCCAATTATTACATCTTACTATATTCTATGCTCTTGAGTTTATTTACATCTACTGTATCTACTGTGGGAAGAACACGTATGGTGTGTTACTACTGCTCGTCTCCTCACAGTTCCACATAGTGATTTCACCTTGGTGCTAATCCTAGGCCATGTGGGACAATCCATACCACAGTTACTGGCAAATACTTTAAACCAGTAAGAGACGGGCAATGACCCCAGCTGGTTGCCACATATTTAACAGCACACTGCTGCTTGGATTCTATCTACTACGGTATATTCTTAAGCTCAATATTTCCAGGGGTGCATGGGTGGCTCAGTCTGTTTAGCATCCTCCTCTTGATTTTGGCTCTGAAGTCATGATCTCAGGGTCTTGAGATCGAGCCCCGCCCCAGGCTCCATGCTCAGCATGAACTCTGCTTGAGATTCGCTCTCTCCCTCTGCCCCCTTCCTCTCTAAATAAATAAGTAAATAAGTAAATAAATAAGTAAAATCTAAAAAAAAAAAAAAAAAACCACACACACAAAAACAAACCCTCAATATTTCTGGTGGTGGCTTCCTGGTTCTCCATGGTTCTGATTGTGTCAGAGGTAGTAACTTCCCTGGATGCAAGTTCTATGGTGTTCTTGGTGTTGCTATTCAGAATCTTTAGCTATGAAGTTTCTCCGCTAGTCCTTCTGAAGCAGTTATAAGCACTATTCTTTGGTGTTAAAGTCTGTGCTGCCTAATCCACCTAAAGCAGTGTGTATTTCCTAAACTGAGCCACCACTAATACTCTTTCCTTAGTTTTCACTTTGGTTTTCCTGTTGCCTTATTTGCTCTAGAGTTCTGCTCATGTCTTCTCACATATGATCTGATAGGAATGGAGACTGTTCAAAGGAAAAATGTACATAACTTGGAATCTTCAAGGGCAAAGTTAATTTTACTGATTGTTCAATTTATCCTGAGATAACAAGTTTCTTAACAAGATTTCTTTAGAATTCTGTCTATGATGGTTGGAAAAGGGGTAGTTTGCAAGACAGCTCTGGAGAAGGTACCGTAGTATTATTGAATTAAAATTGCCTCATCAAAAATTTTCTCTTCTTTTCTTTACTAAATTTAGATTGGGACACTGCCTGTTTATAATGGGACAGTAGAAGGTTTGTGGTTTTAAAAAATCTCCAAAGATTCTTAGGGGCACCTGGGTGGCTCAGTTGGCTTAAGTGTTGGATTCCTGGTTTTGGCTCAGGTCGAGACCTCAGGCTCATGATCTTGCAATGGGCTCTGCGCTCAGCACGGAGTCTTCTTGAGATTCTCTCTCCCTCTCTCCCCCTTTCTCCTGCATATGCTCTCTAAAATAAATAAATAAATCTTTAAAAAAATCTCCTCAAGTTTTTAGTGGTAAATATTCTTTCTAAAGAGCTGCAATACTAAACATATTCTGTCTTCTCTACAAAAAATACCAACTGAAAATGAGAATGATACATTCTGGTAACAGTGCTATTCTGGTGAATGACATTTTCTAGCTGGCAGGAAAGGTATGTTTTAGAACCACATTTCTACCTTCTTAAGTGGAATTTACTAAACATAATTTCTATTTTGAATAATAACTAATTTGTTGACATATGGCCATTACGATTGTGATGTTCTCAAAATTGCTGTAATTATAGTTACTGCAGGACTCAGACCTGAATAAATATTAATCACAATAAGGATCCAGGAAATTAAATTCTTGAAAGAAAAGTATCTAATCAACTTATGGGCAAATTAGTTACTTTATGAAATCTAAAAAATCAATAAATGTTGATTACTTATGTTTGGGCTTTGTTATTATAACCTGTTAATAAGGTACATTTTTACATGATTAATTGTCACCTGGTAAACACCTCGCTATGAATTATAAATGCTTTTGATTATTGACGGACAAGTTTAACAAATATTTGTTGATCCCTTCTTACATGCCACACATCTTTCAAGGCTTGTGGCATCCTGCACTGAACAAAGTTTCTGCCTTCATGGATGTTAATTCTGACATGGAAGATAGATAATGTCCAGACAAACAGAGGAAAACGTCCCTTGTCATGAAATACTATACAATATAAAAAATGGCACATGAAGATGGAATGTGACAAGGCATGGTCTTTTATAGAAGAGGATTAGCAAAGGAGTCTTTCATAAAATATTTTTTGAGCAGAAAGTCAAGGAATTTGCAATAGTTTGCCATGTAAATGTATGAGTCAAAAATCTTACAGGTAGAGAGATTTGCAAGTGGATTTTGCTGGCATGCTTTGTAAACAGCAAGAGACCATCAAGCATGGAGCAAATGAACAAGAGAGGGAGTGACGGACTATCAGGTGGTGACTGGGGAACAACATCAGGTAGGGTCTCCAGACACCAATGATTAACAATTAACAGTTACACAGCACTTTGTGCCGGACGTCATCCCAAGAGCTTTACCAGTTTAAAGTCAATTAACCCTCACAGTAATGTTATGAATCTGGTGCATTAATTATTAACATTTTACATACGGGAAATCTGAGACAAAGAAGAGTTAAATAACTTAACCAAAACTGTAGGGGAAGACAATGAATGCCACGATTTAGGCTACCTCTAGAATATATATTTTTTAAAATCCGTGGATGTTTTATGAGAGATATCAAATGTTTTACAGGCTTTTGAGCTTAGGAGAAATTGATCAGACCTCTCTTTATGAGGATTATTTCATTATGGTTGCTGAGTGGAGAACAGACTCCAAACAGGCAAGGAAGCTGACAATGTAATTTAGGGGGTTATTGCAGTACAGGGCTCCGGGCTACAGATGAGGTTTGCATCGTCTAGGATGGCACTGATGGAGTGGAGAAAAGGAGTCTAATTACAGATAGAAGCTAAAGATTTGGTTGATGGATTAAATGCTGTGGTGAGAAAAAGAGAAAGATTTAGAATAACTCTAAGGATTCTGTCCTGAGCAATTGAAAGAGTGGGGATTTTATTTACTCAGATAAAGATGGGAGAAGGAGCAGGTTTGTGGGAGCAAAAAGACTTCAGTTTGGGGCAAGTTCAGTGGAAATTAAGGATTAGTAACATTAATTAGAAAATGAATGGCATTCGAGATTAGGGTTAAGGGTATGAATTGGGGAATAATTAGTTTATTAGGGAGTGAATGAGGGTCTTCAACATTGAGACTTTAGTAAGACAAGAAGGAACTGGCATTTATGAAGAAGGAGAATCAATGAGTAGTGTGGTTTGGAGGCCATGAGCAAAGTGTTTTAGGAATGGGGTAATCACTGGTTGAAAATGCTATTGATATATTATTTAAGGTGAAGTCTGAAAATTGATATCAGAATTAGAAATGTGGGGGTCATTAGTGACCTTGACAAGAGCAGTGTTCTGGGAGGTCTTCCTTTCTTTTCTTTTCTTTTTTTTTTTTTTTACAAAAATCTGATTGATAACGATGTAAGAGAAAATAGGAAGAGAGAAAGCAGATAGGAAGTACAAGCCACCCTTTTAAAAAAACTCCATTGTAAAGGAAATCATAGAATAAATTGACAGCTAGAAATAAATGCAGTGGTAAAGGAGGAACTTAAAATAATTTTAAGATGATATATACCACAGCATGTTTACATATGGATGGGGATTATTTTGTCCTGACATATCAAGAGAATACAACACAATAAAATAAATCAATGGGGTTTGATAGAGAGAACATAGAATGCTCTAGGGACACAGAGGAGCATGCAACCTGGTCTAATGAGAAAGGAGAAAAAGTGATCAGTTAGAGATTTCTAGAAGTAATATCTGAATTCAGTTGTGAGAAACGAGTGTGAGTTAATCATGTAAAGAAGAATGTAAAGAGCTTTCTAGGCAGAGGAAATCATTAAAACATATATTAACTGTGCCTCTGATTTGCTTTGTAATATTTAATCTTTATTTTTCAGTCAAATAACGAATGCTTATTCATCACCTTTTATGCCTGGCCTTGAACTACAGTGAAGAAAGCCAAAGCTTGCCCTCGTGGAGATCACATTCTGGGAACAATGAAGTATGAACACACAGACTATATAGTACCATGGTGTGCAGAAACAGCTTGCCGAGGTTGCTAGTGTGCTGAAGGAAACCTGCTCTGAAGAGTAGGCATTTGTGCTGAAACCTAAAAAATGGGACTGAGCCAAACCATCAAAAGGCTGGATGAGGAGCACTCAAGGCAGACGAAATAGCCATTGCAAAATCATGAAGAGGGGCCTGTTCAAGGAACAGAAAAAGGGTAAGTATGGCTGGAGTGTAAGGTGAGGTTTGAGAGTAGCTTGCTGTTCCTAAGAGCAAAGAAAAGCCATTCACTGCTTTTAATCAGGCTTGTGGCACTTGGGCCAGGAAGCAGAAGTATGCATATCCTCATTCCCCTCTCTCAACCTGTGCCTCCATCATTCCAACATACGAAGACAGTGTTCCAGGCAAAACATGTCCTTTGGCTGAATGAAGTTGCCCCTGGCTCCAATCACCTCATTCTCCCTGTACTCCTGAATTATTTATGACCATGAATTTCCTCTACAGTTAACTATAGAACTGATACTAAAAGTACTTTACATAACTTAAATGAAGTTAATTTTCTAAGTACTATACCCTACCACCTGAAAGAGTTATTCTCTTAACAACATGCCATATTTAGGACTCTTAAGAGTTCCGTTTTACTTATTAGAGATACAAGATATATGAAAATACCACATTATTATCTCCCTCATGCCAAACATGTTGTTCACCATACTGTCTTTTCTCAGTAAAAAATACCACTATTATCTGGCCTGTGGGAATGATTTTTTGTTCCCATTTTTCCTTCACTTCTCAGCAAATAACCCATGACTTATTTATGCTATTTCTTCTTCCAAAATATATCACAAATCCCTCCTAGTCTTTTTATTTCTTTTGCAACCATGGTCCAAGCCACAGTCTTCTTTCACACAGATTGCTGCAAATAGTCTCCATGTGGTTCTCTGCTTCCAACTTTGACTCGCTCACCCATTCTCTACAAAGAGCCAAGGAAATTCTTCAGGAACATAAACCAGAAAACTATGCAAGTCAGGAGTACAGTTAATATATGTCTTATTGGTGTCCTCTGCCTAGAACACTGCGTTCTTCTTTGCCTGATTAACTCTTACTCATCTTTTACAATTAAATTCAGATATTCCTTCTAGAATCCTGACCACCAGTTTTCCTCCTTTCTCACAAGACTGGGTTGGATATCAGTCTGTGTTCCTAAAGCATTCTATGCTTCCCTCCATCAAGAGCACTTTATTTCCTTTACTATGTTATGTGTGACTTGTCTACATTCTGTTGTGTTCACTAGACTATGGGTTGCTTGAGGACAAGGTCTGTAACTTTTATTCATATGTGTATCTTGTCACCTGAGAAATAATTAGTGCTTAGTAAACGATGTTCGTTCGTGGCACTCATGAATGATTGAGTGTACAAATGCATGTGAACTGAGATGATTAAAAAAGCCTTCATGAAGATGGTGATACTAGATTTCCCACTACCACTTATTGACAAAACAGTCCTTTCCCCACTGTGTGTTCTTTAGCCCTTGTCAAAAATTAGTTGATTGTATATGCACGGGTTTATGTCTGAGCTCTCTCTCTGTTCCACTGGTCTAGGTATCTGTTTTTATGTCAGTGCCATGCTTTTCTGATCGCTACAACTTTGTACAATATCTTGAAATCAGGTAGTATAATATCTCCAGAATGCTGTTGGGAAAACTGAATACCCACATGTGAAAGAATGAAGCTGGATCACTATCTTATGCCACTCAAAGCAAAACAAAACAAAACAAAACAACCAAAAAAACCAAAAAAAACTCAAAATGGATCAAAGACTTAAATGTAAGACCTGACACTGTAAAACTCCTGGAAGGAAAAATAGGAACCACATTAAATTAAAGAACTGCATAGTAAAGGAAATAATCAATAAATTGAAAAGGCAACCTATAGAATCAGAAAAAAATATTCATAAACCATGTATCTGATAAGAGGTTAATATCCAAAATATATAAAGAACTCCTAAACTCAACAGCAAAAAAAAACCCCAAATAATCCAAGGAAAATTGGGCAAAGGACCTGAATAGAGATTTTTTTCCAAAGAAGATATACAGATGGCCAACAGGTATATGAAAAGGTACAACATCAGGGAATCATCAGGGAAATGCAAATCAAAACCACTCAACCAGTTAAGTGTCTGCCTTCAGCTTAGGTTGTGATCCTGGGGTCCTGGGATTGAGTCTCGCATCAGGCTCCCTGCTCAGTGGGGAGTCTGCTTCTCCCTCTCCCTCTGCTCCTCTGACTCTCTCTGCTCGTGGGCACTCTCTCTCAAATAAACAAATAAAATCTTAAAAAAAAAAAAAACCAGCACAATGAGGTATTACCTCACACCTCTAAGAATGGCTAGTATCAAAAAGACTAGAGAACAAACAATGGTGAGAATGTGGAGAAAAGGGAACTCCTACACACTGTTGGAGGGGATGTAAATTGGCACAGCCATTATGGAAAACGGTATGGCAGTTTCTCAAAAAATTAAGAATTGAACTACCATATGATCTAATAATCCCACTCCTGGGTACATATCTGAGGGAATTAAAATCAGCACCTTGAAGAGATATCTGCACTCCCATGTTCACTGTAGCATTACTCACAATAGCCAAGATACGGAAATAACCTAAATGTCCTTCATTGGATGCCTGGATAAAGAAAATGTTTTATGTGTGTGCGTGTGTGTGTGTGTGTGTGTGTGTGTGTGTGTAAGTATATATTTATATATTTAAAAAATATATATATAAAGAAAATGTTGTATGTACGTATGCATATGTGTATATATACATAACATATTTTTACATTTAAAATTTATATATATAAAATTTATATATATAATAGTTTGGATGAGGCAAGGGAATATTCTGATCAAATACTCTGGCTGCACAGTTTTTCTGAGTCATCTTTGTAACACAATCTGGCCAAATTTCTGTGCTGTGGGATGTTAGCATCTTAAAGTAATTACCCTCAAAATGTGTTCTACAGAGTGATCAAAATACTCTTCAGAACAGCAACCGTGCACAAGAAAGCCTCTGGATGGGGAACAGTTCAGCTTCTCTCATGAAAGAGAGATTGTGCATTTTAAGCCCTAATGATCAATGAGAACATAATAAAGCCCATGAAACTGAATATACCACCCCATCCTCAGAGTAATGAGATTAACTTTGTGTATCTAATAGAGATTACAATTTATTGTACTATATATATTTATTATCCCTAGAATTTGCTTCACCCTTAGGGAGAAAAACTGGCAGTAGGATGCAGGATTGCACAAGTAGGAAGCATACATCTCTTAATTAAAGACAGCATTAGATGGCTGAAAATAGGTGCTTACATGAGGTTTACGAACACTCTCAAAGGGAAAGGATCTGAAAGTATGGATATGTATACACATATGCACATATACTCCTGTATATGCATGTATCTATGTGCACGTGTATGTACATGCATAGACAGGTGTATGTGTGTACATACATTTTTATAATTTTTGATCTTTTAATTTTTCTATTATAGTAATAATATACGTTCCTGACTTACAATTTCAAATAGTAGAAAGGGGTATATGCAAGATTAAAATGCTTTCTGCTTTTCTCTCCACCCCACTTCCTACAGGGGCAACTAACCCATTTTCTGATATAAATTTTTACAAGTTAATATTATGGTTAAAACCATAAACCAAAATGTTATTATACCTTTTTTTTGTCAGTATCATTTCTTGAATTGGACTCTGTCTCTAGGTATCTTACCTTTGTAGCTGAAATCTAGCACAGTTACGTTACCTACTACTTCTATTTTCCTCTCCTTTCCAAGCCTCATTTTTGTTTTTCTAATTTTTTGTCCTTCTTATAGTTATATTTCTTTACTGTAAAAATCATACACATCTCTACTTTTAGTCCATAATTGTTAAAAATTATCTACTAATACCTGGCTACGTAAGAAGCAGAAGTTAACTAATCCACACCTTCTCTCCTCTGCTTCTCCTCTTTCTGACTTTTGTCGGTTATGACATGAAGTAGACATTTTCAGGGTTCTGTGATTTATAACATTCATGTTCTGTAACTAAACTTAACTCTCTTGAATATTTAGCCTACTCTTCATTCCAAAGATAGGTAACTAATGAAAACAATATTATGAATAGATAAAATATACCCCTAAATAAACAATACTATGATTTGACGAAAAGAAATTCAATTCTATTTCATGAAATCTTGTCATTCAGATAAGAATTTTCTACAAGCCTAGCTAAAAAGAATTCTCTTCTCTTATACTCAAAAATTTGCTGAAAATTATATCACCTTTCAGCTTATCTCAAATTACATACATAATTTCATTATTTTTTCAGGGCTTTTTTTATATTTTAAATGTTTTCCAGAATTCTATTATTTTGTTTGTTTCTTATTGGTAAAGGAAACATATGAAGATCTTTATTTTCCTAATCACACAATTTACTGATTAAACCCACTTTCTTCATGCATATATTCTTGCTGTTCTAATTTTGCAATAATCAGGGCAGGCTAAACATATATTAAGACCATGCATGTGTCCCCAGACCTACTTTTTCCCCTAGGTCTGGTTTTATAAATGCTGGTGATAAACCAAGTCTGATTTTATATGATGCATCCTCTGTGGGAAATGTCTGTGACTCTAGGTATCTGATCATTCTTGAGAAATAACAGCACAGTTAATATAATATCTTTTGAAGATAACCATTGCTAATTTGATGATTACCAATTGCCATTAAAAGAATTATGGGAGGGGAGCCTGGGTGGCTCAGCCTTTAAGCGTCTGCCTTCGGCTTAGGTCGTGATCCCAGGGTCCTGGGATCGAGCCCCACATCGGGCTCCCTGCTTGGCGGGAAGCCTGCTTCACCCTCTCACACTCCCCTTGTTTGTGTTCCCTCTCTTGATGTCTCTGTCAAATAAATAAGTAAAATCTTTAAAAGAAATGAATTATGGGGGGGGACCCACTTTCTTCTTGCAGACAACTTTATTAATTCACTTCTTAGTCTAGTTTGGATCTATTGCTTTCTTGGCCAACTGCACATTGTCCTCTCTGGTTTTAACTATTCGGTTTCCTACTTTAATTCCTACTGGACTTGTATTAAATATTTTTTTATAGCTTGGATGTATTTACCATTTTACTCAAATATATATTTAAGAAAACTTTTTGAAATAAGTATCTATGAGACATAAAATATCTGAGTCTTTTTTTTTTTTTTTTTTAACTGACAACTAGATTTGGAATTACAAGCTAAAGATCATTTAACTCTGAACTTTGAAGGTAAGGCCCCATTATCATAAAGCTTGGTATGGGTGGTAGCCAAATGTGATCCCAATCTGAGTTCTTATTCTTGGAATATTTTTTCCATTCTGAAAGCTCTCGTAATTTCTCTTCAAATTCAGAAATTTTGCCGTAAGACGCTAGGTTTAAATCTTTTCATCCCATTCTATTTGATGGTTAGCAAATTCTTAAATAAAAAAATGGCTTAAGATCATCTAAATTATATTCTTTTATAATTTTATAATTTTTATAATTTTATTTTTCTCTTAAAATTTCTGTGTTAATTCCAGAATTTCTATTTAATGGATGTAGGAATACCTACCTTGATCCTTTGTATTCCTTCATTTCTTTCATATTCTCCATATGCTGAGACAGCTCATCATTCGGTCATTCAAGATGAACAATTTGATTTAAACCAGATCTATTTTGTTATTTAGCCATTCTATGGGCTTTCATAAATTTTAGGAATCACATTTGAAATTTCCAAGAGATTTACTTTTATGTAATAACTTTTTCTTCCATTGCAGTATTTACTTTTTATTGATTATTATAATTTTTAAAGTTCCCTTCTGTTCCTTAAAATGTCTCTGGTTCTTTTTTTTTTTTTTCCTTGTGTCAGTTCTTCCTTTCATTGATCTTTTCTCTTGCTCACCATTGTGTTTCCTCAAATGTTTGATGATGTTTGATGATTCTTGGTTAGACAGTCATGTTTATGGACAAGGGACTTCAGCAGCTAAGTAAAGAGAGATGGCATGGGTATTCCCTGTAGGTTTGTTGGTCTGTCTCTGAAGTCCTGTCCTCTCTGTGGGAAAGTTGCCTATAGCATTTGTGTGGCACATTGAACGGCAGGCACCGTATCAGGGTGACCCAGGGCAACAGTTAAGTACCTGGGACTCTTGAACCAGACTCTCTTCCTGTCTCAGCTCTAATACTTTCTAGCTGTGTGAACTTAGGCAAATTACTTAATATTTTTGTGCCCCAGCCAGTTTCCTTATCTCTTAGATGACAATGATAATGTGACTTACCACAGGGCTCTTATGAGAATGAATGAGCTCATTTAATTTATGTGAAGAACTCAGAAAAGTATTGGCAATATTATTAGGAGGCATAGGATGCCAAGAGTAGTCAGATGAGCGGGGGCGCTATCAGATGTGAAATAAGAAGGGCGAGATCAGGAAGAGAGCGGCTGGCAACATTGCCTTGCCTTTGATCTTCCACTGTCCCCACCCATGTTAAGTTTCCTTTATGCTACTTTGATCTTTTTTGCTACTCTCTTAGGCAAAAAGACTCATGGCAGTTTCCCCCCAGGCAAACAATGTAGTTTCTACAGGGAGCAGTTGTATGGGTTTATCGTGGGACAAATGCTAGACACCGCTTCCTCTGTTTGTGGGCGCCTGTAGGAGAGGAGGTGGCACCTGATGAAGCTCTTCGATAGGCAGTCACTAATGATCTTGGTTACGGGCAAATATTTTATTTTTTTCTGTAGCTGCAGTTCTTGCTTTGAGCCTCTTTCAAGCCCACTAGGGAGAAGAGCTCTTTCTTTTGCTGATCATATTTTAGGCTTCAACCACTTCTGCTTTGGTTTCTCAATCAATATAATCGCATCCAATTATAGATGGATCTAATTGAGATCAACTAAAGAATCAACTTCTCTGATGTGCTAATGAGAGGTATTTTGTTTTCAGGGTTGCTTATGATTATGACCATCTATGCATCCTTAGTACCATTTCATAGTTAGGAAGAGGGGAAAAAAAACCCCATATGTTCAGTGTGTCATCTTTAGCCAGAACTCCTACACAGATGTAAACTTAGGCAAAAATAACATTGCTTCTTAAGAACAAAAATAACATTTTGATAATTATAAGACTTTTTTTTCCAGTTTACAGTAACACCCCCAAATAAATGTATTTATTTCTTCTTTGTAATTTCCTTTTTACCATAAAACTATATGATTTTAAGACTTATCTTTCTGTACTCATTAGAGTATATAGTGTGAGAAATTATGATGCCCTCATAAAACAACTTATATTAATGAAAATAATGTCTAAAACCGTCTTTGAATTTAGCTGAAAAGATGTGTGATCAACAAAATGAGATGTTTTCTGTAATCCATTTCATTCTCTGGAGAAGATATTATCATTGTGGAAAGTTCATACAGGAAGATAACAGGAGAAAGACAAAACAAAACAAAAAACAAGAAACCCTGAGATTTCAATCCTGCAAGACAGGATCCATGATTCCATATAAGATAAAATAAATCTTTGGGGGCGCCTGGGTGGCACAGCGGTTAAGCGCCTGCCTTCGGCTCAGGGCGTGATCCCGGCATTATGGGATCGAGCCCCACATCAGGCTCCTCCGCTATGAGCCTGCTTCTTCCTCTCCCACTCCCCCTGCTTGTGTTCCCTCTCTCGCTGGCTGTCTCTATCCCTGTCAAATAAATAAAGAAAATCTTTAAAAAAAAAAATAAAAAATAAATCTTTGGTACTAATACAAATAAACAATTAAGTTGACCACCGAAGATCTTGAAGATACAGACAGTAGAGTGAGAGTGAGTGCTAGCAAAGTGAGGGCTGCATTTCTGTTCTGTGCGTGTGGTCAACAAATATTATTACATCTGAATCTTACCAGTGAGTCAGTGATATCTGGGTAATGTCTCCTTGTCACTCTGCATCAAGTTCTCACTTTAGGAATCAAAGGCAAAGATGGCAGAATCACTGGAAATTACCAAATATTATATAAGTAGCAGCATACACACACACACACACACACACACACACACCCATTATCGTATACTTTTACTATAGTAAATAATTATACAGAAGTTAGTTTGCCATATTACAAAGAAAGAGCTTTAAATTATTCAGGAGACATTTTTTTCATGTGCGTCTCCCCTTAGCACATACGCCTTGCTGCTTAAGAACAAAATCATTGTTCCCACGAAGAATTCAAATGAGATTAACTTTTTTTTTTTTTTTTTAAAAGATAGCGTTAATTGACCATTCCTGGTTGCAAAGGATTAATGGTGCTGGTCAGGCATAAAGTAGGTTCAGTCAGCTGTGGAAGCTTTTTCAAACAGCCCTGCCAACATAGAGAGCCAGTCACCAAAGCTTCTCCCCTCCTCTAGCCCTTTAAACAGGCACTGACCTTTATAGCAAAAACTCAATGCGGGTGGAGGGCTGATGCATTAAGGAAAACAAAACAGGATGAATTCAACAAAAACGTGTCCAATTGTGCCAGAGATGGAATTTTCATCTCTATTCCATAATTATGGTCAAATGGTTTAAGTGAGCTTTATGAAAATAAACAAACACCAATATCCCCACATTATCCAAAGTGGGGGTGGGGGGAGGAAGAACTCCAGATGCTGCTAATTATGCTGATATTTCACGATATCAAGGCTTATAGAGGATTATAGGAAGCAAAATTATCAAGTAAGCAAGTACATTAAATGGACAAAGATTTCCATATTGTATATGTACAAAAATCAATTTACAAAACTTTGCAGTCTTGTTTGGAATCTAAAATGAAATACAGTGCTGTTTTTGAGACTGTACTTTCTCACTGCACAAGGCAAATTAGGCACCTTTTAATTGTAGTGGTATTTGCTCTGCTCAAATAAATTAAAGTTTTCATCCACTGATTCATTTGACATAAGCATGCTTCAGTGAGCAAAGTGAAATGGAGAAGGGATAGGAAGTCCAAGGAAGAGAGGAGCTTTCAAAGACGTATTTGACAGTTTATCAAGGGGCAGGGAAAGGTACCTCATTTTATACACACACACACACACACACACACACACACACACACACACACACACTTAGACATCCTACCAAACAACCGTAAAGACTATATAACCTCTTTCTTTCCCTTTCCCTCCATCCTTCCTCCCTGCCAAATAAGACTATTATTCCTGAAAAAAAAAATTATTTAGGTCAACTAGTTAATCCCTTGTATGCTATACTCAAAGAACTGGACAGGGAAGCCAAGAAAAAATGATTTTCTAAATGCATACTACTACGAAATAAATATGTTATTTTGTGTATGTGCACATGTTCTGAAGGTGCCGTCTCCGTGACGGCTTCAGGTTTGTACAAAGAGCAAAGCATGCACGGCACCTGCCAGCTTCTGCTGACAGCAGGAGTAACTCTTAACAAAGCAAATGTTCTGCTGATGTCGGGGAAATCTAAGAGAGATTGACATTTTGCTCCGGAAAAAAGGGAAGATGTGGATTATTTTTCTGACTTTATGTCAGCATATCTGTGCGGAATCCACTTATATGGGGCTCATGGCTTTAATTGCTCGACATAGAACATCTGGGGTTGTCTATCCCATTTTATCATACAGAAGGCTATCAATCACATGAAAGAATTACACCTACTAAAGGTTTATCTGTGGACAGACTGTGATAAAATCAATTCCTTGGAGGTCATTAAATCTGCATATGCAAGAGGTACATCGTTGGGCAGAACTGCATGAGAGTTATATCTGGTTTTGCATATACTAATTAAAAAATAGCAACAATAACAGCTGATGTTTACTGAGAACTTATTTGTGTCAAGCGCTGTGTAAAGTGCTTTAAATGCCTCCTGTCACTTCGTCTTCAATTCCACCCTATGGGGCAGACATTATTACATTCCTCATTCCTGATGATGAAATACAACTAGAGTGGTTAGCGATTTGCATGAGCTCAGGCGGGCGGTAACTGGCAAGGCCAGGATGGGAACTTGGAACCCTTTCCTCCCAGAGCCTGTGTTCTAATACACTGCATAATACCACATCCTACTAAATTTTGGCCAAGTTACTTTACATGTCTCTCTAAAAGACACTGTAATTTTTATAATTTGTCATAGAGGAGTTCTCCTCTCTGGGGATTTTGCTGTCTCAGTAAGACCTAAAGCTATACTGAGTCCTCACTACAGAGGACAGCTCTAAGAAGCTCTAAGTGTTGAATAATGTATGCAATTGTCAAATCACTATGAAATTAATTAATCACACCTGAAATTAATATATCATTGTATGTCAACTACACTTCAATAACAAATTTTTAAAAATGCATCAAATAAAATGAGATTAATTGGTGGGTGGATAGAGGGAGGGTTTGATGGAAAGTGTGACAAAGCAAGTTTAGTAAAACATTAATTGTAGGATCCGGATGATACTAAATGAGTATTCACCTAAAAACTTTTTGGTTTGAAAAGGTTCTTAGTGAAATTTGGGAGAAATGAAGTTATTGGGGCTGAGGACACTGAGCAAGGAAGTCACAAAAAAAAAAGCCCCCCAAAGAAATGGATTTTGAAGAATAATCTGAGAAAGGGCAGAATGACTATATGTCAGTAACAGAAGGCAGAAATATTTTCTTTGAATGAACATTGTAGAGATAATACAAACAGAGATCTCATATGCAGAGTGAGGATAATTAAAAAGAAGCATCAGACAGCCATTTGACAAAGTGTCGTATTTCAAAGTGGTAACAAAACCAATGTTCATTCTGTCGAAATATCTTGTCATTTTCTTTTACAGCATTTTGGTTACATACGCTTATATAGAGATTAAATATATGTTTGTGTAAAGGGTTTTCTACAGGTTTGTATAAAGGGTCTGTGTTTTATATACAGTTAATATGCCCTCGTATGTTATAACTATAATTGTATCTTGTTATACGGGGGGATGTTGGTGAACCATAGGGTTAGTATATAGAATTCTCTTTTTAGGTATATGTAGAATGTTTTGCATTCTGAGTAAAATTCTTTAATTAAATAATTGGATCTTGTTTTGTTACATCTCTGCATAAATGTGTACAGCATTATTATATTTAAAATGTGTCCATCTCTTGTTCCAAGACGATGTTGACGATTTAATCCTTTCTTCTGGCTTCGGTATTTGTACACTGCATGTGTTTGCATGCAGGATCGTTCTACCTCCAACAAAGCTGGTAAATTATAATGCTAACCAGATCTTAGTGTCTCTGACATTGTCTGCTTTTGCAGACGAGGAGCTCAGAATAGCAGTAATTTGCTAACGCCCTGTGACTGGCTCACAAACAGAGTCTTTGGCAGGGACAAGTGGAAGTGAGCAGGGGTGGGTGCCACTGTAGAGAGAGCCCAGAGGGAAGAGCTCTCCCCTCCATGACAGGATTCATGATGTGGGAAACTAGTCATTAAACTGTGTGCACACTGCATACTTAGGCAGGGCCATCCCCTCTTTTCAGGAGAATTTTTCTTGCTGTTTTAAGAGCATGAGTTCACAGTTAATCTGTATACAGACCTATAGCAAGAACTGTTGGACAAATGGCGGCATTCTATCTGCCCACATGGGCAGAAGAGGTACCAGCAGAATCCACAGAATTTCCAGTGTCATCTGAGGACCCTGTGGTATAAGGGAAATAACTCGAAATAATAAACCCCAACACTCTAGAGTGTGAATCAGAAGGAAAACAACATGCTGAAGTCATGGAATTAGTCTTTGGATAGTTGTCATTATGAAATCTGAAGTGATGGCACTCTGTGTTCCATTTACTATCAACTGGAAATACTTGAATACCTAGCCCACTTTGTGACTGCTATCTGCTATTTTATATTATTCTGATTCCTTTAAATAATCCTGAGGTTTACTTATATTTTCCACATTTTATGAAGAAGTTAACTGAGACTCAGCGTCATGAAGTAATTTGCCCAAGGTCGTAGAGTTATTAGTGGTGGTGGGATCCTTACCTAAATGCATCTGATGCCAAACCCTGGAGTCTTTTGATTATGTCATATTATTTCATTGCTAGAAAGAGAAGATTATTTATTAGCTGCTTGATTTTCCTTTTAAAGTTTTCCCTGTACAACTCTTCTGCCTGATACACTGCGTGAGTGCACTTCTGAAAAATGCTTTGCATTTCTGAGTAAAACTTACCACTCTTTATAATAAATACTCTGACCTTATTTAAATGGTGCATATAATAATAGGGAGCCTAGTTCTTTTAGCTGGAGCCATGTAAAGCTATAGCTAACTTTGTTCCCAATATTTCAAGAACTAAAACATTTGGGACAAATCAGTGATTTCTATATGTTAACGCAAAATTTTGAAATAATTGGTATTGCATGGGCATGATTTATGTTTCATTATATGGACCTTGGCATATTTTAACAGCTCTTGTATTATGTACTAGTCTGTTTGACAGCCCTAAGAAAGAAAGAACATACTGATAAAAAAATTTTTTTTCAAATAACAAAAAACCCCCACAAATCAATCCTAGAATTATGTGGCCAAAAGACACATTGAGCATAAATTCACAAATGAAAACATTTTCAAATGTCATCTTCATGGTGAAATTTGCCTCTCCTGAGATTTCACTGATACTATTCCTTGTTCTTTAAGTTTGATTTCTTTTTTAATTTTTCTTTTATTAAGACTCTCTGTTTCAACAGGAGTTGAGAGAGTCGGCTTTGCTATCACTCTTCCTGTTCTTAGGACAGGTAGCCTATTATGCAGATCTCTGTGATCTTCAAAAGAAGAAAAGAAAACCAAGAAAAGAATGTGGGAAGGCATTAGGGACTGTGAGAGTTCTCTGAACTAGGCAAATTGTGACTGAAAAAGAATCACAGTCAAATGTTCAGGGTTATTCTATTCTTGTAAGATTAGTTCTTCGGTTTTTGAAATGTGCACTTCTTATCTTGCAAATTGCATGAGTACAAAAGAACCAGACACTTGTCTTTCAATGTGACAAGAATTTTGGAAAACATTACCCCTTGAGAATGCTGAGCAAAATTATTAATATTAAAACACAACTTTTTCTGAGTCTAAGTTTTTTGGTATTTTTTTTTTTTTTACTGAAATGCCATCTGCACCACCTTTTGAAATTCATCTTATCTTGCAAAACCCAGCTTTTATGCTGTAACCTCCGTGTGATGCTTCCCTCATTTGCCTTCCCCACCCCCAGTCTACTTCCACCAGACAGAATTAATTACAACTTCTTTTTCTTTCTCCCAGTATGTAACTAGTCCTTCCATTTAGTACTATTTAACTCTGCTTTGTATTATAGTCAGTTGTAGGTCTGTTTTCTGTAGTCCTTGAAAGTCATCTTTTTACCTAAGTCCACCCACCTACAAACCTTAAGTGCCTGGCATACAGTGGCTGCATGGTTTTTGCTAATTTTAAATTGAATTGAATTATAATTTCCAGCTAAATCTTAGGTCATTTTTACAAAGCATAAAGCACCGAACTGAGGTTATTTAGCAAGTCTGGGTGTTAAAGTTCTGTGTTCCCATGTGTCCAAAACCTCCCTGCAAATTAGTGATGAAACCACTTCAAAAGCTTCCTGGGAAGCTTTGTAGTAATACACACTCATGGACCTCAAACTCCATTGCACCATCTAATCCTATTTTCAATATGATCCCCTTTAGCTATTGATACACATCCAGGTTTGTCAACCACTGGTTGTGGGTAAAGAAAAAAAAATATGTTTTAAATATATAAATATATGAAATACATAAATGTTTTAATATATATACATGTTTTAATATATATAAATGTTTTAATGTAATTTTATATGTGTGTATCTATCTATATCTATCTATATCTATAATTTTCTGCTTGCCAGCCTAAACTCACACAGTAGTTTTCAAACTTCAATATGCATCAGAATAACTTAGGGAGCTGGAAAGTATATTAGTTTATGGGTTATGGCTTTACCAACTGTGATTGCTTTCCATTTGATCTTGGGTGGAGACAGCAGGGTAGCTCTGGAAGTAATTCTTTTTTTTTTAAAGATTTTATTTATTTATTCGACAGAGATAGAGACAGCCAGCGAGAGAGGGAACACAAGCAGGGGGAGTCGGAGAGGGAGAAGCAGGCTCCTAGCAGAGGAGCCTGATGTGGGGCTCGATCCCATAATGCCGGGATCACGCCCTGAGCCGAAGGCAGACGCTTAACCGCTGTGCCACCCAGGTGCCCCTCTGGAAGTAATTCTTAATCACAACCAGTGTTGAAAACATTCACTTCAATTAAAATAAGATAGTCAAAATATCTTCATATGGCACTCAGGATACTTCAAATTTGAACCCCAATCATTGCTCCAGCTTTTTTTCTTATAAGACATTAAACACTATGCATGAGTCTGATTAGGCTACTTATAGTTTCCTAAACAAGAAATAGTCTTCATTCTTCCCAGTAATTAAATGTAATTCTCCTTTCCCAGGATACTCTTGTATCTCATCACCTGTATTCAATGAAGTTGTAATTATGGCTCAAGATCTGGTGCTAAAGGATACCCAATGCTGTAAAGCCATTTCCTTCCATTAGAATTAATTACCCCCTTCATTACGCTCCCAAAGAGGGTTTATACTTCTTGTAGCATCCATTTCCTGATATCATAATGTTTTGTTGGCCTCTCCCATTTAAAGACTGTGAACTTATTGAAGCACATATTCATACATATTCACACACGTTTCATTTTTATATCACTATCTTTTTGAATACTAATAGGCACATGATAAATGTTCAATAAATATTTGTTGAATTTCATTAAAGATGTTTTACAATCTAGTACATGCACATATTTAACAAGAGAGTTGACATTATAAGTGCTAATTATGAATCTATAATAATTAGCAGTAAGTTTGGAAGTATCAGACAAATGGATCTTAATTACGATAGTGTGCATGTTTTTAAAATAATAGTTTGGTAATTTTTGCATCTACTTTTCCAAATAATAGCTATATTTCTCTAATTGATTACTTTAATTCCTCTTATCAGTCAGCCAAGAAAGCAAGAGCATCCATTTATATCTTAAGTCCTCTATGACATGTATTTCCATAAAAATCAATCGAATTAGAAAGGTGAGTCTAAGTGTTAAATGTTTTAATTGGCACTTTATAAATGTTTGTTAAATGTATGACTGAATAAATTATTATTCTGGAACTATGTCTAAACTGACAAATCAGGTGGTTGCAAAGAGAAAAGATTGGTGAAATGTTTAAAGCTTTAAAAAATTTAATGTAACTTTTTGCTATGCTCATGTTTTGCAAAAATGTGATTTAAGATGCCTCATAATAATCCAGTCATTTTTAAGGGGGAGAGGAATTCTTACATCATAGTTTATTAGCAGTAATGGAAACAGATTATACAAATTATTTTATGATATTAGAAATCTTTTGAAGTAATGTATCTTTAAATGTTTTGTAGTCAATGACAAAGGCTTTGTTTTATATAAAGATATCATTTATAATGCTATTGAAATTGAATTTAAAATATACATTGTTGTTATGTTTATTTCCTTTGACTCATCATTTAGGGCAAATGTCATTGAATTGTTTATCATCTAAGATCCCTACCTTTGAAAGCACTATTTTTTTTTTTTTAATGATTTTTTATTATATTATGTTAGTCACCATACAGTACATCCCCGGTTTCCGATGTAAGGCTCGATGATTCATTAGTTGTGTATAACACCCAGTGCACCATGCAATACGTGCCCTCCTTACTGCCCATCACCGGTCTATCCCATTCCCCTACCCCCCTCCCCTCTGAAGTCCTCAGTTTGTTTCTCATAGTCCATAGTCTCTCATGCTTCATTCCCCCTTCTGATTACCCCTGCTTTCTTTATCCCTTTCTTCCCCTACCGATCTTCCTAGTTCTTATGTTCCATAGATGAGAGAAATCATATGATAGTTGTCTTTCTCTGCTTGACTTATTTCACTTAGCATTATCTCCTCCAGTTCCATCCATGCCGATGCAAATGGTGGGTATTCATCCTTTCTGATAGCTGAGTAATATTCCATTGTATATATGGACCACAACTTCTTAATCCAGTCATCTGTTGAAGGGCATCTCGGCTCCTTCCACGATTTAGCTATTGTGGACATTGCTGCTATGAACATTGGGGTGCATATGGCCCTTCTCTTCACTACGTCTGTATCTTTGGGGTAAATACCCAGTAGTTGAAAGCACTATTTCTGATAATCCCCAAGATGAACGCTATAACCCAATTCATCAACTTGAAGGAATAAAATTTCTAAAATCTACCAATCATTAATTTTGAGTGACCACAGTGATCATCCAGCAAATCCCACTCATTTTATAAAAGAGGAAATAGAGACCAAGGAGATCTGTGACCCACCAAAGGTCATACGGAAAATCAATGGCAGAGCTGGGACTGGAATTCAGGATCCCAGTGATTCACGTAGTGCTCTTTCCTTAATTATGCTGTCTTTTGTTTCTGTTTCCATTTGCATGAGAAAAACCATTGACCTGGGTGGTACTGGAGTCTCATCCATACTCAGTGTCTTGCTATTCTGTGGCCTTAGAGTCTTCTTGAAACTCACTGTTGGAGGAACAAATCTTGTTGACTTATGTTGTTATTTTTATTTCAAAGTTTATGTTTGGGAGGAGAGCTTGGAAACAAATATTAGCTTATGTTACTTCTAAGAGTATGCCTGGGAGGGGCTCCCACAGTTTACATTACGCATAGCAGTATTTGTTGGATATTTTGAAGCAGTAACTACTATATTACTTTTGGAATAAAAGTATTTAAACTGAGATAAACAACAACAGAAAAAGTTTATTCTTGCTTGGAACCCTCATTACTCCTGGTGGTCCCTGGGTTGATTTTTGTAATACGTTAGATGGTTTGCTTCTTGTAGGAACTCATGGAAGAAATAAGAATTAAGAAGAAGACCTCTGTTTTTACACTGCATTTTATTGTATGAAATTACAAATACTCCATTAACTATATAAATATTTCTCCTAAATTTTCAATATCTTTTCTTTATTGATTCTTTCCACTCAACCTGTAAACAAGATATTCTCATTCTGGAACAATTAAATGAAACCAAGCACCCATTCCATCTCTTATTTACCCTTCCCCCATCTCCTGAGTCACTCTGGCTGTCATTGATTCTGTTACTACCTTATGCATTTACACATCCTCAGCATGCAATGATGCCTAGCACATAGTGGGCAAACAGGAAACACTTCGTAAGTACTCTCCTACTAAACTTTAGGTTGTTTGATAGAATTGTCTGTACTATTCACTTCTACTAATTAACATGAACTTGCAAATAAACAAGGACAGTGATGCAATTAATCAGAAGCTCCTTATAAAATAGCACAAGCTTCAGATCACTTCTATGAATTTGAAAAAGTTTTATATTTATTCAGACGGAAAAGAGTAATTCCAGATTTCCTATTAGGCAATCCCATAGAACCATGACTTTCCTTTATCAGAAATTATCAAGATGAAATTTAAAATGTTTTGTAAGATCCTTTGGTTAATATCAGTCTCTCCAGGTAGTATGAAAGCTTTATGAGGACAAGAAAACCACCCAACTTGTTTCATGTTTGACTGAGAGTTCCTTGGGGACAAGGACTCTACCTGGCACAGAGTAGGAGCTCAACAATTCTCTAGTGAATGAATGAATGAATATACTGAGAAGATTTCAGTAGGTCACAATACTAAAGTTAAAAATTATATTTATTTTTTTTCAAAATATTTTTTAAAAGATTTTATTTATTTATTTCAGAGAGAGAGCAAGCATGGGGGTTGGGCAGAGGGAGAAGCAGAACACTTGTTGAGCAGGGAGCCCGATGTAGGACTCGATCCTAAGACCCTGGATTCATGACCTGAGCTGAAGGCAGTAGCTTAACCTACTGAGCCATCCAGGCACCCCAAAAGCTAAATTTAGAAGAGGATATTCAGTATATCTGGCAATTAGATTAAATGTTGTACGAGTAATTTAGAAAACTCTCTGATGACTCTTGTGAATTGAAAAGTATCTTACCCTTGAAATTGATTCATTTGTAAATAAATTTATTAGCAAATAATTTCAAATATCCAAAGCTTTCATATGGCTAGCTTTTCAAAGGGATTGTGTATGCTTTTGTAAGTTTTCCCTTTTTTCATTCTTTTCTTAAAAAATTTTATTTATTGGAGAGAGAGAGAGTGGGGGGGGAGAGGGAGGCAGGCTCCCCACTGATCAGGGAGCCCAAGGACACAGGTCTTGATCCTAGGACCCTGTGATCACCACTTGAGGCAGAGGCAAAGGATTAACTGACTGAGCCAGCCAGGTTCTCTTCCTTTTTCATTCTTTTAAGCGAAAAGCTGAAGAGAGACACAACCATTACTTCCTTATGTCTTAAATCCCAGCACGTTATATCAAGCTATATATTCATTCGGGGTGGAAAAGAAATACTTTTGCTCTGTGCTTTGGATTTACATTAAAGCCACAAAAACAACAAGATTTATACTGAATCTATTAATTAGATCAAAGCCCTTCCATCCTGTTTTTAGGACTAGTGTTTATATTTGTCACGTTTCAGTCTATTTCATCTCATACAGATCTGGGAGTCTGTACTAGTGAAAATACACAAGCACCCTTTCTGTTTTAGGACACTGTTATTTTGGCACAGTTCTGTCAGGATTTCTGTGATGTCCCTTTAAATACAAAAACCACATACACATATTATTTCGTGTTTCAAAAACTGTATTCCCCTCTTAATGCCTTAATATCTTTACCTTTGGGTTGTTAGTGCTTTAGTTTCACCTTCAAAATATTTTTTTTTCTTTTTATTAATTTATTTGGAAGGGCACATGCATTTATGTGGGTAGAGTTGAGAAATATTAATATTCAAATATGACTATTTTTAGTTGTGTTACTAGTCTTGTTGGTATCCTAGAACTTGACTGAGAAAATCCAGTACACAAACTACATTGATTTCCACAGTGTGCAAGTGAGAAGAATATTCTTTCAATGACATTTGTACCTACGATCTTCTGAGCCTTAAAATGTTGGCAAAAATCTTCAGAGTAATTGACCTATGTCTTACTTTCAGTCTTCATTCAAGTGCCCTTCTTGTAATGCCACAATACTGAACACTAGTAAAACTTTTCATGTAAAAGACCCAAATTTTATTCATTAATTCTTATGCTGATGATTTGAATCTGGGTAGCTGGTGGCATATTGGGATTGTTAAGGAAATGGTTAGCTCCAAGAATCTAGAGAAAATATTTGAAAAATTTTTCTTGGAGCTAAAAAATTTAAATAAATCTGTAATAACTGGAGACAAAATTTATACTAGATTGCTAGGAATATTTTCTTGAGTTACGATTTCATTGATGATATTAATGAAGCTAAAGGACACACTTATCAATGAAGGACTATAACTAGCCTAGGAAAACATGTTACAGAGAAGGCAATTTCTTTTGATATATGTGTATCAGGGTCTAGGGTGGAGAAATATAGGATAAAGGCAATCCTCTACCTATCATCTTTCATAATAAGTTAATGAGTTATATCCTGCCTGATATATCAATCTTATATGAATTCAACTATTTATAAGAACACTAAAAAGTAATTGATCACTTCTAAATATATTAATAAATTTTAGATTCTAGATCTTTAAGGCTTGGGCTACTCATGTACTACTGAACCATCACATGCCTCTATTTAAAATTAAAGTAGGATTATAAGTCATTAAAGTCCAATTGGCTCTTTAGTGTTTAAATAGATCAAATTGCAGAATTTAGCATATAACTTACAGGATACCTGTTCTGGTACATCTGGAAGAAAAATACGCTTTTTTGGAAAAAAGGTAAATCATAAAGAGTTCTATCCCATTACAATGCTCTATATTAAACACTAATTTGAATGTAATAAAGGCCACCAGGCTCTAAAAATTAATTAATTTAATTAAAATAGAATTAAAACATTATCTCTCTCTTTGCTTTACAAGCTTTTTAAGTTTAGTAAGACAGTTTGGCCTAGATTATTTAAATGTGTATATAAATTATTAGTTACATCATTCTTAGAGATAAAGGCTGGTTTTTATGGAAATATTTTGTGTTTAACTTGCTCAAGGTGACTAGGGCCCTGCATTACACACAGGAGGTGTGAACAGAATCAAATAAATTGTGAAAACAAGGATGAGTGGGTCACAATGTGAAGTGAAGATAGAAAACCCATGAGAAATATGGCTTAGTATCACCATGAGCTATACATAATTGATGCCAGTTTAGAGACACACCTTATTGAAAGCAGCAAAATGTGGGTGTGACTAGGTGGCTCAGTCAGTTAAGTGTCTGACTCTTGATTTCAGCTCAGGTCATGATCTCAGCGTTGTGGGACTGAGCTCTGTATCAGGCTCTGTGCTTAGTGGGGAGTCTGCTTGAGATTCTCTCTCCTCTCACTCTGCCCCTCTCACTGATAGTGCTCTCTCTCTCAAATAAACAAATAAATATTTAATTTTCTAAAGATTTTATTTATTTATTTGACACAGAGAGAGAGCACAAGCAGGGGGAGCAACAGAGGGAGAAGGAGAAGCAGGTGCTCTGCTGAGCAGGGAGCCCGATGCGGGACTCCATCCCAGGACCCTGGGATCATGACCTGAGCAGAAGGCAGCTGCTTAACTAACTGAGCCACTCAGGTGCCCCATAAATAAATCTCTAAAGAAAAAAAAAAAGAAAGAAAGAAAGTAGCAAAATGGACAAAATAATTTTCTAACCTCCCACTTTCTTATATCTTTTGGTCTTGATGGTGGCTTTGTCTGAAGGCTTACCTTCCAGATAAATATATAATAATTGTGTTATTATTAGGAGCTCTTTAGTTATCTCTTTAAAAGTTAGGTTCTTTAAGAAGAAGGGTGGTTTTAGCCATGGCAGAGTAACAGATATTGATTTACTCCAGGTTTAAACATGCATAGAATTAAGGAAAATTTATAAATGTTTTCCATTCACTTGACAACAAACAGCAGAAAGCTATAATTTTTGATAGAAGGGAAACACAAAGTGAGTTTCAAATTCAACCTGACCTTCTGACTTTTCTAAACCATGGCACAAAACGGTGAACCAAAGCAGATATCAGTAGTCTGTTTCAGTGAAGAGAAATCGAAGTTCAAGGCTGCTGAGGTAGGGGTATTCAGGGGGCAGGGTTTTAGAAAAGAGGAAGAGGCTCAGAGAAGTAGTGTAAAGTCTACATGGAGATTTTGTCAGAATACTAAACTGCATATACTTAAATGAAAATCTTTGAGGCTCAGCAAAGAACAGCTACCAGGAATCTTCGAGACAAGCATATATTCTGGAGGTTATACTATCCTTGGAGACAGTAGACATCTCAGAAGCAGAATGGAGGGACTTCCCTAAAGACAGCGGATAGCTCAAGTCCATGCGGTAGCAATCGTACTATTCCATATGTGCTTTAACAAAGCCTGAAAACAATCCTTGGAGGATCAAGCTGATCTATTACTAAATTTACTCCCAGAACAAATACCGAAGTAACTGCTATCAGAAAGAAATGCAGATCCACGCATGAACAACTTGTGATAGATTGGAATTTATGTATGTAAATATAAAATTTTTTTCCTGTCTCTTATTTTTATAAAATACAACTGACTAAAGAAAAAGATAAATGAAAATGTGCTGTGGGGTTTATAATGTGTATAGAAGTAAAGTGTCTGATAATACAACATAAAGAATGGACAGGGTAAATGGAAGACCTCCGTTTTAAATTTTTAAATTATACATGATAACACAATATTCATTCAAAATGTACTTTAATAAGTTGGGGATGCATATAGCAATTACTAGAAAAAACATTAAAAAATAAGAAAGTACAACTAAAAAGCATATAGATAAGAATAGATTGCTAAATAATGAATAACAGGGCAGTTGAAAATGCTCTGTATGATATTTTACTGATGGATACAAGAAACTACACATTTGACTAAACCCATGGACTGCATACCTCCAAAAATGAACCCTAATGTAAACTATGGACTTTAGGTGATTATGATGTCTCAATAGATTTTATCGGTTGTAATAGATATAATGCTCTGATGGGGGATGTTGACAATGGGAGAAGCTATACGTGTGTGGGGACAGGGAATATATGGAACCTCTCTGTACCTTTCCCTTACTTGTGCTGTGAACCTAAAAATTGGTCTAAAAAAAAGCCTTAAAAATGAACAATCCAAAAGAAGGTAGAAAAAAATGAAAGAATAAGAGCTGTAATAAAGAATATATAAAAACAATAAAATAAATTTACACTCAATAATATTGAAGTAATCCCATTAAAAGCATTAAACAAACTAAACACACAAATTAAGAGACATATTTTTATACTGGTTAATAAAAAGCAAGATGTAACTACCTCTTAAATAGACGAATTTTAATTGTAAAGATACAGATAGATGAAAGCAAAATGATAAAAATAATATACCATAAAAACTCTCATTCTGAGAAATTTGGAGCGGCTACATTGTTTTCAGAAAGAGATTTTAAAACATAAGTTATTACCAGAGATAAATAGGGCATTATAATGAAGGGTCAATTAATCAGAAATACATAAAAATCCTTTAAATGTATGCACTTAATAAAAGAACATCTATATGAATAAAAATAACACTAACAAAACTAAAGAGAGAAATTACTGACTCCTCAGTTATAAATTTTAATAGTCCTCCCTCAATAAATTAAAAAATAAAACAAGTAAATAAATAATTAGTAAGAACATAGAAGATTTAAACAAAACACACTTAATTTAATCAATGTTTATGGAACCTTACAAAATAAAAACTGAAAATTTTCAATACACGTTATTTTCAAGTTCACATGGATAACTCACCAAAACAGACCATATACTGGGTCGTAAAGTAAATCTATATACTTCAAAGGATTGAATTCATACACCACATGTTTTCTGACCATAACAGAATTAAACAGCAGACAATGACAAAAACATAATGGAAAATCATCACCACATATTTTGAAATTAAGCAACACATTTCTGAATAATCCATGAGCCAATGAAGGAATGACAGTGTAATTAGAAAATATTTTGAGTAGAATGATAATTTAAAAACAACATATCATAATATTAAAATACAGCTTCAGCAGTGCTTAGAAATAAATCTGGAGCTTTAAATGCTTATATCAGAAAAGAGGGAAGTTTGAAAATCACATCTACACTTCCATCTGTAAAAGTTAGAAATGAACATAACTGACCTCAAGCACCTAGAATGAAGGAGATAGTAAAGATGAGTCTTAAAATGAAAGACATGACTTTAACATAGTAAAGCAGAAAAACAATGAGTAAAAAAAGTGAAACATTAAAAAAAAGAAACACGGTTTTTTAAAAGACCAACAACACTGATAAACTCCTGGATTGATAAAAGGGAGAGAAAGAGAGAGAAAGGGAATGGATATTCTAAATTACAGATCAGGAATAAATGAGGGGACATCTCTCAGCAAATATTAAGGAGGGAGCATCACCACAGATCATAGAGGTATTAACTGAATAATTAAGAAATGTTATGAACAAATTAATGCCAAAAATTTTCGACAACTTAATTAAATGGATACATTCCTTAAAAGACACACATTAGCAAAACTGACTCAAGAGGAAACAGCAGAGCTGAATAACCATATATCTACTAAGGAAATTAAATTCATAATAAAAAACCATCTCACTTTCATACCAAAAAAAAAAAAAAAATCAAAGCCAGAATGCTTCACCGGTGAATTCAATAAAATACTTAAGGAGCTTCCGGAGTTAAGATGGCAGAGGAGTAGGGGACCCCATTTCAGCCGGTCCCGAGTCGAGCTGGATAGGTACCAGACCAGCCTGAACATCCACGGAATCAGCCTGAGACGCAGGAAGATACATCTGGATCTCTACAAATGAACATCTCCAGCGCTGAGTATTGAGGTACAAAGCAGGGAGCTGTGAAACTGCGCACAGATTACTGAAGATAAACAGAAGGGGAGGGAGCCGCCATGTTTGGGTGCCGGGAAGCGGTAGCCACCTGCACGGGGGAGCGGGCGGACTCGTAGACCGGCACCCGCGAGAGAACAGACTGTGACCATGAGCCGGGAGCACGCGCCACCAGACAGAAACAGAGCTCCAGAGCGCTCACTGGAACTAGACTGAGACCGGGAGCTCCGGAGCGCGCGGGGGCGGCTGGCGGTGTTAGAAACAAAAAGGACAGAGACGCGCCACCCCTGGAAGTGAGGGCTGGGACACCAGGTGTGGGGCGCACATCCCGGGACGCTGCAGGGTTGAGCAGCACCAACAGAAATAGAGTTAAAGTGGCCAGATCGTCAGTGGAGAACGGCCCGCGATCCCTCTATTCTGAGACAGAGGCTGAGATTCGGCCACTGCTGCTCTGTCTCTCGGAAGAGGCACAGCAAACCGCCAGGGAAAGCCACCAGAGAACAAAAGCCTGGAAATACCGGCTCACAGTGTGCCCATCTCCATCCCCCCTCGCAGGGGACACGGAGACTCTACCCAAACAGGGCTGCCTGAGTATCGGCGGGGCAGGCCCCTACCCCAGAAGGCAGGCTGAAAAATCAAGAAGCCCACATCCCTAAGATCCCTATAAAACAAGGGCGCACGGCCTGGGTCCTGGTCAATAATTTGGGCTCTGGACAACCCCGCAAACTCTCCTCATCAGAATGACAAGAAGGAGAAATCCCCCCCAGCAAAGAAAAGATAATGAGTCTGTGGCCTCTGCCACAGAACTAATGGATATGGATGTAACCAAATTATCAGAAATGGAATTCAGAGTAACAATGGTCAAGGTGATGTGTAGACTTGAAAGAAGTATTAACGAAAATGTTAATGAGAATATAGAATCTCTAAGGGCGGAAATGAGAGCGAATCTGGCAGAAATCAAAAATTCTATGAGCCAAATGCAGTCAAAACTAGAGACTCTGATGGCCAGGGTGAATGAGGCAGAAGAACGTATCAGCAAATTGGAGGATGGGTTAGTAGAAGAAAAAACACTGACTCAATGAAACGATCCAATGTCAGAATCATCGGCATCCCCGAGGGGGTGGAGAAAAAGAGAGGTCTAGAAGAGATATTTGAACAAATTGTAGCTGAAAACTTCCCCAATCTAGCGAGGGAAACAAACATTCGTGTCCAAGAAGCAGAGAGGACCCCTCCCAAGCTCAACCACGACAAACCTACGCCACATCACGTCATAGTTCATTTCGCAAATATTAGATCCAAGGATACAGTATTGAAAGCGGCCAGGGCAAAGAAAATTCTCACGTACCAAGGCAAAGGTATCAGAATTACGTCAGACCTGTCTACACAGACCTGCAATGAGAGAAAGGGTTGGGGGGGGGGGCATTTTTAAAACTCTTTCAGAGAAAAACATGCAGCCAAGGATCCTTTATCCAGCAAGACTGTCATTCAGAATTGATGGACAAATAAAGACCTTCCAGAATTGCCAGTCATTAACCAGTAAGCACGAAACCAGCCCTACAGGAGATATTAAGGGGGGTTCTATAAAGGTAAAAAGTCCCCAAGAGGGATATAGAACAGAAAGTCACAACTGATACAAACAAAGACTTTACTGGCAACATGGCATCATTAAAATCATATCTCTCAGTATTCAGTCTCAATGTGAATGGCGTTAAAGCTCCCATAAAATGCCACAGGGTTGCAGATTGGATAAAAAGAAATGACCCATCCATTTGCTGTCTACAAGAGACTCATTTTGAACCCAAAGATACATTCAGACTGAAAGTAAAGGGATGGAGTACCATCTTTCACGCAAATGGACCTCAAAAGAAAGCTGGGGTAGCAATTCTCATATCAGATAGATTGGATTTTAAACTAAAGACTATAGTTAGAGACACAGAAGGGCACTACATTATTCTTAAAGGATGTATCCAACAAGTGGATATGACAATTATAAATATATATGCCCCCAACAGGGGAGCAGCAAGATACACAAGCCAACTCTTAACCAGAATAAAGAGACATATAGATAAAAATACATTAATAGTAGGGGACCTCAACACCCCACTATCAGAAATAGACAGTACACGCATGCAAAAACTAAGCAAAGAATCAAAGGCTTTGAATGCCATATTCGACGAGTTGGACCTCATATAGATATATATAGAACACTACACCCCAGAACCAAAGAATACTCATTCTATTCTAATGCCCACGGAACATTCTCAAGAATAGACCATGTTCTGGGACACAAAACAGGTCTCAACCGATACCAAAAGATTGAAATTATCCCCTGCATATTCTCAGACTACCACGCTCTGAAATTGGAACTCAACCACAAGGAAAAACTTGGAAGAAACTCAAACACTTGGAGACTAAGAACCATCCTGCTCAGGAATGACTTGATAAACCAGGAAATCAAAAATCAATTTAAACAATTTATGGAGACCAACGAGAATGAAAACACAATGGTCCAAAACCTATGGGATACTGCAAAGGCAGTCCTAAGGAGGAAATACATAGCCATCCAAGCCTCACTCAAAAGAATAGAAAAATCTAAAATGCAGTTTTTATATTCTCACCTCAAGAAGCTGGAGCTGGAACAGAAGAATAGGCCTAACCCATGCATGAGAAAGCAGGTGATCAAGATTAGAACAGAGATCAATGAATTAGAAACCAGGAGCACAGTAGAGCAGATCAACAGAACTAGAAGCTGGTTCTTTGAGAGAATCAATAAAATTGACAGACCACTGGCAAGACTTATCCAAAAGAAAAGAGAAAGGACCCAAATTAATAAAATTATGAATGAAAAAGGAGAGGTCACGACCAACACCAATGAAATTGGAAAGATTATTAGAAACTTTTATCAACAGCTATATGCCAATAAATTAAGCAATCTGGAAGAGATGGAGGCCTTCCTGGAAACCTATAAACTACCAAGACTGAAACAGGAAGAAACTGATTTCTTAAACAGGCCAATTAATTATGAAGAGATTGAGTCAGTGATAAACAACCTTCCAAATAACAAAACTCCAGGCCCGGACGGTTTTCCTGGGGAATTCTACCAAACAATCAAAGAAGAAATAATACCTATTCTCCTAAAGCTATTTCAAAAAATAGAAACAGAAGGAAAGCTACCAAACTCATTCTATGAGGCCAATATTACCTTGATCCCCAAACCAGACAGAGACCCCATCAAAAAGGAGAACTACAGACCGATTTCCCTAATGAATATGGACGCCAAAATCCTCAAGAAGATCCTGGCTAATAGAATCCAACAGTACATTAAAAGGATTATCCATCATGACCAAGTGGGATTCATCCCTGGGATGCAAGCGTGGTTCAACATTTGCAAATCGATCAGCGTGATACATCATATCAACAAGAAAAGAGTCAAGAACCATATGATCCTCTCAATTGATGCAGAAAAAGCATTTGACAAAATACAGCATCCTTTCCTGATTAAAACCCTTCAGAGTGTAGGAATAGAGGGTACATTTCTCAATCTCATAACAGCCATCTATGAAAAGCCTACAGCAAATATTGTTCTCAATGGTGAAAAGCTGGAAGCCTTTCCCTTAAGATCAGGAACACGACAAGGATGCCCACTCTCGCCACTATTATTCAACATAGTACTAGAAGTCCTTGCAACAGCAATCAGACAACAAAAAGGGAGAAAAGGTATCCAAATCGGCAAAGAAGTCAAAATGTCTTTCTTCGCAGATGACATGATACTCTACATGGAAAACCCAAAAGAATCCACTCCCAAACTATTAGAAGTTATAGAGCAATTCAGTAATGTGGCGGGATACAAAATCAATGCTCAGAAATCAGTTGCATTTCTATACACGTAAAATGAGACTGAAGAAAGAGAAATTAGGGAATCCATCCCATTTACAATAGTACCAAAAACCATACGTTACCTTGGAATTAACTTAGCCAGAGACGTAAAGGACCTATATTCTATAAACTATAAATCACTCTTGAAAGACATTGAGGAAGACACAAAAAGATGGAAAAATATTCCATGCTCATGGATCAGAAGAATTAACATAGTTAAAATGTCCATGCTACCGAAAGCAATCTACACTTTCAATGCTAACCTGATCAAAATACCGAGGACGTTTTTCAAAGAACTGGAACAAATAGTCCTTAAATTTGCATGGAACCAGAAATGGCCCCGAATCTCCAAGGAACTGTTGAAAAGGAAAAACAAAGCTGGGGGCATCACAATGCCGGATTTCGAGCTGTACTACAAAGCTGTGATCACAAAGACAGCATGGTACTGGCACAAAAACAGACACATAGACCAATGGAACAGAATAGAGAACCCAGAAATGGACCCTCAGCTCTTTGGGCAACTAATATTTGATAAAGCAGGAGAAAACATCTGGTGGAAAAAAGACAGTCTCTTCAATAAATGGTGCTGGGAACATTGGACAGCTACATGCAAAAGAATGAAACTTGACCACTCTCTCACACCATACCCAAAGATAAACTCCAAATGGATGAAAGACCTCGATGTGAGACAGGAATCCATCAAAATCTTAGAGGAGAACATAGGCAGCAACCTCTACGACATCGGCCAAAGCAACCTTTTTCATGACACATCTCCAAAGGCAAGAGAAACAAAAGAAAAAATGAACTTGTGGGACTTCATCAAGATAAAAAGCTTCTGCACAGCCAAGGAAACAGTCAAAAAAATGAAGAGGCAGCCCACGTAATGGGAGAATATATTTTCAAATGACACTACAGATAAAAGACTGGTATCCAAGATCTACAAAGAACTTCTCAAACTCAATACGCAAGAAACAAATAATCAGATAAAAAAAAAATGGGCAGAAGATATGAACAGACACTTTTCCAATGAAGCCATGCAAATGGCTAACAGACAAATGAAAAAATGTTCAAAATCATTAGCCATCAGGGAAATTCAAATCAAAACCACACTAAGATACCACCTTACGCCAGTTAGAATGGCAAAAATAGACAAGGCAAGAAACAGCAATTGTTGGAGAGGATGTGGAGAAAGGGGGTCCCTTCTACATTGTTGGTGGGAATGCAAGTTGGTACAGCCACTCTGGAAAACAGTGTGGAGGTCCCTTAAAAAGTTAAAAATTGAGCTACCCTATGATCCAGCCATTGCACTACTGGGTATCTACCCCAAAGATACAGACATAGTGAAGAGAAGGGCCATATGCACCCCAATGTTCATAGCAGCTCTGTCCACAATAGCCAAAGCATGGAAGGAACCGAGATGCCCTTCAACACATGACTGGATTAAGAAGTTGTGGTTCATATATACAATGGAATATTACTCAGCTATCAGAAAGTACGAATTCTCAACATTGCTGCAATATGGATGGCACTGGAGGAGATAATGCTAAGTGAAATTTGTCAAGCAGACAAAGACAATTATCATATGATTTCTCTCATCTATGGAACATAAGAACTGGGAAGATCGGTAGGGGAAGAAAGGGATAAAGAAAGGGGGGGTAATCAGAAGGGGGAATGAAGCATGAGAGACTATGGACTATGAGAAACAAACTGAGGGCCTCAGAGGGGACGGGGGTGGGGGAATGGGATAGACCGGTGATGGGTAGTAAGGAGGGCACGTATTGCATGGTGCACTGGGTGTTATACGCAGCTAATGAATCATCGAACTTTACATCGGAAACCGGGGATGTACTGCATGGTGACTAACATAATATAATAAAAAAAATTTAAAAAAATAAATAAAACACTTAAGGAATAAATAATATTGGTCTTACAAAATACTTTGATAGTAGTATAGAAGTTTATTTTATGAGACCAGCAATACCCTAATACTAAAACCAGACAAAAGTATTATAAGAGGAGAAAAATAGAGGTCATCATATGTTGTGAATATAAACATAAAAATTATTTTAAAATACTAACTTTTTGAGTCTAACAAGTGGGATTTATCCCAGAACTGCAAATTTTATTTAACTGATCTTCTTAACAAAATAAAGGAGAGAAACACATTAAGAGAATGTAAGTTAATTGAGAAAAAAAATTTCACAAAATCTAACATTATCTATCTTAAGCAAAAGAAGGGAAACAAGGGAAATCAGACCAGGCAGAAAACAAAACAAAACAAAACAGGAAAATAGAGTAAATCAATAAAATAATAAGGTGGTTCTTTAAGATGATCAATAAAACTGATAAATTTCTTAGAAAAATGATCATGAATTAAAAAGAAAAGATAAAAGTTACTAATATCAGGAATTACTGGAATAACATCATAACATCCTACATATATTAAAATATATATGTATTATATACATGTATTACATATGTATTATACATACATCATAAGGAATAGTAGGGTGACTTTTTGCCAGTAATAGACAGATAAAATAGACAAATCCCTTGATAAACACTAACAAAATACAAAAACTAGAAAGGTAAAGAAACGTACTCAACTTAGTAAAGGAAATGCATGAAAAATCTACAGCTGACAGCATGTTTTTTCCAAAGATCAAGAAGATGGCAAAGATCTCCACTTTCATCATATTAGTGGTTGTAATCAGTGTAATAAGGCAAGCAAGTGAAATAAATCACCTAGGTTGGAAAGGAAAAGTAAAACTATCTTTATTAGAAGATGCCATTATCATCTATGTAGAAAATTCTATGGAAACGAAATAAATAAGTGAATTTACCTTGATTGCATAATGAAGGATTATTATATAAATTCAAATGTTTTTCTACATGTAGTAGCATTTAACATTCAGTAACTGAAATAAAAAATCAGTACCATTTATAATAATATGAAAATATTTAGGTATACAACTGTCAAGAGACACATGACCTGTAGGCTGAGTGAAACAAATTGCTTTTAAGAGATATGAAATAAATGTACAGATAGACACAAGTTCAGGGGTCAGAAGACTCAGTATTATAGTGCATGTCAGTTCTCTACAAACTGATCAATAAATGCAAAGTAATGCAAATCAAAATCCAAGCACAGATTTTTTTTTTTAAGATTTTGTTTATTTATTTTTCAAAGAGAGAAAGCACAAGCAGAGGGAGCGGCAGGCAGAGGTAGGAGTAGACTGCCCACTGATCAAGAAGCCCGATGCGGGACTCGATCCCAGGACCCTTAGGGATAATGACCTGAGCTGAAGGCAGAGGTTTAACGGACTGAGCCACCCAGGCATTCCCAAGCACAGATGTTTTTAATATGAAAATGCAATGTTGCCAACACAACATCGAAAATGAAGAATAATTTCGAAGACTTAAAATACCTGACTTTAAGACATGTAAAGCAGTAGTAATTAGACAATGTGGTGTTGGAACAAGATCAACACAGGGAAGAGACATATAAGATGGAGAGGTATAAGGATGGCAAATAAGCACATTAAAACATGTTCAACATAGTCATTAAGGGAATGAAAATTAGGAAAACAATGAGATGTCACCATGTATCTGTTAGAATGGCTAAAATTAAAAAGATTAACCATATCAAGTATTGTGAAGGATGCATTTTTTTTAAAAGATTATTTATTTATTTGAGAGAGAGAAAGAAAGAGCACAGGCAGGAGGAGGGGCAGAGGGAGAGGGAGAAGAAGACTCCCCACTGAGCAAGGAGCCCAATGAGCGGCTCCATCCCAGGACTCTGAGATCATGACCAGAGCTGAAGTCAGAAGCTTAACCGACTGAGCCACTAGGTGCCCCTGGGTGCATAAAAGGTGCATAAAAGAATATGCATGAACAAGAACTCTCATACGGTGCTGGTAAGAATGTAAAATGGTATAACTACTTTCAAAAACTATGTGGAAGGTTCCTAAAAAATTAAACATACATCTGCTATATGACCCAGCCCAGCCATACAACTCATTTTCCAAGACAAACGAAAGTCTACGTCCAAGCGACAACTTGTATATGCAAGTACATGGCAGGTTTACTTATAACAGGCAAAAACTATAAACATGGCAAATGCATAGCAGCCGGTGAACTGATAAACTATGGTATATTCATACAACGGAATTATCAGCAATAAAAAGTAAACTACTGATATGATTAACAAAATGCATGGATCTCAAAATAATGTGCTGAGTGGGATACACATTGGAGATTACATGTATAATAATTTCTAAAAATTATCAAATTAATCTATAGTGAAAGAAAGAAGATCAATGGTTGCCAGGAGACACTGTGGAGACATTAAGTGGGCAAGGATTAATGGACTACAAAGGTATATGAGGAATGTGGGTCGTATAGATATATTAATTAACTTGATTGTAGTAATATTTTCAGAGGTGAATATATATATCAAAACATCAAATTTTACACATTAAATATGTATAGTTTTTATGTTTATTATATTTCAATAAAGCAGTAAAAATTATATGGTTAAAATAGCAGCAAAACACATAAAATTCTTAGGGATAAATTTTAATTTTTTAACAAATGATTCTATACAATGCTCTGGAATGCCATATATTTAATAACCTCAACTCCATCACACACAATGTATAAATATTAAGATGAGGTGGATCACAGGCATAGCCTAGAAGGCTAAAATTATAAAGTTTCTAGGAAAAACCGTAGGAGATTATCTTCTGGCTTTGCAGTAGGCAAACAGTTTTTAAATAGAACAAAGAAAGCACTAACCATAAAAAATAATTCATTATACATTATATAAAATAAACATTGTCATAAAACACACTGTTTAAAAAAATGAATAGGCAAATTGCAGATTGAAAAAAATGTTCCCAATACATACATATGACACTGGACTAGGACTGAGGGAAAAAAAACCTTCTTAAATGTCAAAAATAAACACTATTTTAAAAAATGGATAAATGTTTGACCAGATACTTCACAAAGTACTTCACATGAATGGCAATAAAGCCATAAAAATGTTTTCATTAGTCTTTGGTTAAATCAATGAGATACCATACATTTATTACTAAGACAAAATAAAATAAAACTAAACCCCCGATATCACCAAATATTGGCAAGGATGTGAGTGATATAACTGAGCTTATTTTTTTAAAGATTTATTTATTGATTTTGGAGAGAGAGAGAGAGAGCGGGGGGAGGAGCAGAGGGAGAGGGAGAGAGAGAATCTCAAGCAGATTCCCTGTTGACCCTGACAGGGCAGGGGAGGGGCGGCAGGGGGGAGAGCTCAATCTCAGGACCCTGAGATAGAGACTTGAGCCGAAAACAAGAGTCAGACACTTAACCG
This sequence comes from Ursus arctos, assembly GCF_023065955.2. NCBI lineage: Eukaryota > Metazoa > Chordata > Mammalia > Carnivora > Ursidae > Ursus > Ursus arctos. Next base: position 29,811,567 of record NW_026622897.1, read on the forward strand.
AATAAGCCTCTAAGGTGCCCCTACAACTGAGATTCTTACACATTGATGGGTAGGAGTAAACCCAACAGTAAACCAATTTGGAAAAACACTGGCAGTTTCTTATAAAGTCATACATACATCTATCTCTCAATCTGGTAATTCCTTTCATGTGTATTTTCTTTTGATAAATGAAAATGTATATCCAAAATCATGGCACAAATTTTCATGGAAATTTTATTCAAAATAGTCAGAAACTGGAAATAATCCAAATGCCAACAAGGGAATGGATAAGATTGGGGTGTAGTCATACAAAAAATAGTATTCATCAACAAAAAGAGATGAACTACCGTTATATACAATAACGTGTGTGAATATGTCAAATAAGGATGAACAAAACAATTCATATACAAAAGAGAATGTAAGTTATGATTTCATCCCTTTAAAATTCTAGAACAGATAAAATTAATCTATGGTGAAGTTATCTTAATAGTGTTTGTCCCTGGAGGGGTGTATGATTGACTGGACAGGGACAGGAAGGATGTTTTTCTTGTGATTTAAATGTTCTATATCTTGATATGAATGCATGCCTTTTTAAAAACGTATCAAATGTCAACTATGGTATGTGCATTTGGTTAAGTATAAATTATACTCTGGGAAAATAGAAGGATTTTTCAAATATTACACATTTTTCTCATATGTTAAAAAATTCTAAAAATTTTAAACGTAGTTTTAGACTTTAACCATGAATAAAGAACTCGCATATCAGATGTTTGCTCCCTAGCTCCAATTTGTATACATCAATAAGTCTTTTTATCATATAACTTTGTGCTTCCTAATTAGAGAGTGTAAGTTATTGGAAGTATAAAAAAAAATCATTAGAAGATTGATTTAAAAGTCTGTAATGCTGGCAGGTGTCACCACAAGAAACATCTTTTTCTTATCGACTTGAAATGTAACTGACCAAAATTCCTTAATATTTCCTCCATTGCTTTTATTTTTTGTTAAATAATACATATACATATTTCAAGAATACAAATAATACTAAAAACCTTCTAAGAAAAAACAGTGGTCTCTTGCCCACTCTTTCTGTCTCCCAAAATATATGTGTATTGCTACTTTTTTAATTACCTACTATAGATAAATTCTATTGTCTATTGTCTTTTTTAAATGCTAGCTGAGAGGTTCTCTTTCTTGCTTACATAAGCCATCTGCACTTCTTCTATTCCCACCTTCCACTATTCTTCATAAAGTTTTATTTAATAAAGTGATAGTTAGGACTCAGGGTATTATAATTATGCATCTATTTATAACTACTGAATAGTTTCTTTCTTGAATTATTTTATTCTACAGAAACTTTTTTGTTGTTGTCGTTTAGTTTTTTACATACCATCTAGTAATCCCTCCAGTATACTTTAACATATTTTTTAAAACAGCCAGCAATGTTTTCTTTTCAATATCCAAACACATAAGTCTGTTTTTAAAATTCTATTCTCCACCAACTTTTGCCCCCTTCCGCTTCCTCAAGCTGTCTATCTTCCAGTAGCAAGTTTGGAAAGATCACTCTTAATGTCCCAGGGCACTTGCTACCCTGGAAAGTTGCTGTCATTCTCCTTTGCTGGCTTCCATATCATGATACCAGGTCTTTCACCCTCTAGCATCATCTTTCCATTCTTTTTGTTTTTGTAAGTTAACAGTTTCTTTATTCCCTCCTGTGATTTCAATAGATTTCAAAAAGATAAGCACATTGTGGTCACTATGTCATGTTTAGACAAATTTCCTGAACATGTGTTTTTGTATCATCCTCTATCGTCATTCTCTTAATGAGTAAAATACCATATCTAAGAACAATGGGTAAATTATTCTAATAGGTTTTGATGCATGAAAAATAGCAGTCAATTAATGCCATTGAGTCAAAGGACACAGAACTACACAAGCCAACCTAAAAAGTGTCCCAAATCCATTTTTATCTGTACTTATTAATTATTACACTATTAGTACTTTATGTTAAAGGCAATTACCCTTAACAGAAGAATCTGGAAAGAGTGACCTATCATGCTATTTTTATAGAGAAATACCTATGATTAAAAGTAATTAGGCAATTACCAGCTACATGAACAGAAGCACATTGTTTGTTATATGCACAATTGAACTAGAAGTTCCTATATTTTTTGAAGAGAGGTGAAATTTTGTATGTAAAATGATTTTTGAATTATAAAGTATCCCTCAAAAATGGACTTTGCTGGTGTTCAACACTGAACAAAAATATTAGTGTCATTAGCTGGAGTGATTTGTCTACAGCAAATGGAAAATAACATGCTAAGACTTTTTTTTTTTTTCTTTTTGGCAAAGAGATGGGCACAACATACAAGGCTTGAAAGGCAGATAAAACTGATTTGCTACATGGGAAAGTGGTGGAACACCTCAACTACCTCCATTTTGGCCTCAGTCTGTACTTCCTAAGTGATTAAATTCTTTCCATCAGCAAAAGACCCAGTGGGCAAACCATCCCATAAAGGAACCAAAGTAACCCCTTAAGAAACAGGGACTGCACTGACACCAGCAAGACCCCCAGCAGCTGATTTCAAGATGATTGCTGATCTGACCTTCACTGTCCACCTGCATGTCCCTACCTATCTTTGCCCCACGTTTTTCTTATATAAACCCAGAAGTATTTTCAGTACTTTGAAAGCTGTCTTTGAGACATTGGTCTACTGTCTTCCCAGTATTGACCTCCCTGCAATAAATTCCTTTCTGGTTTTGATGTGGTTTTGGAATATAGGTAAGGCTCAGTGGGGTGGAGACAACTCCACCTGGTCTAGTCAGTCTCTATCTGTAACTCACCAAGGACCAAACTCATGTTAGTTGGGATATACTACCCCCTTCTTAGTTCAGGATGACATATACCTCGTTTTACCTGTCTTTGGAATTTTATGTCTGTGTGGATTCTCCTTACGTGTAGAATTAACTTTGATTTCTTCTGGTGATCTGCTTGATGTCCATTTCATTTTTAGTCCCACTAGAACTTTGAAGGGCAGAGGGAATTCCTCCTCCCACACAATAGTATTGCTCCCTGTTCTGCAAATTTAGAGCAGAGATATAGAAGAGAGAAGCAGCTAGCCAGAGTATTCAACATGAAGATAAGTAGACCAACATTCAATGGGCAGAAAGACCATTTTCAGGAAAACGTAAAAAGTAAGTAGTGATAGCCTTTTATGGAGTATATTGGAAGGATCAAGTATATCTGATAAAAGCTCTAAATTAAAAATAAAAAATTAAGCAATTGCAAATAGTGAATTAAAAAATAGCAGTGGGCACCACTATGAGAGGCATATCTAACACAGAATTTTGTAGAACAAACAAACAAACCAAAAACACATGAAACACAACGAATATAGTCAAAAAATGTGGGTAATATAAAAAGAAGTTAAAACTGGACCAAATAAAATATAAAAGTTCTTTTATTCTAGTAGTTTCATCGATTGCTTGGAGGAAGAATAAAAATTCATTTTATGTACCATATTATTTCTTAGTATAATTTTGTAAAAGTTAGTTATATAGAAAACTAGATATAATTACAAATTCCTGGAGATCAGACATTCTCAATTGGTCTTTAAGTCCACGTTCATCTATTTCTGAGATACTGTTATAGTCAGGTATCTGTACTAGATGGATGGAATATGTCTATTGGCATATACAGACTCTGGTACCAAAAGTGGGCAAAACTAGGTGAGCTATCTCCTATACAGGAAATTGCTCTGATGAGATTTACTTCTGACTGGAGATGTCCAATGGTGCACATACAAAATCTGTATTTGTTTTTAGAGTCACAATTATCCTAGAAGTCAGAAAGCTAGGGTGCTGGGCAAAATTCTCAGGTTTGGAGACATCCCACAGATTGTGGTTATTGCCTATGTCTTTCTTTTATAGGTAGGGTTACTGAGCTACACATATAAGAGTAATGAATTCATAGTCGAGCCACAGAAATTGCTGGAGTCAGAGAGACAGGCAAAGTCAGAATACAGGAGAGAATGCTAAGGCTAGGTTCTAACACTGAAAAACCGAACACTGAAACTGAATACAATCTTTATCTGGAGGGGTTAGATGTGAATCTGTAAGTCATAGAGTCAAGAAATCGGATAGGTAGAGGGAAACTACTGCAAAACTGGGGCAAAAATAAAAGACAGGTGTGCTTAAGCAAATGTCTCAAACCCTGGCTGGCAAACACGGTTTTCGAAAATGCCTGGCAAATGCGTGTTTAAGGATGTTTTAAACTAGCTATAACAGATATCACTTAGCACCCATTAGGGTGGGTATAATTAAAAAAAAAAAGATACACGGAAAATAATAAATGTTGGTGAAAATGTGGGAAAATTTATGCATTACTGATGAGAATGAGAAATGGTGCCATTGCTGTAAAAAATGGTATGATGATTCCTCCAAAAAAATAAAAATAGAATTACCATAAAACCCAGCAATTCCACTTCCAGGTATTATATATCCAAAAGAAATGAAAACCAGGAATCAAAAAGATATTTGTACAGTCACAGAAGGACAACTGTTGTATGAGTCTACTTATTCCTAGAGCAGTCGAATTCATAGAGACATAGAATAGAATGGTGGTTGCCTGGGGCTGGTGGGAGGGAGAAAGACAGTGTTTAATGGATACAGTTTCAGTCTGAGAAGAGGAAAAAGTTATAGAGATGGATGGTGGTGACGGTTATACAACAATGCGAATGTTTTTGATGCTATAGAATTCTACAGTTAAAAACAGTAAATTTAAGGGGCGCCTGGGTGGCACAGCGGTTAAGCGTTTGCCTTCGGCTCAGGGCGTGATCCTGGCGTTGTGGGATCGAGCCCCACATCAGACTCTTCCACTATGAGCCTGCTTCTTCCTCTCCCACTCCTCCTGCTTCTTCCTCTCCCACTCCTCCTGCTTGTGTTCCCTCTCTCGCTGGCTGTCTCTATCTCTGTCAAATAAATAAATAAAATCTTTTAAAAAAAAAAACAGTAAATTTAAAAATAGTAAATTTTATGTTACATATCTTTTACTACAATATGAAAAAAGAAAAGATCACCAACATTCAAAAAACCCATCAAGCAAACATTAGGTTGATCTAAGTTTACAGACATGAGGATTTATAATACATAGTTTAATATTTTAAATTGTAATACGACATTATGCTGTGATCTTATTTACTGAAGAAAAGACCTATGGTATATATGAGTATATGCTTGTATGATAGATACAAATGTGTGTAATGATACCTAATTAAAAATTAAATTAAAAAACTTGCTATCAGTGCTAAAAGCCAGATAAAAAATAATAAAAGAACGAAAAAAACAGAAAAAAAATTATGTGTATAGAAGTTAGTACAGAAACATTAGTTCCAACATGGCAGTCTCTGACCCTCCCATATTCTTGTCCTGTGACTACATGGCAGCCAATTGCCTGTCTATGACTCTCTTTCCTTTGACTCTTTTGCCTATCAATACTGTTCATAAAGTTTATACTCTGACCAAGACTTCCTGTGATATTTTGTTTATAACCAGACTTTTCTCTGTAATTATGTAAAGTAATGGGTGGAGGGGCCCCATACAGTGAGATTTGCTCCCTGTTCTGCTTCCTACTAAAGCTTGTTGGGTAGCACCTGGTGTTGCTTAGAACTTGGTCTGTTCAGTGCACTTGAGATCTGTTGACCTCTTTGTTCAGAAAGAGCTACCTTGTTTTGCTTTTAAGAGGTCAGTGTCTGTTATTGCCTGACCAATTAGGTGTCCCTGAGAAAAATCTACAGTATCTCTATTTTAGCACACTTACCTGTTCTGGCAATCTAACCCTCCCAAATGACTATCCAAGTCTTTTTCCCTTACAAAGGACTTTGCTCTAAGCGTCAGTACCTGACAAAGTATAAGCACTATGCAGAGTATAAATGAGGACTTAAACAACAAAAAAGGACTAGTCCATAGTTAGAATTCTGGAACCCCTTGGTGTGTGTGTGTGTGTGTGTGTGTGTGTGTGTGTGTGTGTCTATATATGTGTGTGGTGAAGGGAAGGGAAGGAGATATATAGTTACTGTTGGGGAATCTTGCCACCCTTTCTCAAGAGCCCTGCTCCAGGTGAATGTGGTACTTCTACATCCTTCCGTAACTTCTATCTGGTCAATTCTCTCTACTATATGATACATAAAAAGCAACTAAGTTATACTACTTAGAAAGAGGACATGGTAGGTAGGGCTTGAAGCCATATTGAAATTCACTTTATCAATGTGAATTTAAAAACAGATTTTCATGCTCTGTGAGTTATTTCCTGACTACCATTTCTCAAAAGAGCATTTAAATAGCATTTTACTTTGTGTGTTAGAGGCTTAAGTTATCAATGTGCCCACTTTATATAAATAGGTCAGGTTTTATTTATTTTAAAAAAATATTTATAACATGTGGGAGTATTTTAGAATTTTCAATAATAGTCAACAAAGAATAATTATACCAATGGGCTTGCACATATACTCTTTTAGAAATAATTGGATAGAGTCCTTTTCCATATGCTACTAAATTAATAAGTAGTTGCTGAGTACTTAATAGTCAGCAAAAGTTCTCCTGGTCAGTTCTGTTGGTCAGTTAAAACCAAAGCAGATAGAAGACAAAGGAGTTGTACCATGCACAGCAAGGAACAATGATTTAAGGTCCTGACTACCTAATGTGTATAGTCTACTAGAAAGCATGGTATTGAATAATAATTTATGGAAGTAGTTTAATCGCATGAAAGATAAAGGATAGCATTTGAAAAGAGTATCTGATGGAGCCACCTAGTTAATACAGGGAGAGGGAAGTGAGTCTATGTGAGGAAATTACACCTTTGACTCTCAGAAATGGAAAGATCACAGGAGTTAGTCAAGTACAGGGATTGAGACTTACCGATTGGCAAGAACATGTGCAGAGGCATGTTGGACAGGTTTTCACATGGATGTAATGTAATTAACAAAATAACCCAGCGAGATAAAAAGCAATAATATGCTATCGAAAACTTCATAGAAATCTAAGTGCCAGCTCTACCTCTTCACTCCTTCTGATGAAAGCATCCTGAGGGGTTCTTCCATCATGAGTTTGGTGTATCTTATGCCACTGTGGTGTGAGTGACTAGTACTGTGATCAGTGCTAAGAGGCACCCTAAGGGACAAGAGAGAGACCAACCACCTAAATGGTCTGGCATCCTTCCCAATAGAAAGAAGGCATTTTTTGAAGTAATCTGAAGGCACTATTTAAGATGGTTTTTGGCTGGAAGGCTCAGGAATGCCTAAAACTCTTCTCAAGCAAAGGTGATTTCCCCAAAAGATTTCTCAGAGAAATATAAGAAAACAATGCATGCTTTCATTCACTGATACAAAATACTTATTGAATTTTCACTATATCCCAGGCACTATTCTAGACACTGGGGATAGAGGGCTGAATGAATCAGCTAATCACAGATGGTAAGTAAAGTGTCTCGTTATTCTTGGGCACACTTGTGTCCATAACCCAAAAACTGGAGCTTTCTGATAGTCTGATGAAAAAACTTGACAATTAAGGTTATTTGGTTGCCTGCAATAGATCATTATTCTGATTAACCGAAGGAGCAGCTGAAGGGGAATCATTTGCATAGCATTCAAAAATGAAGAAAGAGATGGACCATCATACCTCGGGAAGATGACAGATTGGAACAACTCCAGGGATCATATTACCAGAAGCTTCTGAATTACTTCTCTAAGAGGTTACTATCAAATAACTGAGTTTAAATTGCGTTCTGCCTCTTTATATCTATATTCAAAATTAAATTTTCCAGAAAAAAAAATCTAATTGGCTCAGATTGGGTGAACTCTGTTCAGAAAGACATATCTCTGGGCTTGACAATTGCATTAGAATCACATGGAATTGCTAGAGAGCTCGTACCCAAAAAAGGGGTATGCAGAAGTAGGGGGAGGAGGGAGGAAAGCTAAGCACATACAAACAACTGACGTTCACTACAAAACAGCTTAGTTCAGAGGCCTACAGAGCGCTACAGAGTGTGGTTTTCCTACTTTACCTCCTTTTGCTGCCAAGACACAAATATCTACTGGAATCCAGTAAATGCATGAAAGATTAAGAAGATTCAAAGCAGATACCAGGCTGAATGGACCTGACAAGAGAAAGTACTCAAGGCTGGACTGCATATCTAGCTGCATAGAGAGAAGCAGCAGAAGTTGTGAGCATTAAGTCATACATTCATTTACCCTTTCAATGAATTTGTGGAGTGATTAGTTTTTGGCACTGGGGTTGTATCTGTGAACAGAATGAACAAGATGCTTAATGTCAGGGAGCTTCACAGGGAGCAAAGAGAAGATACTCAGGCCATCACCAAAGCTTACGAAGCCCTGTGCTCTTATCCTTTTTTATAATAAAAGGGGAGAGAAAGCAGAAGAGGATGGTTAAGAATGACATCTTGTAACCCTTTGTCTTGGCACTGGAGTGAGATGAAAGACTCTAAGAAGGAAGAAAAAACACTGTTGAAATATATGTTCCTTTAGCAGTTACCTCACCTCATAGTAAATATGACCAAACCCACAGAGGGGGCAGAGTGGATGTTGATAAGGATGGATGTTGATATGCTTACCTAAACAGATCCTTTTGTGAAGGGTGGGGGATGGGGTTACGGATATAAACTATACACAGAAGAGTGGGTCCTTATCACACACAGGTTGTATCCTGAAAGCTAAATTCATTTCCTTCTCCAAGAGTCTAATGTCTTGGAAAAACAGAATCCAGTGTCTTTAAGGCTCTAGAACTCTCTCTAAGGCTATTTCACTTATGTAACTCAAATTGTCACCAGCTTCTCCATTCTGACTCTGCCAAATAACCCCCAAGCAAATTTCTGAGGTTTTCAGATATTGCTTAAAGGCAATCTTAATCAAATCCCGAAGCATCTTCTGCTCAGAAATTCATCTTGCCCCTGCATGGTTATCTCTGCCATACCAATAAGTGATTCTAGATAGACTCCTTTTCATTTGGACAGCACTGACTTCCAGTGGTCTCCTTGGCTCCTACTCCACTGTGGCTCTGGGGAGCAATGATGCCAGTGTTTTCCCACAGAACTAATGAGACCACATTTTACCTTGTGAAAAGACTTACTTATGGTTTAGAAATAATAGAAATATAGACAAAAGAGTTATTTATAACTGTTACTCAAAACTGATCTCAGAGTTCTACACCGGGCTAGCTGGTTTTCTAGCTCCTGAAATGTCTTCAAATAGCAGAAATCAGGTCACTACCATGAATGTTGTACCACCTCTACTCCCCAGCCCTCAGGCCCAAATGGACCCAAAGAAAGAGGGCATCTTTATACCCTTCAGTGTAAGACCCAACACTTCTACGGACCGAGAATTCACTACTTTCTAGAATCATGATGGTTGGAGCCTTTAGCAGAAAGCATCATTCCTCATAAATGTGTAATCAGGCTTCCTAAGCTGCAGAAACAATAGTCTGATACCATTTTTAACATCCTTGAACATATTAATTGTCAATAACACCAAGAATGAGACCTCACAGTATTAAAAAAAAAAAAAAGACCTCACAGTACAAATTTCATGCTGAAGCCAGTTTTGAGGGGTAACATTGGGTAAGGTTAAAGGACTATGAAGTCAGGTTACTTAGGTTTGAATCCTGGCTCTATGACTTATTAGATGTGTGACCACACAGACCTTGCTTCTCAGTTTTCTCATTGTAAATTACGGATGATAGTACCTATTTTATAGAGCTATTGTGAGAATTAAGAGGATTAATGTATAAATTTACTCAAATTGTACTTAACATTGTAGTCCGGTAAGTGCAGCTGTATAATAAACACTATGGAAGTGTTAGCTATTATTATGATTATTGTTATGAGTGTTTTCTTCTCTTGCATGAATTGATGAGAAGTTTAGGGTTTACACATTTCTTGCTCCTTCTGTAGTCTGATTTTTTTTTTAAGATTTATTTATTTATTTTGGGGGGGAGGGGCAGAGGGAGAGGGAGAATCCTGAAGCAGACTCCCCGCTGAGCCTGGAGCCTGACGCAGGGCTCGATCCCAGGACCCTGAGATCATGACCTGAGCCAAAATCAAGAGTCGACCGCTTAACCGTCTGAGCCACCCAGGCATCCCTGCTGTAGTCTAGTTTTGGCTCTGACTGCTCCTGTGCTAAAGTTTGGACATAAATTCGTAGTATACCCCAGAAACAAATAATAACTTTCAGGTGTAAGAAAATTTAAGTCCACATTTTAGAAAGGAAAAAAACAATATTTTTCCAATTATGTAGAAATATAGTCCTGCTAATAAACCCAAGTTACCTTATCAAACTACTTTTAAACCTGAGATGCAGCACCAGTATTAGGCAGTTTCACAGTCTACAAATTTGTCTTGTAAAAAATTTTGTAAGGAAGTATTTGTCTCACATCTTCATGAATAAGGAAGCTTGGCAATTTAATACTTTTAAGAACCAAGGAAAGCTCTGTCCCAAAATAAATTCCATTCTATGGAAACTGCTTTGCAAACATTCACATAGATAGAATTATTCTCATCCCAAAGCCTTAGCAGTCTCCCCAGCTTTGAGATAACTTTAACGTGAGGTCCCCTCTGTGCACCTAATGCAAATTACTCAATTTCCCCTTGGATCACCATCTGTGTAAGTGCCTTCTTTGTAGCAGAGAAGGCCCTCAAACTTTTAATACCTCTATTTACACATAAGGAAACTAAGGCACAAAGTGGTTAAAATGAGTTGTTCAAGCTCTCACAACTAGTAAATGATGGCATCATTATCTGATGTCTTCTGATTCCAAATTCAGCGATCTTTGTCCATGTGACTCTCCTTAGGAAGGCTTGGACTCTTATTTTAAATTGTTACCCAGCTGTTTGTTTGTTTGTTTGTTTTTTGATTTGTTTATTTATTTGGGGGGGGTGGAGAGAGAGGGAGAAGGAGAGAGAATCTCAAGCAGACTCCCTGCTGAGCCTGGAGCCTGACACAGGGCTCATCTCAGGGAATGATCCCACAACACTGAGATCGTGACCTGAGCAGAACTCAAGAGTCAGTCACTTAACTGACTGAGCCACCCAGCCCCCCCATAACCTAGCTGTTTCTTATCTCAGTTCTACAGATGAGAAAAGTGAACTTCATGGAAGTAAAGTAACCTGCCCAAATTCACATGGTTTGTAAGCCTTCAAATAAAGTATGTGTATTTACACATATATTCTCTTTCAATGTCTCTAAATGTATGCAAAAGTTAGCCTAGTTAAGAGAAAATTATTTGATCTTGGAATAGATTTACGCTTCCCTGTCATATGGGTAAGAAACATGATTTTGACCTCCTGAGTGCAGCTCTGTAATCGAATGACGTAATCAGGGAAATTCTTCATTGATCATTACTGGTGTGAAGCTGATATCGATTTATTTTGAGCACAAACCAGTCACAGAGACTGCTTGTTAGTTGGGTGACCATATAATTTATCATCAAAATCAGGATGCTTTTGAGTGTAAAAGTGATGCCATTAATGAAGAAACTGGGATGGCAGAATTACCTGGCACTGTCCCAAGCAAAGAAGAATGCCTGGGTGACTTTCAAGTAGCCTATGAACATGCCCATTGGCTTGCAATAATGACATTGCTTCCTGTAAGGAAAAATTATGGTCATTCCAGGGCCAAAAAATGAAAAGGATCTTATATTATGGAGGCAGACACCCCCTGGCAAATTTCATCAAACAAGCTTTGTTTACAAAAAGAGCAGGCTTCATATTTTAATCATAAGTACTTCCATTCATCACTAATCCCCTGAAGAACAGAAAGCTCCTGAAATGTGTTTTAATAATAAATATTTTCATGTAGCTTCAATCTCCTCATTGCTCCATTTATCTGGTCAGTGGAATCATAATGCATGCCTTGTTAGACTGAATAGTTCTTCTAGCCTGTCTCCAGCTATGTGCTTACTAATTTCTTCTTGCTAGATGGCCTGCAGAGCCGAGCCCTGATTTCAAACACTATCTCCAAACAGAATGGCAGTGGGGGGCCAAAGGAATCTACCAAGGAAAGCATATCTGCAGTATGTTTAAAAAAATTATAATGGTCTGTCTTGATTTTGATGCTAGTCTCATGTTAAACCCTACAGTGTTTTTGAAAATAATGGCATGGAAATGAATTAAAGGAATTTTACTCTCCCTAGGACCTTCTCTTCCTTGTTAATGTATTTATTAGTACTACACGTTTAGGATTTATTAAACTGTTTTAAAATATTAAGCTGAAAAGATTGGTCTGTCAATTAACTGAAAACCTGAACAGCAGGCAGCTTTTATTTCAATGTTTATATCACTATTTCTTTCATTCAAGTTTAGCTGGAGGCAAAATCGCGGATTCAGCAAGACTTTTCTTTTATATACACCTAACCTCTTTCAATGCCTGTTTCTTCCATTTTATGTCTTTTAGGGCTCTTACTATTACCTATTATTGCAAGGTCTTGGTCTCTCTGCATTGCTGTGTGATAATTTCATTAGTTCTAACTAATCAGTGGAAGGTACTCCTCTTTCTTCACATTTTTATTGTAGGCTCTTCAAGTTTCCTTCTCCCACCAGTGAAATGAATCTGTGAGAGCAGCAGTTCAGACACTGTAATAAGTCATGCCAGTAACTTCTGGAAAGCTCTGTTATAAACCATCATATTTATACCAAGAAGTGATACTTGCTCATTAAACAGATTTGTGTAATTTGTGAGCACTGATGATTTGCAGATAAGAGGAGGAACCATACTGGGGACTGAGATGGCTTTCCAGCAAAGGACAAATAGGCACCTCCTTTTCCCAAAATATTAATCAAAAGCAGATATGAGAGACACAAACCAGAGATAAGCCACTAGACTGTGAGGCTTACTGAAGGGCAGAGGCTATGTTTTGCGTTTGCTTTCCATCTGTCTTTGCAACTGGCTCAGTGGCAAACACACCTAATTCACTCAGGGTTTTTTGTTTGTTTGCATGGTTTTGTTGTGTTTTTGTGGAAAGAGGGGAAAAATGAAAAATAAATGGCAGAGCTGGGATTTGAACCAAAGTCTGTGATTTTTGTCATGAAATCTCCATATAAATAGTCTATTGTGGATTGATTGCTTTTGTTGTCTCCTTCCTTTTTGTTACCTCATTACATACTTATGAAAGAAACCAAGACCAAGCCCCATCACTGAAAAAAGGTGATCTATAAAAACTATGTATTCTTTTTACAAAGAACTTTTCAAGTAGATGGCCTAAGGAATTTCTATATTGAATATCAACTTGAGTCTTGAGATCCTGAGCTTTTGAGCATCACTTGTCCAGTGAGAGAGGTCTGAAATGTATAAAGAAGTGGGGGAATGAGTTTCTGTTACACAAACTCTCCAATTTCATCAAGAATAACTGTAGTTATAAAAAATGTGATATTCTATTCACTGGTATTTGCACTTTTACTATCTGCAGGTGTATTTTAGGATTGTCCTTCTCCACTTCTTTAAAGATGTGGCTCTTTGGCCAATGACATGTGACCTAAAACAATACGTTCCATGGTGACACAGGCACCTTTAAGATTCACTGTTTCTGGAACACCTGGGTGGCTCAGTCATTTAAGCATCTGCCTCCTGATTTTGGCTCAGGTCATGATCTCAGGGTCATTAGATTGAGTCCCGTGTCGGACCTCAGAGTGGAACCTGCTTAAGATTCTCCCTCTCCATCCTCCACTCCCCTTCTCACCTGCCCTCCCACCCTGCAATGTCTCTCTTAAAAAAAAGAAAAAAAGATTCACTGTTTCTTCCCATTATCCCAGTGTTAGAGAAATGGAAAGATGCCAGTGGGTGGGGAATCTATCATCTCATATTCTTGAGTGAGGATGATGTGATACACCCAAACTGTAATGAAAATGTATTGTGAATCGAAAAGAAGCTTTTGCCAATTCAAGCCACTGAGATTTGGAAGCTATTTGTTATCGTAGCATAAACTAGCCTATTCCAACATCCAGTATAGATTCATCAGAAACCAAAGCTGACGTTCCCTTTAGTTGAATTACCAAGTCATTTCTAGCTAAACACAGGAGGAAGAAAACTTCTTGTTATGATGAGATGACTTAACAATTTAATTCCAATTTTCTTGCAAGTGCTACCTACAGTATCTCCTTGTAAGGCAATTAAAAAAAAAAAAAGAATGCCAAATTGCATCTCATTATATATATGTCATAGTCATCTTATTAGAATTTTACGCAACCTTATAGATTATACCTGATAGGGATTTTTTAAATAAACATTTTATTTTAGAAGAGTTCTGGATTTACGGAAAGCATATAGAACATATAGCTTATAGAAACTCCTTACATAGTATGGGACAGTGTGGTTTTTGTTTTGTTTTGTTTTTTACAATTAATGAAGCAATACAAATACATTATTATTATATTTTATTCAGATTACTTTAGTTTTACCTAATGCTATTTTTCTTTTCTAGGATCCCATCCAGGATATTCTATTTCAATTAGTTGCGATGTCTCCTTAGGCTCCTGTCAGTTGCCACGGTTTCTTAGAATTTCCTTGTTTTTGATGATCTTGACAGCTTAGGGTAGCTAAATATTTTGTAGAATGTTCCCCAGTTGGAATGCCCCTGATGACCTAAAGTTTTTCTCATGACCAGACTAGAGTTATACCTTTTGGGGAGGAAGGCTATAGAAGTAAAGTGACATTATCATCCTATTATAACAAGGGCAACATTCCACAACATGACTTATCACTGCTGACGTTGATTTTGATGATCTAGCTGAGGTGATGTTCGTCAGGTTTCTCCCCTTTCTATATTGGAAATAATTCACTATGTACAGTCCACTGTTAAGAGGTTACATATACTTCACCTCCTTAAGGGAAGAATTTCTACATAAATTTGGAACATAAATCTTGCGTGGGAAATCTGTCTATTCTCTCTCAATTATTTGTTGTATGTTTTAGTTATACCAGTATAATACACTAGAGTAATACCAGAGTAATAATCCAGTATGACTTTGTTCTGTTGGTAAAATCAGTCCAGCTTTGGCCATTACTAGCTCTTTCAATTGGCTCCTGTGTCCTTTTACAGGCATGCATCACTGTGGGTTGTGGGTTTTGTTTTATTTATTTTCTGAGCACTTTATGGCATCCACAAAATATTCTAAACTCATCTTGCACATTTCCAGCTCTGTTCCTATAATCGGTTATTTCTCCTAGAAGTCCAGGTTCCTTTTATTGGCGGATGGCATTAGACGTTAGGTACGGAGTCCTAGATGTGCTTATTGCTACTGGGTGTCATTGATTTTAAGCCATCTCAAAGGATAGAATAAGGAAATATATATTTGTATACAAGGTCATGCATTCACACATATCGTTTCCATTACCATTTGTAGCGATATTAAGCTAAAATGAGTTCATACTAATGTTTCCAACTTTCATCCATTGCCAAATGGATAATTCTAGTCCTTTTTTACTTATCTGTAATATCTCACTCTAAGAGTGAGAAGCCTGATTCCCAACCTAATGTGTATTTTTAATCTCTTATTATATACATGAACACTGAAGGTTAGAGAAACATTGTGACTCACCTAAGATCTATAACCAAGTGGCACTAGCACCCAAACCCAAATGCAGTCAAACTTTTTATGCCCAAATCCAGTGGCCTAAATCTCTTCATCCTACATCATGCTTTATAGGATTTGTGGATATTATGTGCGAATTGTGAGGTGTCTTTGATATCACCTCTAAATATTTAAAATAAAAAAAATTAAATCTTTTAAGAAACATATAAAAGATCACATAAATGTATATAATGAAGGTATTCAATCATACACAAAGTGTATTGTGGGATACAACATTCCAAGCACTCTTTCAGACACTTGGGGTACATTTGACAACACATGAAAAACCCATACCCCTATGGTCAATTATATACGTTCTAAGTTGATATGTGAACAAACAGATCAGGATGGATTAGTATGAAGTTTATTAGACTGCTTTCTCTCTTTGAGCTAGCTAAAAAAGAATGCTATCTGGTTAGCTTTAATTTTTCTCTTTTAGTTGCTAGTTACTAATAATATTCATGAGATCAGACCCTCGCTTAATTTTCTATGCATTGGCAATTTTTCGATACCACATGTTTTCAAAGATTGACATATGCTATTTACACCTTTCTATCTGTATGATAAACAGGTGTTTTAGTTTTATTTTCCCTAGAAGATTGTTAAAGCTCTTTGTTTCAGTCTATCTGAGTAGAGTTAAGATTTCCTGTGATTATAATCTCCTTCTCATTCTAGTGGAATCTTTGCATGAATTTCAGAGCATCTTTAGATTGTTATATACACAGTCATCTGTCTGGCATGACTTGAAAGCAATTCTGGCAAAGAGGCAGGGAGACTAACCTTTGCAAATCCCTTCAAACTCTGGGTTAATATGCAGAAAAAAAGTTCTGGTAGATTATTTTTAAAAGGTAGTAAATCTCCTTTCCTAAAGTTTATCAAGACCAGTCTATGGATTTAAGCATCAGCTCTGCTTGAATGATACCTGAGGATGAAGAAATGTTCCATTAATCCCTAATTGTTCTATTTTCAGTTAGTCTGTAAGCATGCTCAAGCACAAACATCCTCTCAGTCCTGACTGGTTCTCACACTGCCACTGCCAAGTTATTCCTGTAGCCACCTTGCTGGTTTCCCAGGCTCTCATTTCACTACATCTCTGTACCAGATTAGTCTTTTTAAAAAATTACTTTCATGGGGCGTCTCAGTGGCTCAGTTGGTCACGCATCTGCCTTCGGTTCAGGTCATGATCTCAGGGTCCTGGGATTGAGCCCTGCACGGGACTCCCCTGATCAACAGGGAGCCTGCTTCTCGCTCTCCCTCTGCCTGCTGCTCCCTCTGTTTGTGCTCTGTCTCTTTTTCTCTCTCAAATAAAATCTTTAAAAAAAAATTTTAAAAAATGACTTTTATCATATTGCATTCCCGTGCTGAAACACCTATGATTCTTCATTTCCAGAATCTTGACCTCACTTTGGTTCAAAGTAAGATTTCTGTTTTGCTCCCATAACTTTCCATCTGATTCTCTGAAGTCATTTAAATAGTCTCTTGACTGTCCCCAAACTGGGAAGTCTTCTTATATTCAAATCTTCCTATGCTCTTCCCAACCATATTGTAAATTTGCTGCAAGCCATATGCTTTCTGATTCTTGATCTTTACACATTGCCTTGTGAAGAGCTGAGAACATGACAAGTACTCAACCTAGACAATCCCCAATTTAAAAGCCCTTGACGTTTGTCCTCACTTGCAATAGCCTATCCATTTGCTTCCATGCCTGAGAAAGCTACTTTGGAAAAATTAATTCAGAGCTTCAGAGAATATCTGGATCACAAAAAGAAACGCTTCCAAGTTATGGCATCATTTATAAAGACTTCTTCTGCACTGGACTAATTATGCGGTATGTCACATTTCTTCTTTTTTCATTGTACTTAGTGAAAAGTATATGGATTTCAGAATCTAAGAGATGTGGGGATAAATCACAGGCCCATTTTTAACAATTGTAGGGTTTTAGCTAATTTATACTACACAAGGGGGAAATACCGTGAGTACCAAAACACAGGCTATTAATGTGTAAGTACTGTTTCTATTTATCATATCTAATATCTATCATTTTTAGTCTTTATGTGAATATGGATACAAAAAAATTCTGAAAAATATTGAAAAATTAATAAAGATTATTTAATCTATCCTCTGTATTTTACAAATGAGAGACTGAAACAAGAGAGGTCAAATGACCTGTTCACATTCATAAAAGTAGTCAGCCATTCAGAACGCAAGCCAGGTCTCTCGAGCCCTGGATCACACTTGTCCTGCTGCTATTTTCTTCCCACCATAACCACTCATTACTCTTCTCTCAATTACTGTCCATGCTGCTTCCTCTACTCTACCCCGACATAGTGCTGCTGATCAATCTTTTCCTTTGTTTTGGTAGTGTTTAGGGAAACCGTCCTCATCACTATTACTTTTTGAGCTATACACTGGCTTTGATGGGTTTTTTTTAGAGCAGTTTCTTTTTTTTTTTTTTTTTTAAAGATTTTATTTATTTATTCGACAGAGAGAGACAGCCAGACAGAGAGAGACAGCCAGACAGAGAGAGGGAACACAAGCAGGGGGAGTAGGAGAGGAAGAAGCAGGCTCCCAGTGGAGAAGCCTGATGTGGGGCTCGATCCCACAACGCCAGGATCACGCCCTGAGTCGAAGGCAGACGCTTAACCGCTGTGCCACCCAGGCGCCCCAAAATGACACCCTGGCAGCGGTGGGATTCGAACCCACCCCCCGAAGAGACTGGAGCCTTAATCCAGCGCCTTAGACCGCTCGGCCACGCTATCGCCTTAGAGCAGTTTCTAATACTGAAATGAGGAATTTCAGTCATGTAATAGAATTAATAATGGACTGCACTGAGGAGATAAGAGAAAAGCATTTGAGCAATAAAAGGGCCATTCATACAATTACACCACAGAACCCCATCTCACAGAGAATGTTTAGAACAGAACACAGAGTTACAAAAGATACTTCCATGATTTTGTTTTCTCTAGTTGATAATGTCCAGGATTAAATGGTGTTTGGCACAAATCTAAGTCATGAGAACTTTTTTTCAGTCAGTTCTTTTCTGCAAATGTATTTAAAGAAACTTTTGCAGTTTCTTGATCGAAAAGGAAATCATTTCACAAGAGTAGCAGAATTATAAGCTAAATCATAGAGAGGAAGTTGGAGGGGAAAAAAAACCACACACCTAGGATTAGTATAACAGAAGCCATTGAGCCACCGGCAGCGTGATGACTGTGACCGCTTTTCCTCAGATGTTACTTAGATCCTTGGCTTTGGAGGTCTTTTCTGTATGATGGTAAACATGGAGCCCATGCTTTCACAGTCATCGGTATTCTAATTTTTCTCATTAGTGCCTCCTCCCTCCCCACCTCCTATAGCACCTTTCTTGATGAATTGCTTGCTCTTTGTAGTCTTACTTTTACTTGCTGCATACCTCACCACCCCGAAAGTTTTTCTCTTCTGCTCTGATAGTTGGTATTTTTTCCTATTTGCTAGTGCTTTCGTGAGTGAGTCTAAGAAAATGCAACATAGATTTAGAGCTTATCTTTGCTTTTACAATGATCATTTTAACGCTAAAGAATAGGCCTTCACGGGTCACTGGCAAACCAAGGTATAAAGTCCTTTTTTTCTCCTCAGATGTGAATGAAGTTTGTGTACACGTGTTAGCGTAATCCTCAGTATCCTATTTATCTTGTAGGAAGCATATGACATCCAAGCACTTTGGAGAGGCAAAGGCCAAAGAAAATGACTACTCATTACCAAACTGTAATTCAAGCCTCCTTACTCTGTTGCTACTCTTAGCACTTTTCTTACACCACAGTGTTCTCAAAAAATGTTCAAGCAATAAATAAAAACCTTTAAGGGGAGAAATGCAATGGCAAGGGTGGTAAGGAACAAACGACACTAATGAGGTCTAGTGGAAAGCATGTTAGATAGAGGTTATATCACCTGAATGTGAATCCCGGTTCATCATTTACTACCTGTGGGAATTTATACAAACCACTTCACAGTTCCGAACTCCATTTTTCTGTCCACTGGTAAAATGGAAATGCTAATACCTCCTCTGATGACTGAATGAGGTCAAGCACAGGGCTCCCTAGAGTGGGCGTATAATTTATTATAGTTCACTGCCTTTACACCCAGTTATTAAGCCACTGATGAAATAAATATAAAGTCATTGTGTTCATGTAACCCTCGTGTTCCCTTTCACCAAATGTCCAGGCCCATTTTATTTACTCCTATTTTCCAAAATATCATATTTTTAACTCTTAAGTATTATGAATTAAAACACATATATGGAAATGTGACAAAAACAAACACGTACAATTTAATGAATTGTAAAGTGAACAGTGGAATGACCCCTAACTCAGTTCAAAAGACAGAACTAGCATCTCAAATGTTCCTGCATACCTTTTCCAAATCATAGCCCCTCCTTCCCCAGCAGTAACCAGTCTTGACTCCATGATATTCAATTTCCTACCTTCCTTTACAGTTCCATTGTCCAATTATGCATACATACGTATATGTGTATATGCACACTTAATATATATTATTTGGGGATGATACAGACTGCATTCTATTGATTATATTGAGCTTGGCTTTTCCTCCAGTCTTCTTAAGATTCAACTATATTGTCAGTATAGCTTGTTTCCATTACTATACATAATATTTCCTTAAATGTGTATAACACACATATTTTATGTCTTTATACAGTTGCATTTGAGTTGCTTCGGTTTGGGATTATTACAATCAACGTATTTTTTTTTTTTTGAGATTTTATTCATTTTTGAGGGAGAGAGAGAAAGAGCATGAGTGGGCGAGGGCAGAGGGGCAGAAGGAAAAGCAGACTCCCTGATGCAGGGCTGGATCCCAGGGCACTGGGTTCATGACTCAGTGGAAGGCAGACACTTAAACGACTGAGGCACCCTACAAACAAGGTTTCTATGAACATTTGCAAAGTCACGTTTTTCCATAGGCTATACCCTAAGAGTGGATGTATTTGTATAGTGTATGCAAATATTTGTGTTTTTTTAATATGGCCAAGTGTTTTTCTGAAAGTATTTGTACCAATCTATACTCTTACCGGGCAGTAGATACATATTCCCGCTGTTCAAAATCCTCCCCAACATTTAGAATTCTCATGCTTCTTAGTTTTATTGTGATGATATATTTTTTTTTGTTTTGCCACTGTAGTATTTTTTAAATCTCTTTTTATCTCTTTATGGTGTTTATTTATATGTCTCTGATTATAAATGTGCTCGAACATTCTTGCACATGTTTTTTGACTGGATTTTCTCTTCTGCGAAGTGCTGATTATCTTCCTATTGATCTGGAGGGGATATTTATATATTCTGGAGATGAGTCTTCCATATATTATTGATGCTGCAAATAACTATCCCATTCTGTGGCTTCCACTTTACTAATTAATTGGTGTCATTTTGATGGAAAAAATCTTAATTATAATGTAATCCATTTTTCAACTTATTTCCTTTAGAGTCACTGCTTTTTGTGTCTTGTTTAATAAATCATGTTCCACACCAAAGTTATAGAGCTTTTCTTCTCTGCTATTTTGTGAACTATTTATTATTTTCTTTGCATATTTAAGGCTAATGTCAATCTGGTTTTTATTCTTACATGAAGAAGAGTCCAAAAGTATTTTTACCATTTGGCTTCCACTTGTCCCACGTTCCTTTATTAAAAATACCACGACTTTCTCGCCCTCTACAGTGCCAACTTTGTCATAAAGTAAATGTCCATACATGAACGTTCCATTTTTGAGGCTGCTATTCAGTTTCTTTGGTATATTTGTCTATCTCTTCTACGGTACTATTGTGCCGTACTGTAACTTTCTAATGAATTGTTATGTTTAAGAAAGCAAGGACTTCCCTTTTGTTTTTCTTTGAGTCTGCTTTTAGACCTTTTAGCCTTATACACACATTTAAGAGTAATTGTTCATTTCCATTGTAAAGTCTTTTCTGGGCTTTGCATTGAGTTCATATTGAATCTCTAAATCAATGTAGAGACAATTGTTATTTTATAATATTGAGTCCTCTACTGTTAGTTCGTACATCATTTAATTTTCCTCATTTCATTTTTATAGATGAGTCCAAAGAATACTTCACATACCTTTTGTTAGATTTAGTTCTCAGACTGTGATATCATTGATGGTATTGTAAATAACACCTATTTAAAACTGCATTTTTAAGCTTTTTATATATAAAGAAATCAAATGGGTTAATGTATTTAATCTGGCAATATTAATAAACTCTACTTTAGTTGACGTTTGGACTTTAAAATGTGTAATCCTATTATATGAATATTGGCTGTTTTATTTATTTCCAATTATGACTTAAATTTTCCTCACTTACCATGCTGGTTAGGATTGTGACAATGTTGAAGGGCTATGGTGATAGCCAGTTTTATTCCTCATCTCAGAGAGAAAGCTTTCATTATTTCAACGCTGCATGATATTTCTGTATATGTGTGTTTACATATACGGTTGTTCCTCATTATTTGCTGATTCTGTATTTCTGAATTTGCTTAAGCACCGAAATTTATTTGTAACCCCTAAATCAATACTTGCTGCTCTTTGACATTCATTTCTAGAAATGTGCAGTGTTGAAAAACTTGTCACCCAGCATGCACGTTCCCAGCAGAGGCTGAACAAGGTGATTTCTGCCTATTTAGCTCTTCTACTGTAAATAGTGTCCTTTTCGTGGTCAATTTGGTATCATGTTTTTAGGATTTTTTAAAATTTTCTTGGTAATTTTACTATTTAATATGGCCCCCAAATATAGTGCTGAAGTGCTATTTAGTGTTAACACAGGTGTTACAGAGAAAATACATATATTAGGGTAAACTTCTTTCAGGCATGATTTATAGTGCTGTTATCTGTAACTTCAATGTTAATGATTCAGCCATATATATTTATAAAGTTGTCTTCAAACTGAAACACACCAAGGGTTGATGAAAATCTTATGAAGAGAGGTTTGCAGAACGAAACCTTGCATTTTCCCTAGGAGCAGTGATTCAGTATTCACTAGCTCAGCATTTTCAGTGACTTTATAGCACGTGACTACTACAGATAATGAAAATTAACTGCATATGGGTGTGTGTATATACTTGTCCACGTGTGTTTGTGTGTGTGTGTTTAGTCAATACCATTAAACAGAATAAAAAGGTCTCTTTCTATTCCTAGTTGGTTAAGAAATATTTTTTCATTTTGCTTGTCTTTGTCTTAATAATGAATGGTTGTCAACTTTGTCAAACCTTCTGCACATATTGAAATAATCATTTAATTACTCCCTTTGCTATTAATGTGGCAAATTACACCTGCTGACTTTTTAATGTTAAAGCAATTTCGTATTCCTGATATAGACCCAATGCGGTTATAATACACCCTATTTACACTGTGCTGATGCTGAGCACATCTTCTACATATACAGAGTCGGGGGGTGGTTCGTTATGTGCTTTTTTTTTAAATTTTACTAATTTCTGCTCTTATCTTTAATACTTATTTCCTTTTACTCTCTTTGAGATTACTGTGTTTATTTTTCTAATATCTTATACTGGATGCTTGGTTTATTCATTTTTTTTTATTTAAGATTTTATTTATTTATTCGACAGAGATAGAGACAGCCAGCGAGAGAGGGAACACAAGCAGGGGGAGTGGGAGAGGAAGAAGCAGGCTCATAGCGGAGGAGCCTGATATGGGGCTTGATCCCAGAACGCCGGGATCACGCCCTGAGCCGAAGGCAGACGCTTAAACGCTGTGCCACCCAGGTGCCCCGGTTTATTCATTTTTAACCTATCTTCTTTCCTATTACATGCCTTTACATTATTAAGTTTTCCTTTAAGAACTGGTTTAGTTGCTTTTCATGTTATTTGATAATGCAGTATTTGAGTATTTACTCAAATGTTTTCTAAATTCCATTATGCTTTCTTTTTTACCCATTTATTACTTAGAAATGGGGCTACTCGGGCGCCTGGGTGGCTCAGTTGTTAAGCATCTGCCTTTGGCTCAGGGCGTGATCCCAGAGACCTGGGATTGAGCCCCACATCAGGCTCCTCCGCTGGGAGCCTGCTTCTTCCTCTCCCACTCCCCCTGCTTGTGTTCCCTCTCTCGCTGGCTGTCTCTATCAAATAAATAAATAAAATCTTAAAAAAAAAAAAAAGAAAGAAATGGGGCTACTAGTTTCTGAGTATATGTGGATCTCCTGTTTCCATTCTTGTTATTGATTTACAGTATAAATACAGTATTATATGAGAATATATTAAGAGTTCTGTCTAAGAAATTTTCCTGAGGGTTTCACTTTTTCTTAGTCAATGCATTATCTTTAATCTAAGACCCGGGAGAAACTGTGAATTTAAACTAGTAATCCAGGAACATTTGCAGAATCAAACTCGAAATCTGATTGTTAGTTCTATCAGACTTTAGCTACCAGGGATGCGAGATTTACTTTGTCAGTCATAAAGAAAATGACCATTCCCTTGTGTAAACCCCGAGGTCTCATGGCATTTGGAGCTGGTTTGCCTACACTGCAGAATTTAAGGATGACTTCAAGGGGCTATCAGTTATCCACAGCCTCACTCCAAATAGCCTTCCTTGCCTCCAGACCCATAAATGGAGTTAGAATCCATCAGGCCCAAGGGAAGGCAGATTAAAAAGTCAGAACAGGATGAGTGTGCTCTTTATTTGGCTGAAGATATTATATGAATTCTATATTCATTCATTTATATTCATATATATTCATATTCATAATATCTATTAATTAATGAATATATATTAATTATATGAAGAGGAAAAATGCCAGTGTGCCAATATGATTATTCTCTCTCATTTTTAATCCTCATAAACATATAGAAATGCAATTGTTTCTCTCATCTTTATATTCTGCTCCTCCCCTGCCTCACTTTGACTACTGTTCATTGCAAAACCCTTGGAAGAGTCGTGTATACTCAGAGTTTTGAATTTTTTTCCTCTCTATTCTAAGTGCACCTAGTCAGGTGTATGCCCAGCTCCTGCCCACCATATGAAATCATAGTTCCAATGACCCCATGTGGCTATTTTTAGTGACCAAATCCAAATCTCATTCCTCATCAATTCTGAACTATCAGCATCATTTGGCAGAGTTCGTCACTCCCACCACCTTAAACACTTTTATACTTGGTGTGTGGGTTGAATAGTGTCCTCCAAAAGTTTATGTCCACCTGGAACCTCGGAACGTGACCTTTGGAAATAAAGTATTTGCAGGTGTAATTAGTTAAAACGTGTCCATACTAGATTAGGGTGGGCCTTAATATAATAACTGGCACCCTTCTAGGAAGAGAAAAAACAGACAACAGATACAGAGACCCACACAGAGGTAAGAATGGCCATATGAATATTGGAGTAATTGGAGAAATTGTGAAGGAATGCAAGCTCAGGAAGCCAAGCATTGTTGGCAACCACCAGAAGCCAGGAGAAGCATGCTAGGATCCTCCCCCCAGAGCCTCCAAAGCAAACATAGTCCTGCTAACACTACCTTCATTTCAGACTTACAGCCTCCAGAACTGTGAGAGGATACATTTCTGTCATTTGAAGCCACCCGGTTTGTGAGACTTTGTTAGTTAAGTCTAAGACACTTATACATTTGGGCCTCTGGGACCTCATACACCCCTGGGTGTGTCGGCATCCCATTGGCCTTTCTTCATTGGCTTGGCTAGTCCTTCCTCTTAGTCCTGATCTCTTACCACTGCTGTGCTTCTGGCCTGTTTCATGACCTCTACTGGTATCTATCTACACTCGCTTCCTTAGTGATTTTACCCAGTCCCATGACTTTGTGTGTTCGTCAAAAACTCCTGAATGTATATTTCCAGCACAGATCGCACTCTCATCTCGAGGCTGCCTATTTGACATCTCCACTTGTATTCCCAGATAACGGAATATATTCTAGCTAATTTAAGGAGGTATATATTTAATATGGCTACTCCACACCGCACCTCTCATCCCATTTGCTTTAGGTCTAATTCAAAGTCTTCAATAAGTACATCTGACTGGTAAAATCTAAATTTATTGAATTCTTTGCTCATTAATTCATCTCTCAAATATTTATTGTATGCCAGTTATATGTTAAGTGTTTTTGTTTTTAGCAACTTCTGGGCTTTATTTTCTGGCATTTCCATCCATTGATCCCATGCACTTCCTTATATCTTCCTATCGAATTATTATTATTATTTTACTTCAATTAGCCAAATTCTTGTGCATTTGGAAATGAGAATCCAGGTGCAAAATTCCTTGAAAGTTATCCAAATCTTACATACATTTCCTTCAAATGAACTTTCAGCAGCAATAATTGGGATAAAAGTTAGTTATATCCATAAATACGGAAAATATAATTTTTCTAAAACTCCTACAAACAGGAATGATTTTGTTGATTTTTCTTTCTTGGTTTCCATAAGCCGCCACTAAGAATATAAAATGATTTTCTTTAGGTAAGAGTGGACAATGATTTAAAGCCTGGGACATTAAATATTAATAGTTCACAAATTTATTCTACTTCTGAGCAAGCATCTTTATTGATCATAAGCATTATAATAAGAGTTAGCGTATAAAAAATGCATGTAGTCAGAGAAATGGTGTGCTTAGGGACACTTAAATTATTGTAGACCTTTTCAGCAGTCATATGGCTTTGTATTAAATGGAAATGCAGTGATAAAATATTGTGATGAAAAGTTTAACCCAGCAGTGCTATGGAAGTGTACAACAAATGAGGTAAACAAAATTGATTGCAAAATCTTTTAAATATAAAAGTGCGGATCAGGAACAGGTATTTAACTAGAGAACCCTTATTTATAAAAGAACATAGCATGCTGAAGGAGGGGGATCTATTATTTCCATAGACTAGAAGGCTATACTCAGTTTTTATTCTCATCCATATTCTGAGGGCATATGTTCTTTGTATTTTTTTGAAACCTATAGACACTGCTGCATCTTTGGCTAGCATGCTGACTCAGGTCTAGGTTTGTGGTAAGATCAAATAATCTTGGTGTTTGCAGAACAGAAATTTAAAAATTATTTTTTATGATACATGCAAGACCAAATAACCTAATTTTACTGACCTGTCATAATTAGTTCTAATTTTTCCTTCTGCTAGGAAGGGAGTTGGCAATGTGTTTATTGTTCTGCTGTACTGTCAATGACCTAATGCAATTTAAATAGAAAATTCAATAAATAATGTTTGTATGCACATGTTGATTGATTATTGAATGAACTATACACAGAAGGACAAAATCAGGAAAACAGCTTAATTCTTTTTGTGTTCCATTCTGCATCTCTATCAGCTGTATGGACAATATCTGCATCCACTGTTATACAGTACACTCCAGCTTAAAGATTTTTTATTTATTCATTTGAAAGAGAGAGGAGAGAGCATGAGCAGGAGAAGGGGAGAGCAGACTTCCCACTGAGCAGGGAGCCTGACCCGGGGCTGGATCCCAGGACCCCAAGATCATGACCAGAGCCACAGGTGGACGCTTAACTCACTGAGACACCCAGGCGCCCCCAGCGTACTCCAGTGTAAACCAGAATTTTAAACTTATGTTTTTCCTTCTCTCTAAAAAATTCCTGAAGTTCAGGGGGAAGAGGAGTCAATTGATTGGTTCTTTTATTATCCATGTTTGGTTTCCTCGTAGGTCTTCCCCTTGTATCTCAAGTGCAGTATGGAGTTGTGACAGAAAGATGAGAGAAAAACAAGAAAAGGCAGCCTGCTTCCTCAGCTGTTGCTGACTTTGGCAGTTGAATGACTGTCATCACATCAAAATAGGCAACAAAGTGGAGGCTTGGTGATTTGCTTGGAAATGCTCCTGTTATAAGGACACTCTCAGGGTTTTGCTTCCTGACAAGTTTCATGAATATTTCTCTAGCTGCCCTCAAGTTCCTTGTTAAGTCCTCTTCCCCTAGTTATCCCCTATGGCTTCTTTCTGTTGGGCAAGAGGCCAAAGCCTTTGGCATAGCTTGGAGTTCTGTTACAGTCCCAACTTAGCCCACAGAACACCCCCACACCTGAGGTGTGGCTGAACCATGGACAGCTAGTGAAGTCTCCTCCACTGAAAAGATCTTAGGGACACGTGTCAGATTCTCCCAAAAGATTTCTCGTGCTCAGTCAGTTGAGATGAATACAGCTGGCATTCATATTTCTGTATCTCAGCAAGTAGTTAGCAGAAGGTGAAATGCCCATTTTCTTTCCTGCAAACCTCAATACTTACAATTTGATTCCAGGAACCTCTTGATTCGGCTAGGATTAGGAAGAAACACTACCCTTTTCCTTATAGGAATTAGTCACTATTTTCCAAGAACAGTTTTAAGTGTATTTTATATATGTTTCTATCTTGATGAGACCCAGTAAGAATTATTTCTGTATCCTGAGGGAGCTATGAACCAATTGAGAAATATGACAGAGAACCAGGAAAATGACGGTCTAAATAACACCTAAATTACACCTTTATTAATGACAGACAAAGGTTGAAGGATATGGCTTAATGTGAGGGCCCAATGGGTCCTCCTAATACTTAACACTGAACCTTAGAACCAAACAGATGTACTAACTTGATCATGGACCTCAAGTTTGGGCCTCTCCACATGTGATGATGTTCCCCAGAGGAGCAGAAGAGGGAGTGTGCTCTCAAAGGGTATTTACTTCTCCAAGAAGAACAAAGTAGGAACTGAGGTCAGTATCTTGAGCTCAGTAAAATGATAGAGAGAGGCCAGAAGTGAGGTGACAACTGAGTGATCTCTTGGAAGGGATTATCAGAAGAAGGAAGAAGCATTCTCCTTAATGATGACTTAATGCCTTTGTGACAAATAATGACAAGGAAAGCTGAACAATTAATATACAGCATAGTAAATGGCATTATAGGAGAACATATGAGATATCAGGAGAGTGCAGAACCTCTATTCTAAACTGGGAGTGAGGGTAATAAGGATATAATGACATAATATTTAACTGAATATAATTATCTTTGATACCAGGCATATTTTATACATGAATAAACTAAAGCTCAGACAGGATAACTTTCCCATCTCAAACATGCAGTAAGTGGTAGAATCAAGATTCAAATTCACATTGGTCTGATTCCAAAACCAATGCCTTTAGGTTTTCTGAAATGATGCTTCTACTGGATCCTAAAGGTCGAGTAGGAGCAGTTAACTAGATTGGGAAGGTGGGAAAGAAAACCATAATAAAATCAGTATATATTTTAGCTTGTGCTATGCAACAAACTACCCTAAAACTCACTGGTTTAAAACAGGGGTCAGAAAACTATGGCAATGATACTTTTACTAGAACTGTAAAGTAAGTTTAAGTAGAATTTAGCTGGCACACTGTTCTACCCATTCATTTATCTATTGTGTATCGCTGTTCTCTTGCTATAGCTATAGAGCTGAATAATTAAAACAGAGATCGAATGACTCGCAAAACCAGAAATATTTTCTGTATGCCCCTTCACAGAAAAAGTTCCTTGACCTGTGGTTCAAGGTAACACATCTTGTTAATTCTCACAATTCCTTGGGCTGGTTGGGTGGTTCTTCTGGTCTGATTCAGCTCATCTAGGGCCACGTGGACAGAGCTAGTCTCACATGGAGTTCAGCAGTTGAAAAGACTTCAACTGGGCTGGCTGGTCTCTGTTCAGTGTGTTCTGATCTCTAGTAGGTGTGTTCGGATTTTTTCCATGCAGCAAGCTCAGGGCTGCAATGAGTAGCAAGAGAGGGTAAGTCCCAAAGCACAAGAACATTTCAAGCCTTATCTCACATGCCGTCTGCTAATGCCCATTAACTGAAGCAAGGCCCGTGGTTATATATTCGCTCCATCTGGCTTGCTCTCTGTTAAGCCTAAAGCGTTCAGAAAGAGACTTAGTCTCTTGGTGGAAGTTGGCACAAACATATATTGCATAGAGACATGTATTGAGGGATGGAATGAATTTGTGGACATTCTTGCTATTTACCACAATGGTATTTGGGGAAACAATAGGAGGTATTCAGAAATGGAGCTGGCTGTGCCTGGGATATATATGTGTTTGATGGGACAAAAATGTTAGGTGATATGTCTAAAAACCATGAAAAATTTCTAAAGTAAGATATTTATAAAGAAGAAATCAGAAATGAAATGCTTCTTTGTAGAATGGGAAACTGACAAAATGCTTTACAGTTACCCACTGGCCTTTGTAAAATAGCGTTCCAAGGAATATTATCCAGCTGACAGGATGATTCATGAGAAAGCAGCCTCCCGTCAGAGCAAAGGAGCTTCACTACGTTCCTGTGGTCACAGTGGGCACTGAGGGGGGCTGTGGAGAAAGTCACTTTTGTGCTGCACTGGCTTGATGGGTGGTGAATAACACAGTGTTCCAGGTGGCAGGACAGGAATAAACTCATGTTTGATACACAGGGAGGTAAAGTTAAGAGGAGTGAGAATTCTGAGGAGGGCCCTGAGACTGCACGGGGACAGCATGGCCTACCAGAGTCCAGCATCAGCTCTTGTGGGCTGACAGCAGTTTCGGCCTCAACAGCAGAGACTAATAAAGGGTGCCTTAGAATAAGGATCTGCTATTTCCTTCTCAAGAAAGTATGTGCTCTATTCTTAACTTAGTCTGCCCTTTTCAGCTGCTTTTCTACTCATTCGTTTTCCTATTCAGCTTTTGACATGTTTTTTCCTTTTTCTCTCTCATGGCTTCTCTTTACCCATGTTTCCTGATCCCTCATAAATTGTACTGCTTTTACTCTTAAAGACCTTTGGGTTTTAAAATTTTCGTTTTAAGTATTCTTTAGAAGTCTCGCTGCAAACGCCTTAAGAGGGGATGTGGTTTAGTTAGCCAGACACAGTGTAGTGTAGGATATCTCTTTTTGTTCAGCTCTCATACCTGACCCCTCCGTAGTTGTGACAGTGCCTCTAGATTGCTGCTGTCTGGTCCCATGAGGTAATCCCGCAGTAAAAAACAAAAACAGAAAACCAAAAACCAGTGATGTCTTTGGAAGGAATGCCTCAGAAAGGTCTTATTTTATATATCAGCAATTTCCAACAAATATGTCCCAAATAGGTTTAATTGTGCCCAGACTGAAACCCTCAGGCTGGGGTGCACTTGGACAGGGCCTGGGAAAATGCAATGCCTTGGCTGGTTATCTCTGGCCCTTGAACGCTTTCTCAGTTTGCGCTAGGAAGTTTCCAGATATTCTGTGTGCCGTACCAGGAAGAGGAGTAGAAACACCGTGTGTGCTGACTTGAGGGTTTCGCTGCTTTGCCTGCTCAGTTAGAGTGTCTGCCAGCAGCCCAGATCTTAAGACCATGTTCTTCAGTGGATAATTTTCATATTTTTTTTCCTGAAATGTTGTAACATTTTTAATATTTAGCGTTTTATTTAAAACTTTTTTTAGTGTGTTCCTTAATTGTCTCAGTTACTTATTTCACTGCTGTATTTCCACTAAAATACGTTTTCTTTCCTCAAGGAAAACGCAAAGCATTGAGAAAACAAGAACATTTCCTTCCACTTTCCCTGTATCCCTCAGAGCTCTTAGAGTAGTATTAGGCACAGGCTAAACATTTACTAATTGCTTTTTGAATAGAATTGAAAGCTTGGAAATAGGATGGGAAAGACTATAAATTTTGCAGACCATATGGGACTATTAGTAAAGAAAATAGCATAGACCTGCTTTAGTAATTTGAGTAATTTGTCAGCAATTGTGTAAGTTATGTAAATAAAACATGTATGAATAATAAAACAAACAAACAAACGAAAACCCTCTCGCAAGTCCTCATTTTAGGACACGGTGGCTATCCTAACCTCCTGAGATTTCTTGGGTTTCAATGTAAGTAGATGATGCTCAGAGATTAAATTCTTCAAGGAGGAAATTCCTTCACGTGGTTAGCTTGACTTCTAGTTCATTATGGAAAGGCTCCTTATTCAGAGGTGACATGATGACACGGTAGACATTGTATCTAATCACATTCAGATTAACATAGCTCATTTACTGCTGATAATCTTATTTTTTCTACTGCTATCAATCAAGCTTCTCCGGGGTCTTCTCATGTTTTAACAATTCATATTTCACAGTTATGATGTTATGGCTATGAAATATAATCCCCAGATTCCCAGACAATGTGATCTTGAAATTACGTGGGATATGCAAAATTGCTCAGCTCCGTGGTCAGGGCTACATTATTTTGCTTGGAAAAAATCGTGCATGCGTTTAGCTTTTGAAGAAAGAAGAAGACAAAGAAAATTCTTTACCCTTAGGAGTCCCACTTTAAGTTAGGTAGATAGTGTAATTACAAAGACATTTTTCTAAACTGAACAAATACTGAGTAGGAAAAAAGATGGTGAAAAAGCCAAGAAAAGATCACTTTGGGAAATACTGGAATGTTTAAATCCCTTTTCTTTTTTTTCTTTTTTTTAAAAAAGATTTTATCTATTTATTTGACAGAGAGATAGCCAGCGAGAGAGGGGACACAAGCAGGGGGAGTGGGAGAGGAAGAAGCAGGCTCCTAGCAGAGGAGCCTGATGTGGGGCTCGATCCCAGAACGCCAGGATCACGCCCTGAGCCGAAGGCAGACGCTTAACGACTGCGCCACCCAGGTGCCCCAAAATCCCTTACTTTTCTGTCCCTATTTTTGTCTTGGCCCAGAAGCCTGCTGAAAATCCCAGGGCAGTTCTCTCTTCTTCATGCTCCCAAATAACATGGCTGGTGTGATGATGGTCAACATTCTGTGATAAACATTCCTCACTTGGGCGCATAAATAGTTTCAATACAGGAGGGAAAACCTTAGAACTATATTCATGCTTTTCTTTTGGGGGGCAGTTATTTCACTTTATTGAGAAAGAATCCACAGATTACACCAGACTCTCTGAACTAAGCATATTAAGAATCACACTTTGTAGAAGTGTTAACCAGTACAAAATATAATGTGAGCCAGAATGACAGGTGACATACATGATTTTATATGTTACAGTAGCTACACTATAGAAGTAATAAAAGCTGGTAAAACTAACTTCCATAATAATTTTATTTAGTCCAAATATGTTCAAAATATAATTCTATATATAATCAATATACAATTATTAACAAGATATTTTTCACGTTGGGCCACAAAACAAGTCTCAACAATTTAAAAAAAATCGAAGTCATACCATGCATTTTTTTCTGACCATGACGCTATGAAACTAAATTGATCACAAGAAAATATCTGGAAAGGCCACAAATTCATGGAGGTTAAATAACATGCTACTAAATAACGACTGGGTCAACCAAGAAATCAAAGAAGAAACCAAAAATTGCATGGAAAGAAAGGAAAATGAAAACATAACAATCCAAAATTTTAGGGATGCAGCAAAAGTGGTTCTAAGAGGGGAGTTTATAGCAATACAGGCCTATCTCAAGAAGAAAAAAAAAATCTCAAACAACCTAATCTAACACCTAAAGGAGCTAGAAAAAGAACAACAAACAAAATCTAAACCTAGCAAATGGAAGAAAATAATGAAGATTAGAGCAGATAAAAATGATACAGGAACTAAAAAAAAAAAAACCAATAGAACAAATCAATGAAACCAGGAGCTGGTTTTTGAAAACTTCAACAAAACTGATAAATCTCTAGCCAGACTCATCGAAACAAACAAAACAAATAAACAACACTATCACAGAAATACAAAGAATTGTAAGAGAATATTATGAAAACTGGATATGGATAAATTCCTAGAATGGATAAAATCCTAGAAATATATAGTTTACTCAAACTAAAGCAGGAAGAGATAGAAAATTTGAACAGACCAATTACCAGCAAAGAAATTGGATTCGTAATAAAAAAAAACTCCCAACAAACCAAAGTCCAGAACCAGATAACTTCACAGGTGAATTCTATCAAGCATTTAAAGAAGAGTTAATATCTATTCTTTTCAAACTAATCAAAAAAAAAAAAAAAAGAGAGAGAGAGAGAGAGAGAACAGGAAGGAAAACTCCCAAATTCACTCTGAGGACAATATCACCCTGATACCAAAACCAGATAAAGACATTACAAAAAAAGAGAACTACAGGCCAATATCTCTCATGAATATAGATGCAAAAATCCTAAACAAAATATTAGCAAACCAAATCCAACAATACATTTAAAAAATCTTATTACCACGATCAAGTGGGATTTATTCCTGGGATGCAAGGGTGGTTCAATATTTTCAAATCAATCAATGTGATACATCACATCAATAAGAGAAAAGATAAAAACCATATGATCATTTCAATAGATGCAGATAAAGCATTCAACAAAGTACAACATCCATTCATGATAAAAAACCCCCTCTGCAAAACGGGTCTAGAGGGAACATATCTTAACATAATAAAGGCCTTATATGAAAACCCCATAGCCGAGGGGTGCCTGGGTAGCTCAGTTGGTTAAGCTCAGGTCATGATCCCAGGGTCCAGGGATCCAGTCTGGCATTGGGCTCCTTGCTCAGCGGGGAGCCTGCTTCTCCCTCTGCCTGCTCTGCCTGCTGTTCCCCCTGCTTGTGCTCTGTCTCTCTGACAAATAAATAAATAAAATCTTAAGAGAGAGAAAGAAAGAAAGAAAGAAAGAAAGAAAGAAAGAAAGAAAGAAAGAAAGAAAGAAAGAAGAAAGAAAGAAAGAAAGAGAAAGACCCACAGCCAACATCATACTGAATAGTGAAAAACTGAGAGCTTTTCTCCAAAGGTTAGGAATAAGACAAGGATGTCCACTCTTACCACTTTTATTCAACATTGTACTGGAAGTCCTAGCCATAGCAATTATACAAAATAAAAAAATAAATGGCATCTAAGTTGGTAAGGAAGAAGTAAAGCACTATTTGCAGATGACATGATACTATATATAGAAAACCTGAAAGACTCCACCAAAATACTACTGGAACTTATAAATGAATTCAGCAAAGTCACGAGATACAAAATCAATGTACAGAGATCTATTGCATTCCTATTCATGAATAATGAAGCGGCAGAAAGTGAAATTAAGAAAATTATCCCCTTTACAACTGCACCAAAAACAATAAGATACCTAGGAATAAACCTAATCAAAGAGGTAAATAACCTGTACTCTGAAAACTTTAAAACACTGATGAAAGAAATTCAAGATGGCACAAAGAAATGGAAAGATACTCCATGCCCATGGGATAGAAAAACAAATATTGTTAAAATGTCTATACTACCCAAAGCAGTCTACACATTTAATTCAATCCCTATCAATATACCAACAGCATTTTTCACAGAACTAGAACAAACAATACTAAAATTTGTGTGGAACTAAAAAAGACCCCAAATAGCCAAAGCAATCTTTAAAAAGAAAAAAAAAAAAACAAAAACTGGAGGTGTCACAATTTCAGATTTCAAGTTATATTACAAAGTGGTAGTAATTAAATCAGTATGTACTGGCATAAAAATAAACACATAGATCAAGAGAACAGAATAGAAAACCCAGAAATAAACCCATTAGTATATGGTAAATTAATCTTTGACAAAGGGGGAATGAATATGCAATGGGAAAAAGTCTCTTCAACAAACGGTGTTGGAAAAACTGGCAGCAATGTGTAAAAGAATGAAATTGGACCACTTTCTTTCACCACACACAAAAATAAACTCCAAATGGATTAAAGACCTCAACATGAGACCCGAAACCATAAAAATCTTTAAAGAGAGCACAGGCAGTAATTTCTCCGACATCAGCCTTAACAACATTTTTCTAAAAATGTCTCCTGAGGCAATGGAAACAAAAGCAAAAATAAACTATCAAGACTACATCAAAGTAAAAAGCTTCGTACAGAGGAAAACAATCAACAAAACTAAAAGGCAACCTATGAAGATATTTGCAAATGATATATTTGATAAAGGGGTGGTATTCAAAATATGTAAAGAACGGATACAATTCAACCCCAGAAATGAATAATCCAACTAAAAAAAGGTTGAAGACATGAACAGACATTTTTTTCCAAAGAAGACACACAAATGGCCAACAGACACATGAAAAGATGCTCAACATCACTCATCATCAGGGAAATACAAATCAAAACCACAATGAGATACCACCTCACACCCATTAGAATGGCTAAAATAAAAAACACAAGAAACAACAGATGTTAGGGAGTACGCGGAGAAAAAGGAACCTTCTTTCCTGGTTGGTGGGAATGTAAACTGGTGCAGCCACTGTGGCAAACAGTACGAAGGTTTCTCAAAAAATTAAAAATAGAACTACCCTATGGTCCAGTAATCTCACCACTGGGTATTTATAAAAACACTAATTCAAAGGGATACATGCACCCCTATGTTTATTCCAGCATTATTTATTATTTACTTATTATTATTTATTATTTATAGCCAAACTATGAAGCAGGCCAAGTGTCCATCAATAGATGAATGGAAAAAGAAGAGGCAGTATATATATAGATACAACAGAATATTACTCAACCGTTAAAGAGAATGAACTCTTGCCATCTGCAACAACACGGACAGAGCTAGAAGAGTGTAACGTGAAGTGCAGTAAGCTAGTCAGAGATAGACAAAAACCGTCTGATCTCACTCATTTGTGGAATTGAACAAACAAATGTGCGAAGGAAAGAAAAAACAGAAAGAGACCAACCAAGAAACAGATTCTTAACTATAGAGAACAGACTGATGGTTACCAAAGGGGAGGTGGGTGGGAGGATGGGTGAAATAGGTGATGGGGTTTAAAGAGTACACTTGACATGATGGAAAAAAAGGTATTTTTCTTTCTGAGTTTTCAGAACCTGGTATGTAGTTTATATTCACACAGCACATTCATTTGTGATTAGTCAAATATCAAGTGCTCATTAGCTATTATCTGGCTGGAAATTAGCTATTATCTGGCTGAGGGCTACCATATTGGACAGTGTAGCTCTCTAGTTTCTGTTTTGTGCTATCTTTCCCCATGACATGGTTTCTTGGTTTTCAATCCACCCACAGCTTTCAGTACCTCCTGATATCATGCTTTTCCCTTTCCCTCATCTCCCTCCCTCCCTCCAAACTTAGAGAGGTCCAATGGCTTCAAAGTGGTTGCTTCAGAAAAGCACTCTAAGACAGAGACCTCGTGCTGCACATAACAGCCTGGAATGTTCAAACTATTAAGTTATTATTGCGAAAATGTTACTAATATATTCCAGGTAATATAATTGAGACTAACTCCCCTTCAGGTTGCACCAGTATTACTCCAGATTCTTTTATTCATTTAAAAAATACATTGGGATTTCTATTTCTGGCCATGATGGAATTTAAAGGGGACAGATTAATGCTACCACTTGAAACAACCAAAAATGAAATAGTTTGCAAGACACTGAATATTTGGCAACAAAGGAAAGTAAGCCCTTAAAGATGAAAAACAAATGAGTTCTGCCATTGTCCTAGCTTAACATCATGAATTTTCAGGAGATGACAGAAAGGCAGCATCCAGGTACAGCTCACTGACCCTGAGTTGAGCAGAGAGAGCTAAGAATCCAGAAATAAGAAGGTGGCTTGCATTCTCAGAACAGAGAAAAGATAGCTGCTCAGAGAGAGAACTCTGGAAATCTGCGGAGAGCTCTCAAGTGTTCAGTTGAGTACTGACCAGATCATGCATCTGCGATTATACAAGGCCTGAGAAAGAACAACATTAGAGAATGACATTAGAGGTAACGGTGCCTAGTGCTAAATTAGGTCTGGGACAAATGCCTGTTCCAAACAGATTCAAAAAGTTCATGGTGCATGGGGCACTGAGTAGAGGACACAGAAGTTTTTGCCTCAGAATGAGGAGAATATACCTCTAGACTAAATGCTGGACTGCTTCTGCCTTATCAAGATTAAGAGCAAGACCTATAAGGATCGAACTCCTTCCCAGTGACTAAAGTGAGTCCCTGAACAAAGATCTTAAAAATTTATAGGGATTTAAAAATATCTGACTCCCAAGAAGGTCAATTAAAAATGTGTGCCATCCAATCAAAATTTACGCAGCAAGCTTTACCAAAGGTAATCGTTCTAACGTGTGTGTGTGTGTGTGTGTGTGTGTGTGATCTTTAAGGTTTTCTATAAATAAGATCATGTCATTTGCAAAAAAAGACCATTTTACTTCTTCTTTCCCAATTTAGATGTCTTTTATTTCTGTTTCTTGCCAAAATGCTGCTAAGGACTTCCAGTATTATGTTCAATAAAAGTGGTGAAGTATCTTTGCTCTGTTCTTGATCTTAGAGGAAAAGCTTTCATGTTTTCACTATTAAGCATGATGTTAGATGTGGGTTTTTCATATATGGCCTTCATTATACTGAGATATGTTCTGTTTATCCTAGTTTCTTGAGAGTTTTTATCATGAGAGAATGCTAAATTTTGTCAAATGTACTTTCTGCAACTATTGAGACATTATGTACATTTTATAATTTATACTGTTAATATGGTGTATTACATTAATTGATTTTCATATATTGAACCATCCTTGCATCCCAGGGATAAATCCCACTTGGCCATGGTGTATGATCTTTTTAATGTGCTACTGGATTCAGATTCCTAATATTTTGTTGAGTATTTTTGCATCTGTATTTATCAGGGATACTCGCCTATGGTTATCTTTTCTTGCAATGCCATTGTCTGTTTTGGTATCTGGAGTAATATGTATACATGGATACTGGAGGAAAATGAATGTGATAAATACATAATATTCTAATGGGGATCTTCTTTAGTACGATATTCAATATGTAAATCAGACTACTACTGAGAAAATAGAAAACTAGTATCCTACAAAACTGCATTGCTTCAGCTGAACTTGGAAAACATTGACACAGTTAATAATTTTGCTTTGTTTATGAGAAAAACAAATAATTAGCTAATTTATGCTCATGTTGGATTATTAGGCAATAGACTTCTTAATGAGATCAAGTTTTTTGAGTATTACCTTTTTTTTTTTTAAAGGGATCATTATGAGATTCTGAAATAGTTGAAAAAGATCTTTTACTGACTATGTATGTTGCCTCAGGCTAACCACCTAGCCTCCAAGTCTTCATTCATAAATTGGAGATAATAAAACTAATGTTTGCAGAGCATCTCAGAGACTATAAAACTAAGGGAGCTTGATGACACAGAAAATACTTTTTTCTTCTCTTTACTTTGTTTTTCCATGCATATTTGTGTGTGTGTGTGCGTGTGTGTGTATTCATTTTTTTGTTTATCAAATACCAAGCGTTCCCCTCTTTCGTTTTAGAAATGACCTTGTGACATGTGGTGGTGATAGACTAGACCATTTTGAATGACCTTTTCTGGGTTTTTCCTGAAGGGTTCGTACCTGTTGTTCAGCAAGGCCATCAAAATGTTAATTCATTACTTGGGTTCCTAAGAAAACGTAGTTCTTTGTGTCAACAATTTATTTCAACTAGTATTTCTGTTTCCCAACTGTAGAGAGAATAATCCTGTCTCTGAGCGGAAAAAATTTATGAACTAATAACAATCTAATCTTTTTCCCAGTTTTATTTATTGTAAATCTTCCCAATTAATTAGCAACATTCAAATAGCCAACTTTCAACTTTGTCCTAATGTTCTAGGAACTCAATTTCTGCCCTATTTCTTTGATTTTCATTACATTATTTTATTCTGAGTAGTAATTGCTCCCAAAAAAATCCTGTCTAATATTTGATACAGTGCCTCAAAAACAAAAATCTAACCCATAAATTATGATTATTTGTTGCTGGCCTTAGCATTTCCTGCAGGATATCTGAGGCATCCCTATTTGGAGGAGAGGATTTCTTTTTTAATAATTCAGACAGGAAATTTTAAAGTAAGTCACTTGGTAGAATATTTCACTTCTCTTAGTTTTCTTAATTACTTTGTGCTTTTGAGGAGTTTCTTTTGAGCTTAAAAAATAAACAAAATAAAACATAAACAAAACAAAACACAATAACAAAATGTAGCCCCATGAGAATAATTGAAAATGTACAAAAATTTTGATGGCTTAGAAGACTGCGTCTGTAAGATGGGCTTATTTTCCATACATTATGATTTGTTAATTTTTATAAAGAGGCAATGCTAACTTTTCTGATTGATCCCTGGCCCTCAGACACTATAAACAACCTTAATCTTTATTGGAAAACCTTTATTTCAAACAAATCTTAAACATTTCTAACTCTCTAAAAACCATAATTGTATACATTTCTCCCAAGAGAAATATTATTGAAAACACAGATAAAATATGGTTTTCCGACAAAATGTTTTATAAATGAGTTATAAAGTTTGTCAATTCTTATTTTCTTTTTTTTAAAAGATTTTATTTATTTATTCGACAGAGATAGAGACAGCCAGCGAGAGAGGGAACACAAGCAGGGGGAGTGGGAGAGGAAGAAGCAGGCTCATAGCAGAGGAGCCTGATGTGGGGCTCGATCCCATAATGCCGGGATCACGCCCTGAGCCGAAGGCAGATGCTTAACCGCTGTGCCACCCAGGCGCCCCTGTCAATTCTTATTTTCAGTCATTCCCAGATCCTAAGTATTGAAATCAGACAAGTACACACATTTTACAATTGTGCATACCATCTGACTAGCAATTTACAGTTTACAGATCACTTTCTTTGGTCTGTTGGCCATGGAGCTTCTATGACATGAATGAATATAATTAGAAATCTTAAAGTACTTTAACAAACAATTTAGTCAACAGCAACACCCTAATTTAGAGTGCATGAAATAGAGGCTTCACCTAAAGAGGTTAAGTGAAATGGTGACCTTGCTAAAGAACAAAAAAAATAATCAACAAAAAACATACTATTTGTAACGTTGCTAATTAACTTCCTTTGATGCCTAAAGAAAACCAAATACCAAGAGGAACCTTTACTTTCACTGCAGCAAATGAGATTGTTCAAGCTCAAAACAATTATTCAACAGAAAATTACTGCATAATATTAAAGATCTATATGATACAATAAAATGATAATAAGAAACATAAAAACATATAAAGGCAATAAAATATCTGAAACAAGACTGGAGAAAAAATGTAATTAAAATAGATAATGTGTATTTTAAAATACATATTTCATTGGAGATACAGTTGAATCTAGTATAGATTCTTGGAATCTGGTATAGATTTAAAGGGCATTAAATACAATAGGGCCAATGTTTTCTCAGAGTAAGCAGACTTTATCCACATAATAACTAAGTTTTTTTCCCCATGGCAATTTAGACTGCTAGAACTAAGGAATCTAATATCTTGACTATTCTAATGGGTATTCAATTGTATATTCAATATTATAATAATGTGTAATTGTAATAATTTATAATATTAAGATAATTTATAATATTAACTTCTGTATTGAGATTAAGACACTTTTCTTATCCTTTTAATGGATTTTTAGAGCTAGAAAGATAAGTTCAAATTCAGTTTCCCAAAAACAATCAAAATCTAATTTTAATTTGCATCCAGATAAGATAGTACAATACTCTGAAAATAGCATTGTCTTAAATGTGGGTATTCTATTTCCTTTCTGTTATGCAATTTTTGTTTTAGCTTCTTCAAATCCACTCATGAATGATATCCTTCATTACACTTTTCCTAAAAGGAATTATCTGTATCCAAACAATATAACTAAAATCAGACCAAGAACTTTCATAAAATAATAAAGGCTTCATATATGAAGTTTAAACTGTATCTTGTCTCTTCTTAGGATCACCTGATTTGCAGGACAACCCTGACCACTGCCCCAATTTTTTAGGTAAAGACTAAAAGTGCTTTTGTGGTAGACAGAAAAATGGGTCCCTACAGGTCTAATACCAATCTCTAGAACCTGTGAATAGGTTAGGTTGCATGGCAAAGGGGAATTAAGGTCCTAATCAGACAGCCTTGAAAAGGAGAGCTTATCCTGGATTATCTGAGTGGTCCCAGGAGAATCATAAAGATCTTTATAAATGTGTGAGGGCGACAGAATAGAGAACTCCAGAGATGCCAACATGAGAAGGGCTTGGCTGATTTTGCTAGCTTAAAGTTGGAGGAATAGGGCCACAAGCCAACAAATGCAGGCATCCCCTAGAAACTAGAAAAGGCAAGGAAACGGACTCTCAAGAACTAGCAAAACATTGCAGCCCTATCTACTGACATCTTGACCTTAACCCAGTGAGATTATTTTCTGACCTCCAGTTCTGTAAGATTCTAAATCTGTTTTGTTCAAAATCACTGAGTTTGCAGTAATTTGTTATGTAGTCACAGGAAATTATTAATTGAATTTAAACTGTATCTTGTCTTCAATGAGGGTAACATGAATTGTAAGAAGATCCCAAATGATGCCCTAAGTTTTTAAATAAATGAAAAAAAGGTGTAGTAACTATGAATTTAGCTCTAATTTAGTAATTAATTTAGCAATTAAGTTTAAATGCTGCCATAAGCCTATAAAAATTTCAAAACATCAAGAAGATAAATATAACCAATAAATTACCAGTATCTGAGCAATTGTTTTTCAAAATGGTATTTTGCTGTTTCCATAACTGGGGAATTTAGTAAGACACAGATGGAAAGAAATGACAGTGCTTCAGTATTTTAAAAAAATAACATGTTTTGCTTTACTTTATTCATTTAATCTTTTAGAGAGAACATGAGTGGAGGGGGAGGGGCAGAGGGAGAGGGAGCAAGAGAATCTTAAGCAGGCTCCACTCAGAACAGCGCTCCATGCACGGCTCCATCTCAGGACCCTGAAATCATGACCTGAGCCAAAATCAAGAGTCGAATGCTTAACTGACTGAGCCACCCAGGCTCCCTTGTTTTGCTTTATTTTAAAGGAAATTTATATTTATTTTTTAGTGGCATTTCATCATTTTATATTTGTGTCCTTGCTTTAATTCATGTTTTCAATAAATTATTCTGTAAGAATATGCTTTTTCCTGACAGTCTTTTCAATAAATGGTGTTGGGAAAACTGGACAGTTACATGCAAAAGAATGAAACTGGACCAATTTTCTTACACTAAAACCAAAAATAAATTCAAAATGGACTAAAGACTTAAATGGGAGACCTGACACCATAAAACTTCTTGAAGAAAAAATACGCAGTGATTTCTTCAATATCAGCTTTAGCAACCTTTTTCTAGATATGTCTCCTCAGGCAGGGGAAACAAAAGCAAAAACAAACTACTGGAACAACATCTAAATAAAAAGCTTTTGCAGAGTGAAGGAAACCATCAGTAAAACAGGAAGGCAGCCTACTGAATGGGAGAAGATATTTGCAAATGATACATTGCAAATATAACTCAACACCAAAAAGTAAATAATCTGGTTAAAATGGGCTGAGGACCTGAATAAACAGTTTTCCAAAGACATACAGCTGGCCAACAGACACATGAAAAGATACTCGCCATTACGCAGCATCAGGGAAATGCAAACCAAAACCACAATGAGATATCACTTTACACCTGTAGGAATGGCTAGCATCAAAAAGACAAGAAGTATTAAGTGTTGGCAAGGATGTGGAGAAAAAGGAATTCTAGTGCTCTGCTGGTGCGAATGCAAATTGGTACAGCCACTGTGGAAGACAGTTACGGAGGTTCCTCATAAAATTAAAAATGGATGGGGTGTCTGGGTGGCTCAGATGGTTAAGCATCTACATTCAGCTCAGGTCATGATCCCAGGGTCCTGGGATCGAGCCCTGCATTGGGCTCCCTGCTTGGCAGGGATCGTGCTTCTCCCTCTCTGTCTGCTGCTCCCCCTGCTTATGCTCTCTCGCTCTCTCTGTCAAATAAATTAAAAAAATCTTAAAATTTAAAAATGGAAATGCCATATGATCCAATAATTCCATTACTGGGCTATATATTGAAGAAAATGAAAACACTAATCCAAAAATATATTTGCACCCTCACATTTACTGCAGCATTATTTACAATAGCCAAGATAGGGAAGCAATTCAAGTGTCCACTGATAAATAAATGGACAAAGAAGATGTGATATATATATATATTATATATATATACATGTATATATTATATATGTGATATATATATTATATATACATGTATATATTATGTGTATATATGTATATAATATATATACATGTATATTATATATACATGATATATATATCATATATTACTCAGCTATAAAAAACAATGAGATTTTGCCATCTGTGACAAAATGGATGAACAGAGAGAGTATTACGCTAAGTGAAATAAGTCAAAGACAAATATCAAATGACTTCACTTATACGTAGAATCTAAAAAACAGAACAAATGAATAAACAAATTAAAAAGCACAAACAGACCCATAAATACAGAGAACAAACAGATGGCTGCTAGAGGGGTAGGCGCATTGGCAAAATGGGTGAAGGGGAGTGGAAGGTACAGACTTCCAATTATGGGATGAATAAGTCACATAGATAAAAGGTAGAGCATAGGGAATACAGTCAATGGTAACACAATAGCACTGTATGGTGACAGATGGTAGCTACACTTGTGGTGAGCATAGCATACTGAAAGTGCTGCATCACTGTTATATACCTAAAACGAATGAAACATTATGTATCAACTATATTTTAATGAAAACAGTTGCAAAAAAAGAGAATATGCCTTTTTCCTCAAATTGTCTTAAAGATATAAGAATTGTTTTTTTATTTTTGCAACTTTAAAAATATTGGGCAGTCATTTCTTTTCTTTTTTGCATAAAACAAGTAGATCGTCTATGCAGAATTTCTACTTCCTCTCCTACAATGTAGATGACTTCTCTAGGTTTCTCTTTCCACCTTCTGTGAGAACTGTTCCCTTTTCTCTTTGAGCTATAACTTAAGTCCTGGGTATTTCACAACACACCATTCTTACCTAGCCCGAGAGCCAGAGGTAAGTAAGGAGGAAGAAAGTAAACACAAACTTCAGGCTGTGTTGAAGTCTGTGCCCTGTGTTCATGATCTATTTTTCCTCTTCTGCAGTGTTACTGAGCTGTATCTCCCTTCCCTCGTCTTCCATCTCTAATGACACACATTCTAAGTAGAATTTTCTACTGTTTGCATCAGATATTACTCCATACGCAGTTTACTCTGTTTTAAGTATTTCTCAGAAAGCATTTCTAAACAACCCAGATAAAATGGAAAACTTAAGTGCTGTCACAGACTTCTTGGGTGCTCCCAGCTAGAAAAGTAGCAATGCCTTCCTAGAAGAATTTTTGGAAATTTTGAAGGGCATTTCTGACTTTCTCAATGACTGGAATGCCACTGGCA
This sequence comes from Ursus arctos, assembly GCF_023065955.2. Lineage (NCBI taxonomy): Eukaryota > Metazoa > Chordata > Mammalia > Carnivora > Ursidae > Ursus > Ursus arctos. The sequence goes on from NW_026622897.1 coordinate 29,856,337, forward strand.
TTTAGTAATCCAAGCCCAGGAATTCGAACATCTTAAAATGTTCTAGACAATTTTGCAAAGAACCATTCTATAAGAAATGGTAATAGCTCAGAAATCCTGAAATGATTCTTTTTCCTTCCTTCCTTCCTTCCTTCCTTCCTTCCTTCCTTCCTTCCTTCCTTCCTTCCTTCCTTCCTTTTCTTCCTTCCTCTTTCTTTCTCTTTCTCTTTCTTTTCTTTTTTTCCTTTCCTTTCCTTTCCTTTCCTTTCCTTTCCTTTCCTTTCCTTTCCTTTCCTTTCCTTTCCTTTCCTTTCCTTTCCTTTCCTTCCTTTTTCTCTTTCTTTTGTCTCTCTCTTCCTCCTTCCCCCTTCACTCCCTTCCTTCCATCCTTTTCTTCCATCCTTCCTTCCTTCTTCCTCCATACTTAGTACTTAGTACCTATTTATTTGCAAGATAATTAGTTCTGTGTTGCTATTATTTCACCCTTTGTTCTTCGCTCTTAGATTTCTTCTAGACTGCTGAAGTGCTGCCCTGCTGAGACTCTGAGGAGGTAGGAGTTTCTTTGAGTTTGAGGGTCTTTCTGCAGCTGTGAGCTTCCTACTCATGGCCTTAGTCAACTTCTTTCCAATTTGGGGAGTTTTATTGAATATTTTTAGTGCTGTGTCTATACACCTTCTTTATTTTGTAATGCTTTTTTTAAAAAAATTATTTATTTGTTTATTTATTTATTTATTTATATTTTTAGAGGGGGTGAGGGGCAGAGAGAGAGCATGTGGAGGGGAAGGGGCAGAGGGAGAGAGAATCGTTAGCAGGCCCCATGCCAAGTGTGGAGTCCGACATGGGGCTAGATCTCACAACCCTGCGATCATGACGTGAGCTGAAATTAAAGTCGGAAATTAAGAGTTAACTGAGTGAGCCACCCAAGCACCCCGTAATGACTTTTTAAAGTCCTGTTGAGCTTTCTAAATCTCTTTAACAAAGTTGCCATTTCTTTGTTTTGTGACTCCCCCCTCCCTCAGCTTCAACTATTGATTTTCAGTGGGCCTTTGGGAAGGGAATTTCTGTAACCCTGACTGCCTCTTTCTTCCTCACCTAGAACAGAGCTCACCAATCAGACGTTGCACAGTGATGGAAATGTCCTATATTCTGCACTCTCAATACAGTAGACAATACACACAAGCAGCTCCTGAAAAATTTCAGCACCTGAAAAATTGCTGATGTGACTGGGGAAATTATTTTAAATTTTAATTGATTTTAATTAAGTAATTAATTTTAATTAATTCATATTTAAAAAGCCACACGTGCCTAATGGCTATAATATTGGACAGTAGAAACTTGAAATCAGATTTCTTCCCAGCATAGCACTTCAGGAAGCTACTGTAAATCAAGTGGTGTTTGCTCATGAGATAAAATCTAACTGCTATGCTTAAGCTACACTGTATCTTTCTTAAGAGTGGAAACATTATCTCATTTTTTGGTGCTCTTTTATCTGTATGTGCTGCTTATAGTGCATGCCATCTTGCAAGAACTTCAGAGATAGTTTTTAAATGAATGAATCCACATGTCATAGGCAATTGAAATTTTAATACAAAAGCTCGTAAAAGGCTTTTTCAAAAAGCTGCATTTTATCACAGAGGAGCATACTTTAACCTGGATTTCTTGTCAGTTTTAAAGACTTGGATTCTTTTTCTTTTCTCCCTCCTTCCTCTGAATTTTTTCCTTCACCTGATTCCATGGATGGAAAGAATACAGGGAACTGGGGACTTACTGAAAGACATAAACCAACAGTTCTCAAAGAGTAGTCTCAGACTAGCAGGATCAGTTTGACCTAGGCACTGTTGCACATTCAAGTTCTCAAGCCAGACCCCTAAGACTAGGGATTGATAAACTTTGGGGGTGGAAGCCAACAATCTTCCCTTTAACAAGTCTTCCAAATGATTCACTGATACATACATGCTATTAACCCAGCAAGCTCTGAACGACAACAACAAAAGTATATGAAAAACTGAAGAAAATGCAAGCAAGCTGAATCAAGGTGTTTTATAAAAAAACAATTTCCTAATTTTTTATTCCTTTAGCAGATATGTACTGAAGACTAACTGTGCTCCAGGAGACCCTGGGTTCAGTAGTTACCCACCTCTTCTAAGTGGCTAATGGAAACGTGTTTGCCACTTCAGAGCACATGCTCCCAGCCTGGCAGCATGGTTCTAATAATAACGTATTGCTTAGTTAATCTCGTATTCTCCTTAAAGGGTGGAAACATAACTTGTCTAAGTTTCTCTTGCTTCCTTACATAATAATAATGTGATCATACTTTGCATCTCAGTCTTAATTGGTGGTAGAATTCCTATGCTTCTCAAACTGTTTTGTCAATAATATAAGCATTATACAACCAGGCTGTCACAGTGCCCACCTACTGGCTTACCTTGAGACCAAAATACGTTTCGCTTGAACCCCCCACAATCACACCTTTACTCCTATATTTTATTCTCTCTCATTTTTATTTTTTCACTTTCTCTTTGTTTCTGTCCTCATCCAAGACAAGAAGATATTGCATGAGTTCTTTTATTTGTGCTTTTCTTAAACTAGGGCCTGTTAAGCTCAAACAAAATATATATATCATTCTTCAGTTCCTAGGAATCCATTCCTCATTTTCCCTTATCATTTCAATGAGATCTACGTGGTTTTCTCTGTCCTTTCTAATCACTTCAGGCCTAAAAACACCATTCTGCAAATTAAATGGTTTCGAGCAATGGAAGAGAGTGGTAAGAAAGAAAAAAAAAAAAAGATTCCTATATTGAGATAAATATGTAAAGCATCACATATAGTTCTTGGCACACAGTCAACATTCAATAAATGTTCTTCCTTTCCTTGACCTTAAACAGAAAGCATTTTGTAGAGTGTACGAGTAGAATGCATTTATATTCATGGAGAGCCATACCTCCTCAATTTCCTGCATTAGTAAAGATTTGTTCAATAGCAATTAGCCTCAGAAATTGGTAAGGCAATAGAAATACAGTTGATGAGTTGCTGTGGTTAAGTCAGAATATTTGGTACTTCATGTACTGAAGTGTGTGTTGCAGACAGTGAGACTGAGCCCTTGCCATAAAAGAGATGAAGGTAAGGTATATTTTATATAGTGGACAAAGGATTCCAGAGTAGGAAAAAGGCTATAAAGGAAGCTCCCTCTGAGCAGCCAGTTGTCTATATTACTGGTCAAAGATGAAACACCATATTCAGAAGAACCAAATTAAGAACAAAGGTACACAATAGCAGGATTTCTATGTGGCAGTCTTTCTCAACAATATTTAGGTAGTTGTAAATTCAGAAGATGCATGCCAGTGAATTCAAGGAAGTCTAAACATGAGAACGTTTCAGGGGAGGGATCTGACATGAACTACTCTTGTTTTAACTGGAAACTAGTCTAGAAACCAGGAATCAAGGACAGAGGCATAATGTCATGAGCTCAGACTTGTCCCTTGCACCAAATCACAACTAGGAAACCTAAAACCCAGTGAGTCCTATATCTAGCACATCATTCATTTCAGATTCCTTTTCATTTCAAATTCCTTTTCTAGGGTAGGGATTATACTAATTTTACCACCAGGTATATTTCTCATTAATACAGGTGCTTGACAAGAATGAGCCTACTGCTAGTTTGTGAAAGACAGACCAAATTGGGAGTAGTGGTAAGATTTCTGGCTAAGAGATCCGTAATAGCCTGGAGGGATGGTTCTCAAACTTTAGTACACATCAGAGCTATAGAGTTTTTTAAAACAGAAAATCTGGAATTCAGTCCTAGAATATCTGATTCAGTATGTTTGGGGTATGACCTGGTTCTGCATGTCTAACAAGTTCTCAAGTAGTGTTACCAGAATTAATGAATACAAATGCAGTTAAGCTGAATTTTAGATGAATAAAAAATAACTTTTTTTTATGGTTCATGCAGTATTTAGGACACGTTTATACTAAAAAAAAATTACTCATTGTTTATCTGAGTTCATACTGAACTGGATACCGTGCATTTCTTTTGGAAACCCTATTCGCATGTCATATTGTTGCCATTGTTCCTGGGATCACACTTTGAGAACCACTGTTATCTCTACACTTATTCACTGTGAGTGCTTGTTGTTCGGTCTAGAATTCACTATAGATATTTTCTTGTAAGTTATTTATATGGTAATACACACATATGCATAACAGGATCTTAAAGTGGAAGTTTTGGTCGGCACAGGAAAAGAAAATTAGTATCACAGTTTAAGAGGCACTGGACCATATGTGGTAATTACAAAGAAAATTCTCGAAACATAGTTCTTTACGATTACTCCTTAATCCTCAATTACATGGAGTGTACAAAAAGTACTGAAAATCTGGTGACAATTTGTATTATAGTTTTCTTTAGAGAGAGCTCTTCATGAATCCAACTAACCACTCCAAGAGGGAAAAGTGAAGCATTATACCTCAAAACCAAAGGCATCAAGAAGACTTTCAAGAAAAAGGACTCTGGAGCGCACAGGGATAGAGCTTATGGTGTGCCCAGGTATATTTGGCTTCTTACAAGCAGAATATAAGTAATGAATTGAAACTGTGACTTGAAATGACCCTAATGTGTTTTATTTCATAAGATGAACTAGACAAGTCATGGGGTTGCCAAAATTTATATTTGGAGTTTATGAAAGAAATAGTTATCTGAAATAAGTAAACTTAAGTAAGAATGGATTAAAAAAATAAGTTGATTTTAGGGTTAAATTTCAAGTGTTATTACTGTTCAAAGCAATAGTTCTAGATATTTACTGGGTCAGTTTTGTTTATTCTTCAACATAAACTATGTGGGTGCATGTTATATGTATATGTGTATACACACACACACGCACACACAGGTCTACCTAGCCTATGTATCTATCTGATATGGTTTATTCTATAATGTATACCAGGATCTTCTCAAATAATTATTTTTTGTTGGCAATATAAAATCTGAGCTGAATTTTCTTCATTAAGCATTGCAAAGAAGACAAAACTTTCTAGCCCTGCCTGTGCCCTAGGACTCATCAGATTCACCTTCCACACATGCCATTTTACTTTCAGCATCTTCCCTGTGTTTATATTAGAGGGCAGTGTATGATATATTAAAAATTAACTTCACTGTTTGGAAGGATTTTAGATGTAGAGGAAATTGGCAAAGATAGTACAGAGCGTTCCCATACATCCAGCACCCAGTCTCCCCTACCATTGACATCATACATTAGTATGGTATATTTGTCACAATTAATGAACCAATTTTATATATTATTATTAACAAAAGCCCAAGCAGTATTCAAATTTTCTTAGCTTTTATCGAATGTCCTCTTTTTCTGTTCCAGAATCCCACCAGGATCCCATATGACATTTAGTTGCTATGTCTTCTTAGGCTACTCTTGGATGTGATGGTTTCTTAGACTTACTTTGCTTTTGATGATTTTGACAGTTTTGAGGATGACTAGCCAGATAATTTTTTTGAAAAAATCTCTCACTTGGGACTTATCTGATGCTTTCATCATGATTATATTGAGGTTATGTGTTTTGGGGAGGAAGACCACAGAGGCGAAGTGCCACTGGAATCACATTATGTCAAGGATACCTACTATAAATGTGAGCTGTTACTGTTAATGATGGTCTTCATCACCTGTCTAGGTAGTGTTTGTCAGTTTCTCCACTGTAAAGTTACTTTTCCCCCTCCTTCCATAATATATATCCTTGTCTTTGCCAGTAATTTTGCATAGGGTTTCTGTTGACTACAGATTAAAGTGTGTGGTGACTGAATGCTTTTTTACAAAACCAGCTGTGTGTGAAAGTAACTGAGCCTGGCATAGTTATTCAGTGATTCATTAACCTAAATCCATCATGGCTTTAAAGGATGCTTTTAAAACTGCTGTTCTAAGGGTGGCATCTTATAAGGTAAAGGAATCGTTCTCTGCAGTGTGAGAACAGCATTCTCATATTCTGCAAAACTGTGTTCAAGACCATATAATATGACATGATCCCTGATATTCAAACTGAGGGCCTTAATAGTGATTTTACTTATGCAGTAGTTTGCCAACAGTTTTCTGTATTTAAAAGTAAAATTGATCTTCTGATATTACTACCTAGAGAGTGTTTAATAATTAGCCTTGCTTTCAGCAACTCATGCCTCTGGCCTGTTTGTTCGCAGGTTGCTAATTCTTACTTCTAAATAATTTAAACACCAACCTGAATGTTGAGCATATTAGCTGCTGTTATTGATAACTAGCAACCTTAAGGACATTTCTTATTCCAAAAATGCTTCCCCACACTTCTTGAGTTACCAATAACATTTGCTTTATTTCATTTTGCTAAAAGTTCCAATATTTTTCCTATGCTATCTCACCCTGAAAACAGGCAGCAACCTTATAACTTATTGGAGTTGTCAATAGGCTTCATGGACAAAACACTGGCAGCAGGTAATGAAGGTGAAACATCAAAGTTTACTTGTTAAAAATGAATGAGTATTTAAAGGCTGAACACAAATCCAAAAGATAGAAACCCACAAAATTGAAGCAGATCGATTTTTGAGTAGACTGACCTACATTCCAAGATTGTTAATTGTCTAGATATTTATTAGTGATCTTTACACTAATAGCACTTGTATCAAATAATCTTACGAATTTAAGAATTAGACTGTCCAGATTCTTCATTAAGGCAATTTAACACTGAGAAAAGTTATTCTATGGTTTGCTCACAAAGCAAGTGCTTATTGAGTTTGTCTGCCAATTATCTCACAATTTGGGGTTTGGGGTTATCTTCCAGATAGAAAAACAAGCCATTTAACAATATTAGATTTATCTTTATTTGCCTAAGGCCAAGGTGTTTTATAATGATCTCTAATTAGGAGTGAGAAGGATGCTAGAATAGGGTAGGCAGAATTTAAAGATGTGAAATGGAGTTCCTCTCATTTCTCTCTCGTACCACTTTAAATCCTGTAATTCCTTCTTTTCTTTTTTCTTCAGAAAAATAAAGAAGGGAGAAGAGAATGGGGGGGTGCAACATGGGGTGTAAGTCAGGAATGTAATATATGAGCCAAATTACAATAGTGGATCTTCATTAAATGGGTTTCTCTAATAAGCAATTCATAGAAATTACAATATATTGCTCATCCTTAGTTACCTTCTAGATAATGTAAATTACACATTTGTACATTAGTGAAGGCTGAAAGGATTATCTATCCCCAAATATATACTCTTAATACTTTTCTCTGTGTAATATGAATGTGTGTGTGTGAGTGTGTGTGTGTGTGTGTGTGTGTGTGAGAGAGAGAGAGAGAGAGAGAGAGAGAGAACAGTAAGAAAGAGAAAAACAGACTTCTTTTGGCCAAAAATATCCTGAGAACGTGTATTTAATCTCTGTATACTTCACTTGGAGTAAATTATGATTCTAATTGTCCCTAGATTATTTTCCATAGATCCTTCAACTATTATCAGACACTAGATACAATATCGGTGTTAAATAATTTAAAATAACACTGATGGAATTCTGTTTTATATGTTTGAAATATTCAACATCCATGAACATTCAACAAATATTTATTGAATCCTCCTATGTAGCAAGCACCACACGAGATGTTAAGGTATAAAGGGGAGTATTCTAAACAGCCTGTACAATGGCTGGGAGGTGACATTAAACAAGAAATTACAAGCATAATTATAGCAAATGCCCAGCACATATGGATGAATGAATGAAGAAACTATAAATAGAGAAGATAAAATACAGGTTATTGTAAGACCTGTGGCTGAGAAACTAAATTTATCTAGTGTGGTGTGTCAATGGGAAAATGATCCTTGAGGAGGTAACACTTATATTGAGAAAATAGAAACAATTATCCAGGAGAGGAGATGAATGGAATAGGGTGGTGGTTAGATCCGGGTAGAAGAAATAGTTCCCTGAAGCAAGATACACAGATGGTCCAAAGCAAAAGTGATGGTTTGGAAATTAGGAATATAGTCAGAGGGGTGGTTCTAAAAGTTATAATTTCTTCTAAAATGATTGCAATCTCTATAATGAAAAAGGGCTGAAGAAAGCAAACATAACTGGTTTGGTTTTTTCGAGTGCTCTGTAATATGGTTGTGCTGTTAAAATTTTAATCCTCAAAAAACATCCTTAGTAGGCTGATGTAATGTGCATTTTTTTCACAGGGGGAATCAGAAGCTTGAAAATTTTGTTTCCAAGATCATCCAGCTAGCAGGTGGCAATATGGGCATTTATCCCCATATCCGTCTGATCGCACTATTTATTTTCCTCCCACTCTTTCACTCTTTAATTCTGTATAATTATTTTCTGCTTTTTGGCTCATGAATTTAACACTCCTGACCCTCTTGTGTTGGCGAGTCAGCATCTCTCTCCTTCCTGTTTGCAACTCACCTTCCCCTCATAATGAGGAAAGGATGTTATAAGAAGTCTCCTATCTGATTCATTTTAACCGAAATGCTTTACAATTGATTAATGTCATATGATTATGGAGAAGCAGAACGAGCATTCAAATAGTTTAGTTAAGTGAAGGCAGAAGACTTTTCCCAGAGCTCCACCTGCCTAAGATCATTTAATTTGTTCTAACCTGGGAGAGATTGCTTTGTACAGATGATCTTAAGAGTCAAGGATTTATCTCAATCTTTCGATTCACTTCATATTCACCTCAATTTTTTTGGGAGAAAAAATACATAAACAAATTTCACAGATAAGGTGATATACAACTGCCTGTGTGTGTTTTTAGTTTATACTAGAGTGCTGAAGGATAAGTTCTTTGGTTGAGGAAAGGGAGGAATTTCCTTTATCTCCATGAGACTTCTCCACCAAAACAGTTATTGATGTAACTGCTACCTGCCCATTAAAGTGAGTTTTATTGTCACATTTGTCAATCAAAATGAGCTCTATTAAGAATGACTGGATAATTATGCCTTTCTATGGGAAAAAATCGTAAAAAAAAAAAATCAAGTCTTATACTTGATTTAGAAGCAATGGATGTTCTACAGACTCAAGCTGACCAACATATGACTAAGAATACTAATTAATTATAACGTTTATTTAGATTCCCTGTGAGGTTACCCAAATTGCTTGTGGGAATATAGGAATACTTTATATTGGCTTTACAGAAGAAGGAAATCCTGTCATTTGCAACAACATGGATGAAACTTGAGAACATTACATTAAGAGAAATAAGCCAGTCACAGAAGAACAAATACTGCACGATTTCACTTACATGAGATATCTAAAATAGTCAGACTCATGGAATAGAATGGTCTTTGCCAGGGCGCGGGGGAGGGAAAATGGGGAGTAGTTCTGTGGGTATAAAGTTTCAGTAATACAGTAATAAATGAATGAATGAATGGGGAATGAACTCCAGAGATCTGCTGGACAGCACAGTGCCAATGCACACTTACAAATTTGCTGTAAGGGCGCATCTCATTTTAAGTGTATTTATGGAAGATATTTTATATGCTCATTTTTTTTGAGTTTTCTTTATTCAAAACTGTAAAAAAATAAAATTGTGTTGGGTTTAGAAACTAAAAGAACGAAGATGAGTTCTTGCTAAAATATTTTTCAATCTGCACATGTAAAGAAAGCTCTGGGTTCGAGCTGGTTTGGGCAGTACATGGCATTCTAGGATTGTGATTTATTGCTTTTAAGAAAATTTCCATATGAAAGTGGAAATGGAAAAACCTCTCTGTACAGCTTAATTTCAGTTTCTACATTTGAGACACGAAGTTAATTCTGAGTCAGTTTAATAGTCTCTGACAATAAAACAAACAACTTTCCCAAATAGAAGTATAAATTGTAAAGGCGAAAGCATGTAAGTTTCCAAACAGCATCAACAAAAAAATATTTTGAATGCTTCTCCTTGGGCTTATCATAAAGGACTAAGTATAAATATTATTTTCTTTCTGTTTTCTGACCAAAATCAAAATCAAATAACTGTATATGGAAATGCCCTATCATTGTACTAGTTTTATCTATGTGTTGACAATATTATAATCTTAAAATCAGGATATGTGAACAGACAATTTTTTTAAATTTATAAACTAATTTGTCTAGAAAGCCTTAAAAATATGTAGAAATTAAATCACTTTGGTTATGCATTTAACAGACTGGTTTAATTGAAAAGAATGAAATTCTAGGAAAAAGACTGTCTCATAAAAGCCAAAACCTATGACTACCATCACTTTTATAGAACGATCCCCTGAAGAATAAGTTGCAGCCCTTTGCTCAATCTTATTTTAATTTTGTTAAGCAATGGGCCTTGTGCCCCTTCCCTTGGGGGGACACAGTTTAAATGGATTCTTACGATTAAAAGGTTTTCTTTAACGTAATTCCTGCTGGCAAGTGGGTTCCCATTATATTCTGAATCTGGGTCTCAATGATGCCTAATAGTTGGAGGTGTGATTTTTAGAAGAGATAATTCAGTAATAGTTAGAGGGCAAAAGAGAAAAAAAACAAAAAACAAAAAGACAGCCAAATAGCACATTCTAGAGTAGTTCTCATGAAATTTTTAGAGCAGGTAATTCCAGCCATCACACACTCCAATGGAGGTGAGGCCCTAATGCATTGAGTAATGTTTTGAAACATACGCCATGGAAATGCTTAAAACCTTTTCTTCAGCTATGATATCAGGTCCAGTTACATTGTTATTTATGTAATGCAGCTGACTGACATTCCATAATTTCTTTCTCTATATAGGTCTTGACTTTTTAAATAGCTATTAATGGGTACCATTTCTCTTGGACTAATCTATGTCTATAAAACTAGCCAGCCAGTCTGTACGAAGCTCTCATACTCTTTCTGGAAACTTTTTATAATTTTTAGGGGAATCTCCCATAAGTTAGACCCATCCTTAGCACAAAGACACAGATAAATAACCTGATTAAAAATTCAAACTAGCTTCCATTTACTGAGCACTTACTATCGGATAAGCACATTTTAGAAATGATCTTGAATTTTTATTTTAATGATTGGAGAAAGATATCAGCCTTTCCAATTTTCTTGTTAAGGGAACTGATTTTCAATAAGATTAGCCAACCTGCCCAGGACTATGCAGCCAGGGCATGGGAAAGCTAAGATATGGTTCTAAAATCTCAATTCTTTCTACTAGTCACAGGATCTTTTTTTAATAATACATTGTGATGTGGAAGCAGCAGGAAACACATAGGTGGCAATCAATTCTTTAATTATAGTTCTTTATCAGAAACAAAGCATCATGAAATAACACTCTTTTTTCTTTAAGAATGCAATAGAAAGAAAATAAGCCACGAAAATTGTGTTAAGACACTGGAATTTTGGGCTTTTTTCTCTAAGCTTCAGTTTTTCACTTACAGAGATAACTGCTTGCCTCCCAGAGTTGTTATAAGCTAGATATGTGTGCCTGCTTAGCTCAGTGCTGGATACACACAAAATAGCCCATACCTTTGAGATGCACTGTAGTCTAGCGGTTAACAGTACAGCGCTGTTTGCATGTCAATCCTAACTCTATTACTTATTAGCTGAATATCTTCATGCAACTTATTGATGTCTCTGTATCTCAGATTTCTTACTAAGATGGATTTAAATAGTAGCACCTATCTGATGGGTTTGTGAGAAGGAGTAAATGAGTTTGGAAATATAAAATTCATAAAACAGTTCCTAGCCCACTTTCAGGGCTCAAAATGTTTGCTATTAAGAAAACACCGTTATTCAACCTAGATGTTTTTGTCCTGCTCTTTCTCAGTGCCGGGCACTTCCTCTTCCTCTTCTCCACCTTCTTCTCTTTCTCCTCTTCCTCCTTTTTATAATACAGTTTATGGACTATGTATTTGTTTATCTGTTTTCTTTCACTTGTCTTTACCCCCATCCATTCCCTTTCACATACTAGTTCCCCCCCTCCGCACCCCCCCCCCCCCCCCGCCAAGGTATTCTGTTAATGTTTCTCATCTGTGTGGACTGGTTTTGAAGAGATGCCCAATAGATCAAGGTAAAGAGTCAGCCTTGCTGGGAAGACAGCCTTGCTCTACAGACAGTATAAATCCCTAAGAGCTATTTGTGGAGTCTGGAATCAGTCTCATTTACTACTTTTCTTCTCAGTTAATTTAAAATAAGCTTTTCCCCTCAAAAAAAGCCCACAGATTCTCAGCATTCGAAAAATTTACAAGAAAACCCCACTGCTATGTAAACCTTCCAATGGATTTGCTGCTGTTCAATTAAAAAGAATTAGAGACAAGGAGAGACTTTCTTTTAATTTCCCCTAGACTTTTAAAATAATATTAAAAATAAAAGGCAAGACATGTTTTCATTGGTTGGCATGCTTATGCTTTCCCTTTCATTCCTTTGTATTGGCAGTTTCAGCCATTGTACTTTGGTGAATTTTTGCAGAATAAACCATATTTTACTATCTCTATGGGATATTGACAAACAGAAAGTTTAATGTTTGCTGCCACACAGAAAAATGGTTTTCTTCCATTTTTTCCCCTCAGTATGGGGAAATAACAGAAATAATTAGAAAATATTTTAATGGAATACATAAACCCGGGTGTCAGCAATGTCTGATTTTCTACACAAAAGTGTTGAGATCATAACAGAAGCTAGTGGCACAAGTGTAGGGATCCTCTCCAAACTTCTTTTATTATTTTTTTTCTTCCCACTTGGAGGAAAGCAACCTGGACTTAGATTCTTACACTAATCGGAAGGAATACCTCTAGTTATGCAAAATCAAAACCAAGTAAATTGCTCAGGCTAGGAAATTCATATGGCTCAAATTCTAGTTTTATTTGGGGGAAAAAAAGAGTCTTGCTACATTTATGCTATGGAATAACATTCTTAGATTAGCTTTAAATACCTGTCAATAGTCAGAAAATGCTTTTTCCACTTAAAATTATGTTAACTTTAAATTTATGCTTCCCTTTTCAGCAGATTTCTCTAAAGTAGATGTCAAACTTGTTTATATCCAAGCCATGTGAGTGAAATAAATTACATTTTAGAAGCAGCTAGTTAACTATGCTAGAGAGAGGCAGCTTTTATTTTTTTTTTAAGATGCACCATGTTAAAACTAATCTGCAATGCATATAGATTCAATCATACAACAGCAGCTGTTGTAAAAATGCATCTTAAAATCAAAGTCATTTGTGGTACTCTTAAATGAATACGTAAAACGAGTTGTTGTTTGGGAGGCAAAAATCAAATGTGATTTGTTTTTGGTTACTTTATGAAAGTCATTTATTTAAGGGGGTATTTGATAAATAATAATTGTACTTGTCACCTTGAATAAAGGCTGGCAGCTTTGAATTAATTACATTCTGGTGGGTTTAGAAGAGTCTTATGTGAGATATAGCCTATTGACTATGTTTGCTGCTAGATGTCACTATTGTTTCAATGTTGTTCAACTGTGGGCAACTACCTTGGATTGTGAGAAGGGAGGCGTTTGGTTGGTCATCCTTGTGGGTCAAAACGTGATTCACCAAAAAAATTTTTAATACCATCTCTATTAGGTAAAAAACAATTTAATACATACTCAGAGTTCACATGAGATTTAATTGCACTGGAGATTTCTTAATGACACTTTTGTTATCAACATGACAGAAGATGGTGGGCGTAGTGGTTGTGGGAAATCTACAGGGTTTTTTTTTTGGTAAAGATTTATTATTTATTAATTTGAGAGAGAGAGTGAGAGAAGAGAACAGAAGCAGGGGGAGGGGCAGAGGGAGGAGCAAGGAGACCAAAGCTTAAGGAGGGGCTCCACATGGGGCTCCAAGTGGGACTTGATCCTAGGACCCTGGGGCCATGACCTGAGCTGAAGACAGTCACTTAACTGACTGAGCCACCCAGGCACCCCAGGAAATCTACAGTTTTGACTGTATTTAAGACTCCAAGCTGATTAAGACTATCTTAAAATATCAAGAACAAATGTAGTTTACCACTGTACCTGCTTGGTTGGTCTTAAAAATACCACAATATGTTTATGTTTCTTTTATGTATTTGATTTACATATATATGTATATGTAAAGATGTATGTGTGTGGGGGTGCATGCATGTAAATGTAGATATATATATGTAGATATATACATGTATATACATATAGATACCTTTTTTCTCCTACACTGAGAAATTTTCATAGGTTATTAAATATATTGTTCTGACATAAGTTACTGGATGTTTCTCCAGCTCCCTCCAGTTGGAAACCATCTACAATACTTGCACTCCTTAAAGAGTATAATGTGATTAGCACCTTAGGGGATAAAAATTTAAACATTAGTATAGTTTCCAGTATTTATGAGAAGAAACTGGTCCTACAAAATGGAGTTGCACATATTTGAACACTGCTCATGACTTTAACCTAAAATCATTTGATTTCATTGCTTTGTTAACAGCTTACTACTTACTTAAAAGGTTATGAGAAGAGTCATTTGGAGTTCCTAGCATTGTCTTATAAACAATGGAGCACAGCATTAAACCAAAATAGAGTTATTTTTTTTTTTTTTAGAAAAACAATTATGAACATTCATGGAAGGCTCCCTGTGTGAACGAAGGAAAACACTGCACTTATGGCTCAAGAAAATATTGTAATTTAAGACAAAATGGGAATGATAACTCATAATTTTCTCTATGAGATCAAGAGCCCTCAATTCTTTTAATCTGTAGTGTGGAATCTGTCTGACAAAACCTACCACACAAAACACATTATTAAGTATTTCATTTATGTGAAATAATACAGAAATGGCATTTTCAAAATTGGATGAGGTAATTTGGTACAGGAATCATCTAAAATGACAGTTCAACATAATTAATTTGATGTGTGGCTAGAGTTTCAGAGTATGAACAGCTCCACAGGAAATAACCTATGAGTACAAAGGGTTATACCTTTTTTCTCAATTAAGCAATTGTGAACCTGTATGTATGATTATATTTTTCATGAGTTCGTTAGCTGAGAGGAATTGAATGATACAAGGAGAATTACTTCTGTGTTTTAATGTCCTTGTAAGATGTAAACCTGCAAAACATATTTTCTAAGCCATTGTGTTGTTTTTTCACAACACAAATATACAAATCAAAAAAGCAAATTTATATCTAGTTCTGTTTTAATACTTACACATTAAAAATATACAAAAAAGGATTTCCTTTTTGGCTGAGACCTACAATGATGTGTTTATGACACTTGTGTAAAGGATACAGAAATTAGTGACTCTGTCTCGGCTCCTTGATCCTGCTCTGAAAAAGCTGGCCAGAGAGAGAGGCCTATTTTTTCAGATGTGGCTAAGTTTACTATCAAGGGGCAGGAAATAAAAAGAGCAAATAGTGGGTCAACGTAGAGCCTCACAGGATTCCACCCACCTGTAAATCCAACCCCCAAATGACCTAAAATCTGACAAAGCAATCTTTCCATCTTTTGGTTGTGAGGAGAAGGTAGCAGAGTTTTGCATTTGTGAAAACTTAAATGCAAAATCAGACTATTGATCTATCCCTGTCACAAATTCTACTTTGATAGTGAGTCCCAAAAATACTTTATGGAAGAACTAGGTTTTTTTTCTCCTCAATATACCGCAGATTTCCTTTACACATCCTAAAAAAGCCTTCCTATATTTATATATAATTTTCTCCCCCAAATAAAAGATTTTTGTTTCACTACATTCATTGCAAAAAGAATTAAAAAGTGGATATTAAAAATTATTCCAGAAGCTGCAGTAAAATGCATTTATTACCTCTTCTTTTAAGCTATCATAAAATAAATCTCTGTTTACGGAGTTTGAGATAACAAGTTCCTTAAAAAATGCTTTTGGAATTGAAAAAAAGAAAATGAAAGTAGTGAATAAAAAAGCATTCAATATTTTCAAACAGTCTTAAGAATTATTATCAGACGTAAAATTGTTTCTTTTAACTGGCTTTTCTCTAACAATTGCTTTCCCCTCCCTTTTGGCTCTTCCTCCCATCTTGTTTTCCATCTCAATCATAAAGCTATTTTTCATAAAAATTTCATGTAGATTCATGTAATTATATTTGTTAAATTGTTGAGTCTAATGGTCAGACACATCGTATTTTAGAAATAACATATCCTTAGCTGAACACATGTTTATAGAGGAAGAACCAGTTTGATTCAGATTACTACTGGTATATACATTCAAAATGCTAAGTCTTTCCAGGGATCTTCAACTCTCATCAGAGGATTTCCTCCTGGGTGTTGATGTGACAATGTAACTTAGTAGTTAAGGTAAGGTCACTCTGGTCTGACTCTGTACGAACTGGGCAAATTACTCAACTCTTTGAGCTATGTTTTCCACGAAGGACAAATGGTACAACTATCAGGGCATTTTATTAGGTGGTTTTATGACACGGAGGTTAGGGAAGGTAACTGCTGTTAAACTCTGACAGTGAAATTTGACAGTGAATCATAGTTCAAAGAGAGAGAACAGAATTGAATAAACTTGAATGCAGATCTAAACACATTGACAAAGGAAAAGGACATCTATTTGGGCCAACCATTAATGTTATTGATAATCCACAGAGTATAATGGGAATTCATGGCAGGAAAACACTAAAAAGAAACATTTTGACTTGAAACTGCATTTAGAGATGCTTTGGTCAAATAGACATGTCCTTAATCATATAGGTAATAAGGTATAGCTACATTAATCAGATTCTCTTGTTGAGTCTTGATGCCAGCCCAACTGAAAAAGCTTTAATTATATGGAATAGACATTTTGCATATCTTTTCAGGAGGAATTTGGTAACTAAAATAAAGTTCAAGGTAAACCTGTGTCAACAGTGAATATTCCACTACTTGTAGTCCACTGGATGTGACATCTTCCAGCACATCTGAACTTTTTACACACTGGTACCATACAGATGGCCATTTTTCTTGGATTCACCCTTCAAGGATAACCCCAGCAGTCACGTTTCCAGAGTCTCTTCTTTATCCCTATTTCCTCGCCATCAAGCTGGATTGAGTGCTCAGTATTAGTCAAAATCTTGTACGCAGACACTAGAAACACTGTAGATAGTTTAAGAAGAAAATAATTTATTAAGTGTTATCAACAGCTCACAGTATGATTAGGAAGAGTTTCAAATATTCTCAGAAAAAATGAAGAAAAGGACTGCCAGCTAAACTTTCAGGAAAACTTCTAAAACCATGGCACAGAACAAGGTCAAGGGAGCTGTTGCCTCTACCATGATTTGCAGATCCAATAAACTCGTGGCCACTGTCTCTATTACAAACCACCTTTGCCATACTGGGTGGCTGTTGAATTAGAAAGCCAAGTGCTTTACTGAGAAGCTGTCAACACGGGAATGACACAGCTTCTGCTGATATACATATCAAAATAGAAATTTTCGGCCCCTTACCATGTTCTACATATAACTGGTGGAACCTGAATCATGTACAGAATCCCAAGTACATGTTAGGGTGGAAAATTCAGGTTTTTATCCATCCTAACTTTCCTGTTTTGTCTATAGAGAATGGCATGTCCAAAAAGCGGTGAACCCAGAATCTGCCACATGCCCCTTCATTTTGCTCAATAATAATTTTTATAAAGCACTTACTATAGATGATAAGGACTGTAATACACTATAGAGAGTTCTGTGATTTCTAATCAGTATAGGTAAACAGGGCCTACTTCATAGCTATGATCTCATATAAAATAAGTACATAAAAATATCTCAGCACCGTATAATCCATATATTAGGAATGCCAAATAACTATCATTATGATTGCTACACTCTTACTTGTATATCTAACGATTCTAGACTATAGATTCCTTGAAGACAGTGACTATATCCTTAGTTTCAACTCCCAGTGCCTGTCAGAGTATTTGCCACATCTACTAGGCGGCAAATAAATCTTAGTAGAAGGAAGATTGCAAAAGCGTAAAGAAGTGCATTCTGTAGGATACCTTAGAGGTTAATGCCATGGGAATACTAAGTAGCGCCTTGGAATTTATTGAAGGGTCTTGAATTTTAAGAAATTAGGATAGTTTTCATGGATAATGAAGTCAAATTACTCGTTTTTGTTTATTTGCAAGTCAAGTAGAAATGAAGTGGTTAATGAATATGCTTTTAAAAATATTAGTTATATATTAAAAATTGGACAGATTCTTCTGTTAACTCACATATTACTTAATTAGCAATGTTAAAGAAGGCTTTAAGTTAATCATCAATACATTTATCTGCGTATTATGGAAGCTATTTTCTTCAAATACATTTAGCCTGCAAGGTGCCCTATTTTTTATTATTCATAAGCTAATAGAAACTTAGTTTGGTTTGTAAGAGATGATACGATCTGTATCTTATTTAAAGGATTAGGTGGGGAATTTTTTCACTTGATATTATGAAACTAAAGTTTGAAAATCTTGAAAATTTGTGTTTTTTAAAGATTTCCTTAACCAACATTTTTTACTTTTCCAAGTTATTATTTTTGTTCTGGACTTTGTCTTTTTTGTAAATGATTTTGTTTGGGTAGTTTAAATCATTCTAGCCTCTTAAAGTAAAAAGGGATACTTGATGATTTATTGATGTCTTATGTTCAGAGTGTTTACATAGTTTCTGTCAGGCGGTTGTCCAGTCTCTGCTGGACTACCTTCCTGAAACATCCAAGATAGGGAAATTACCATTTCACAGTGCAGGCTGATTTCCCATAAAATTTCAAATTTACATAAGACTCTTTCTTGAAAGACACTGGAAATCTGTTTTTCTGTGTTTCACCTGTGTTTGCCTCATTTTACTAAGAAATAAAGGCTTTGAAATATTTGTTAATCTACAATGTGTTTATGACTTTCACATGTTTGAAAATAGCTTCCACTATATCCAATATTTTCCTCTTTATGTTGATAAATTCTACATTAAATATTCTTCGAAAATTTATTGTTCACCTGATCCTCTTTCCTGGCCCAACACCCCCGTTCTCACATTCCAGACCAGGACATTCTTTCCCTCAATAAGAAGTCCCCCTCTTCAAAGCCTCTATCTAGGAAGTTTCCTTTAGGATTTTACCACAAATCTATAGCTTAGTTCCCAACTGCACTACTGTTATATACGTAGAAATTAGATATCCTCCTTTCAACCTACCTTGTGAAAATAACATATTTAATTTCAAAAATTGGGCAACATCTCTTCCTCACTGGCACAGTGAAAGCTTCCCTAGCAGGGCAAAATCTTTTGACTCTCTTCCACCCTCCAGGAAGGGCCATAGGGAAGAAGCATCTTGAGAAAGGGATCCTTTAAATCATTATAAAGTCCAGGGACCACAACAAAGCTTCACATGCTTGATATGAATAAGAAATAGGCCAACAAAGACTTTAAAATTTGAGCTACAGTGAAGAACATTGCCCATATTCCAGAATGACACCTAGGAGGTGCATAAGCCATGAAAATTAGAAGAGCACTGGAAAAACTTTACAAACTAAAGTGATATTTGATTGATTGCTCACAGAGTCCAGGTCAGGAATTGTGATCTGAATCCAACAGGGTTGACTAATTGCTATAACCAAAACAATATAGTCCATCAAATATTTTTTCATTGAAAATGTCTCAAAACATAGTATTCAAAATAAATAGGATGGAATACAAAATTACTCAACATACAAAGAACTAGGAAAATCAAAGCAATATTCAAGGGGAAAAACTGAACACATGCCAATAATATGATTAAAATGTTAGAATTTCTGGACAAAAATTTTTTAAAATAGCTATTACAACAATACTCTGAGAAGTAAGAGAGAGAAAGCATTCTTGAAATAGAAAGAAGTCCTCTGAAAAGAAACAGGAGATGTAGAAAATTCATAACTGAAATTACAACAGTAGTAATAAGCAAGTTCACTGAAGAGATTCAATAACAGAATGGAGATGATAGAAGAAAGAGTCAGTGAACTTGAAAGTAAATCAACAGAAATTATCAACCCGAATTAGAGAGAGAATAAAAAACTGAAAGAAAAGAGCATAGTGTCAGGTAATTTCAAAAGGTTTAACCTTGGTCTCACTGGCATTCCAGAAAGAGAGAAAGAGAGACTGGTACACAAAAAATGTTTCAGGGGTGCCTGGCGGGTGCAGTTAGTTAAACATCCTCTCTTGGTTTCTGCTCAGGTTGTGATCTTAGGGTGATGAGACTGAGTGCTGTGTCAGGCTCTGTGCTCAGCATGGAGTCCGCTTAAGTTCTCTCTCCCACTTCCTCTGCCCCTCCCCTGATGCACTCTCTCTAAAATAAATAAATACATCTCTAAAAAAATGTTTCAGGAAGTAGTGACATAAAACTTCCCAAATTTGGTGAAAAACTTGTTTAATAACAATAAACTCAGTGAACTCAACAGGATAGATTCAAAGAAATCCACACTCACACACATCACAATCAGACTACTAGAAACCAAAGATAAAATAGAATACACACGTGTTATATATACACACAAAGTAAACTACATATTATATATAATAAAAGATATAAATATATTTATGTATAAATTTCTGTATGGATATAGAAAACATCTAGGAAAAAAGTAGCACATATCCTATAAAGAAACAAAGATTCAAATTACTTCAGATTTTCTGCCATAAAGGTCAAAATTGAGCTAAAAACTATATTTTAAATACTGATAACAATGATAGAAAAATGTTACCTAATCCTTCATCTAGCAAAATGATCTTTCAGAAATGAAGCCTGAAAACAAATATTTTGTCAAGTGAAATAATGACAGAAAGAAACCTGAACTCCCATAAATGAAGAGCAAAAGAAAATGTGCATATATGGTTAAATAAAATAGACTTTTTTTTTTTGGCCTGTTAAGTTTCTTAAATTGTGTATGGTTATTGAAAGCTAAAATATAACACTTTCTGGTGTAAATTTCAAGGTAAGCAGATAAAATATATATGACAACATCAAAATGCAAGAGGGTAAAGTCCTGTATTATAATAAGATTTATCTTAAGGTTAAGTAATAATTCTAAGTAGTTTGGGTAAATTTTTATATGTATTTGTAATCACTAGAGAAACAACTTTTTTTTTTCTTAAAAATAATGGACAAATTAAAATGGAATTCTAAAAATAACTCTCAAACAACTTTTTTTTTAAAGGAAGAGGAAATAGAGGAACAAAAACAAAACAGAAGGGAAGACAAGAAAAACAATAAACTCATAGACCTAAATCCCACCTATTAATAATTACATTAGAGGTTAATGATCTAAACATACCAAACAAAAAAAAACGAGAGACTTCTAAATTTGATTTTTAAAAATATCCTTCTATGTGTTGTCTATGAGAAATACACCTGAAAGATAACAACAAAATACCATGCTAATAGAATTTTATTTTATTTTTTAAAAGATTTATTTATTTTTTATTAGAGAGAGAGAAAGAGTACAAGTGGGAAGGGCAGAGGGAGAAGAAGAGAGAGTCTCAAGCAGGCTCTGCACTGACTGTGGAGCCTGATGTGGGGCTTGCTCTCACAACCCTGAGATCATGACCCCAGCAAAACCAAGAGTCACATGCTCAGCCAACTGCACCACCCAGGCACTCTTCATGCCAACAGCATTAAAAAAAAAAAAAAAGCCTCAAGTATCTTTATAATATCAAATAAAGCAAACTTCAGAATAACAAAAATTATTAGGAAAAAGAAAACAAGAAAATAATAGAAGTCAACTCAGCAAGCATTTATTATATAATAATTCCAAATGTATATGCCTCTAAATATAGAGTTCTAAAAGACATGAAGTAAAAGTTAATAGTGAAAAGATTAATAGATGAATCTATAATTACACTTGGAGACTTCAATACTCCTTTGTCAGTAACCCACGAAATGAGCAGAAGAAACATTAGCAAGGATGTCCTAATTAAAACTTATGGAATATTCCACCTCAGAAAATAAAATGCACATTATTTTCTAGTACTCATGAAACATTCACCAAGATAGACTGCATTCTGGGCCATAAAACACACATCAATAAATATAAAATTAAGGGACTTATTGAAAGTATAGACTTTGAACATAAGGAAATTAAACTAGAAATCAATAACAAAATATCTGGAAAATGCCCATCTATTTGGAAATTAAACAACAGAAAACTAAATAATCCATGGGTCATGGCTCAAAGAAAATACCTCCAGGGAAATTAGAAATATTTTGAAAATAGAAATAGAACACACAAAAGTTTATGGGGAAGGGGATTAGTATCCAAAATATATAAAGAATTATACAACTTAACACCAAAAAACCCTAATAATCCTATTAAAGATGGGCAGAAAACCTGAATAGACATTTTTTCCAGAGAAGACATAGAGATGGCCAACAGGCACATGGAAAGATGTTCAACATCACTAACCATCAGGGAAATGCAAATCAAAACCACAATGAGATAACACCTCACACCTATCAGAATGCCTAGAATCAAAAAGACAAGAAATGATAAATGTTGGTGAGGATGTAGAGAAAAGGAAACCCTTGCGCCCTGTTAGTAGGAATGCAAACTGGTGCAATCAGTGTGGAAAACAGTGTGGAGTTTCCTCAAAGAATGAAAAATAGAAATACCATATGATCCAGTAATCCCACTCCTGGGTATTCATCCAAAGAAAACAAAAATATGAATTCAAAGATATATGCACCCCCATGTTTACTGTAGCATTATTCACAATAGCCAAGATACGGAAACAACCTAAGTGTCCATCAATAGATAAGTGGATAAGTGTGTGTGTGTGTGTGTGTGTGTGTGTGTGTGTGAGACAAAATGGAATTTTAGTAAGCAATAAAAAAACAATGAAATCTATCATATCACCTACGTATGTGTTAAGTAGTGCCTCCTTTAAAGGTAATAGCATAGAACAAGTCATGTCTGCACTCCAAACTCTAGTGGAAAAGTAGTAGAATTGAGTCTCTAAGACAGTGTTGGTTAATTTAAGATATAGTATTATTGAGTATTTTTTTTAAAACACTGAATATTCACCCATATAGCTATCATCACGTAGCATGCAGTTCTCTGTGCAGACCTCAAGAACATAAAGGAAAAAAAGAATTAAATGCCTTCTGAGGCATTATACACTCAGAGTTCTTCTGATATACTGGTGAGTTATCCCATTTTAGAAAAACTTAGTATACACGTCTTCCCTGACTTTATGGGTGATGGTGTCTCTAAGACTAATAACACAGTGCGAAAATAATTGTGGGGAAAGATTTTGAGTTCAGTTTTATGTGAAAAGTGTGGATATGGGAATATACCCTATAGCTAGATAGTTTAGACATGTGCAGTTATAAGAGGCCTAGAAGAAACAGCTGCGGGTGTCACGATCTTTGCTAGGCTGCGGGTAGGTATTCTGTAAGCCTAATCGAGCAGTAATAGAGGGTAGGAGTATGAGTCTAGAAAAGTAAGAGTTTTCTTATATGTGTGTTAACATGACTCCCTCCCTAGCCTAATGACCCATGACAGCAGGCTCTGATCAACTAAGCGGCTAAGACCATTTATTAACACTCTGGTGAGATCTAGGGAATTGGGAAATGAGGAATTTAGTCCACTTTCTTGATTCCTTGGTCTTGTATATATCATTTGGACTTTTTGTATGCAAATAGTAAAACAGAAGTGAAAGGAAGTTTAAACCTAGTCTGATTAGTCTTCCTTGCCGAGCTGGTAACCCAGACCTGCTTCTATGGTCTGGCTTTGCTTCTTCTGTTTAAATTCCTAACTATAAGTAGAATCATATAGAATATGGACACAATAAGTTGAAGACAAAACTCTTTATTAAGTGCCATTGTTATTTTTAGAACTTAGATGTTAATATGTTTATGGGGGCCCTACGGTGGTCCCAGAGGTACGCCACTCAGATTCCCTTAAGAAGGGCTTGCGATAAGGAGCACAGCTGGCTGACAATCTCCAGCTACTGTTCTTTGGACCTGGCACAGTGTTCGCACTGAGGTCTCCATGTGACTGCCCGCACCCCCTCCACCCCCAGACCCGTCATGCTCCCCCACTGCTCCTGAGCAATGCACATGGTGAGGGTACGAGTGAGAGTCCATCTCTGCCTGGAGGAGGACAGCTGTGATATGAACACGAAACTCAAGAACTTTCCATGGGGCTGGCTTTCTCAGGGGTGCCCTGCAGTTGGAGGCTCTTCTTACACAATGAGTCCTCCTTCCTTATCTTTCTCCTTTCATAAATGTCAGGCCTGCATTGCTTTATGTAAATTTATCACGCCTAATCCTGCTCCAGGCCCACTTTATCCCTCACAGGCATGTCTTCTCATCCACCACTTGCTGCTCAACGAATGCTGTCTTAGCCTCCGCCTATAGGAGGAATCAAGCTGTGCCAAAATGTGGTCTTCATCATGAACCCAAAAGTGATGGCGTTTCCTTAATCCTTATGATTTCGTAAGATAAAAGTCCATCTGCAGCCACAGATGATCTGTGATGAACAAGATAAAGATTTGGGAGACTGAACAGAAATCTTACTTGTGTGATGGAATTATCCACTTCCCAATGTTTCTTACATATAGAGGGGGGCTCAGCAGGACTATTCGTAGCATTATTGTGATGATTAAATGCCATGAAACATGTCATAGTACATCATAATTACTAATTAAAGATCAAGCGTTCCTCCTCTTCTCCAACTCTATGCTTTACCCCATTCTCAGGCTTTTTTAGTCATTTGGACTTTACCTTAGCCCTTTATTTAACTGTATTTTCATAATACTCTATACTAAGTAGACTCTGGAACACCATTTTCCTTTGAAAGTACAAAAAGATCGATGTAGGAGCAGAACCCAAGGACTGTGAATTTCTGTCTTGCTCCCACAGATCTTACAAGATCCAAGACATACATATGTAAGCCTCGGCTTTATCTTCACAGCAAGTTAATGACGGAAGAGGCAGGCCAATTTTCCACAGAGAGTGAATTCTAATAATATCAGATTAGTATAAAATAGTGACATCCTAGTGAGCCGTACCTTTTTTCCTCTTTGTTGCTGTTGTTGCTGAAAAACATAATCTGAGGGTAGCTATTCTTTTCCCATTATTGACTTTTCTGCACTTTCATTATTTTGGATCAGGTAAATGCTGGTTTCTTTTGTTGGTTTACAAAAAGGACATATCAAACAGAGATTTACAGCTCCCAAAGAGACCAGCCTCAAAGATAATATTTCAGTGGTGGTGAATAAACAGACAAATATCTAATGGGGTAAAGCCAGACCTTCTTGTTCCATTTGATCAGAAAGCTCAGTGTTAGTATTTGTAATAACAGAGGCTTGAAATATTTATTTCGGAAAGCCTACACCTGGCTGATGTTTTTATGAGGTAGAATGATATAGTAAAAAGAGCAAATGCTTTGGAATTACTCAGAACTAGCTTTGAATGTGTGCTACACTTTTTTTTCTTTCTTTTGTTCTTTTATTGTTGTGTTTTTAAACTCCATTGGCCTCAGTATTTTTACTTAGAAAAAGTAGATGATTATAGCGCCTATTTCAGAGTTTCTATGTAGATTAAATAAGATGATACATAATATCAAATACTCTGCCAGATAAAGAGTAAGGACTTAAGCAAGTTCTTATCAATGGGCTATTGATCATTTGAAAAATGTCCATTCATTCACTTATTCAATAAGTATTTGCTGGACATTCCCTAGGTGTCAAATGATAATCCAGATGTGAGAGTCCAAGGATAAACAAAACAAAGATCTTGCTCACAAATAAATATTTAACAATAATATGTGATACAAAATGAGTAAACACAGTAAGTGGTTACAGATTACAAGGTAGTCTTCTAGATTGTCAGGTGGTCATCGTTGAGGATGTGACATTTGAATAGAGAACTGAATGACACAAGGAGGAGGGAAATCAGGCAACGAGTGAGAAGTGGAGTGTTTCAGAGACAAGAGCAAGTGAAAAGCCTGGAGACTGCAGTGTGCTGCACATGTTTCAGAATCAGACTGTAGGCAAAGTAAAGAGAGTGAAGACAGTGATAGGAAATGAGGTGGAGACAGTCCATGGCAGGGTCACTGAAGGCTATGTTAAAATAGTCATTCTAAATGTGATCAAACTCCTTTAGAGAATTTTGAGCAGAAGGCTGCCCAAGCTATCTTATATTTTAAGTTCTTGGTTTGAGAACAACTATTGAGGGACAGGAGTAAAGGCAGGGAAGCTGGTGAAGGCCATGGAAGTAGCCTCAGCTGGACGTGATAGATGTTTGGTCTGGTAGCACTGATAAAGCCTGGCAGAAATGGAGAGATTCAGGATAATTCTGAAAGTCAGATGCATAAGAAGTATCTGATAGATTATATGCATGTTTTGAAAGAACATATTGAAAATGAAACTGAGCAGTGCCTGCTGGGTGGCTCAGTAGGTTAAGTATCTGCCTTTGGATCATGTCATAATCCCAGGGTCCTGGGTTCAAGTCCCACAGCAGGCTCCCTGCTCAGTGGGGAGTCTGCTTCCCCCTCTTCCACTGCCCCTCCCCACCACTCATGCTCTCTCTCTTGCACACTCTCTCAAATAAATAAAATCTTAAAAAAAAAGAAAATGAAACAAATTTTGTTTGTTTTCTGAACTTTGAAATACATGCAAATGTTGAAAAACACTACAGTGAATCTGACTCAGTCATCACCCAGCTTTTACTACTAGAATACACAGTCAAGCTTGACACCCACTCCCTATGAGTTACTTTGATGCAAACTCCAGATACCTCATTATCTATCTGTAAATAATGTATTTCTAAAATATAAGGACTCCTTAAATATTTTAACCACAATACCATAAAATTAATAATACTACTAAATTAACACAATGCCACTAAATTAACAATAAAATCATTGAAATCTGGTTAGGGTTTACCTTTGTCTGAATAGCTTATGATTTATTTTTACAGCTTGTTTAAATAAGAATCTGATTGGGGCACCTGGGTGGCTCAGTTGTTAAGTGTCTGCCTTCAGCTCAGGGCGTGATCCCAGAGTCCTGGGATCGAGCCCCGCATCGAGCCCTGCATCGAGCCCTGCATCGGGCTTCCTGCTCTGCTGGGAGCCTGCTTCTTCCTCTCCCATTCCCCCTGCTTGTGTTCCTCTCTAGCTGGCTGTCTCTCTGTCTATCAGATAAACAAATAAAATCTTTAAGTAAGTAAGTAAATAAATAAATAAATAAGGATCTGATAAAATATGTATTTTTTGCAATGTATGTATACATTGCAATTTACTGATGTTCCTGTTAAGTCTCTTTTGATCTAAGCTTACAATTTTCTCTTTCTTTGTCTCTCTCCCTTTCTCTCCCTTTTCTTTTTCTGATTATAGCTCATTTTCAAATTATTCTGTAGATTGACAGGTACAGATTGAGTTTTTCCCTTTTTTTTTGGCTAGTTTATTTCACAGATGGTTTGATTTATCACCATCAGGTGATAACCAATGTCTTATTCTCCCTTTTTGTAATAGTAATAGTCATTAATTATATCTATCAGATCCATTAATCTGAAAATTCAAATTTCTTCTTCATTTTTGGCTAGAACACTTCAAAAAAAACTTGCCCCTCAGCAACTCTGGTAACACAGAGGTACAGATAAATGTTTACATCTTCCCTTTTATCGACTCCTACGTGTCCTCTAAAGGTGACCAATGAGGTTTACGTTTATTTGTTTGAATAATTATGAGCTTATAGATTTAAACACACTTGGTACTCAAATTGTCCTGTCTTTTACCAGTGAGTTCCTTCAGTTTGGCTCTGGAGTCATTTTCACACAAAATTTGAATTGCTTCCAATTTTCCTGGCATGACAGAATGAATCCAGGCTCATCAGGTACACTTCCTGCTTCAGATTGGGAGTTTGCCATTTCTCCACAGAGTTTTAATTCCTTTTCATTGGAAATAATATTCGAAGAGCATAATCCAGAATCTGAAGATATCATTGCCCCTGGATTATTCATTATTCCTATGACTTTTTAGTGGGTAGGGCTAAAAACATATGTAAAAGATATGTTTAAAGATAAAAATACAATGAGGTGCTACTGGTACTTTTATTTCAAAGTCAAGGCTACAGAATTTTTGCTTAATGTCATTGGTTTTTTACTTTTTCTTTTAACCACTCCAAATTTGATTTTTAATAATATCAATGCAGGTACCTGATACCTCGCACAGCATGTGTGTGTGTGTGTGTGTGTGTGTGTGTGTGTATACACGCAATAGTCTTAGAATAAAAGTATAAACACACTCTTCAAAGATATAATTACCAAAACCAGTTTAAGGTATTTTTGCCTCTTCGTCCTTAAGGAATCTACAATCAAATAACTGAGCTTAAAACTCACATGGCATATTTCTCTGGGTATTATATGCTACCAAATAGACACAAGTTAGGTTCATTGGCTTAGTTTTTATTTTGAGTTTTACTTATGGCTTTTTTTAAAAAAATTAATGTTTATAACTCTGTCATGGTTCTCATTACTCATAGTAGCTATATTCCATAAAGTCATCAGGAACACTGAATTAGAGAATACAAATCATTTCTCCTAAGGGAAGTACATGGATAGGTTCCTATGAACCTCTGGTCACATTTTTTGTAAACTAATCAATACACAATCTTGTTTTATGTGTGCTTCTGTTTAAAGACACCTTATTTAATATATATTGTTGGTTCATTAACATTGAACTCATAGGCAAAGCCAGTGTAACTCATGCCTGAACGAAGTTCATCTAACACATATCATCTTCATAAGACACATTGTAGCCTCCCTGCACATAGGAACACGGGATAGGACTGCAGCCCTAGGCATGGGCCATTTTAAACCGTGAAATCACCTACATAAAACACAAGAAGCAGAAAATATGGCACTAAATAGATCACAAAAAGGACACTTGTTTCCAGTATGAGAACTGAAATAAGAAGCAGAATATTGCCTTGTTCTCATCAACTGGGAATGTGAGCCATCAGGCAACTCCAAGTTTTTGCTGCTCTGCACACCTCAGGCAATGACCGAGAAAGTTTTCTCTGGGTTCATAGTTAAAGCCGGTGACATTTACTGAGAAAAGGAACACTGGGGAGAGACAAAGATTTTGAATGAGACAAAACTTCAGTTCCCTACATGTTAAGCTTCAAATGCTTAATTCATTTCCAATTGGAATAGTCGGGTAGAATACTGAATCAATGGAAGAGTTAGTGCTGGAGGTAAAATTCTAGGCATCATCAGATAGATGATAGTATTTAAAGGTATAAGACTGGATTAAATTACCAGTAGAATGATTAAGAGGTCTGAGAACTTATATCTGAGACATTTTAACGTTGAGATGCTGCGAAGAGAAGAAAATTGAGGAGTAAATACTTTAAAAGGTATGACCTATTAGATAAGAGAGAAATCAAGAGTATGATGTCTCAGTTGTGACATGAAGAAAATGTCAAAATAAACAATAGTGTCAAATACTGTCGAAAACGTGAATGAGGTGAAGCCTGTTACTATGAGATTTGGCACCTCAAAGATTATTGAGATCCTTGACAAGAAAAGATTCTGCAGTGTGAGGGCATAAGAGTAATTCCTTTTACTGAAATATTTTTTTAATAAAATGGTGGAAATGAGCTAGCACTGGCTACATAAATGTCTTTACAAGGATTGGGAATAGATCACGAAAGCCAATTCCTTATGTAGACTAGAGATGCCGGAATTCAGTTCGTTAGTGGAGGGCTGATCTTAGAAAGGAGAATAAACTTTCATCCATGGAAGGAAGAAAGATATATAGGAACAAATGGGAGTAGACTTATATACGTTGTGGTCGAGCAATTTAAAATCATATTTTTGTTGCACCTACTTTCTAATGAAATATGAAATTCTGTTGTCTTCATGAAATAAGAAACTTGAGTATAAACAAGAATTAGGAGAAGCTGGAAAAAAAGCAGGAGGAAATACACACCCAAGTGAGTGAAATACTGGACTGACCAGAGGAATATACTGAAGTCCCACTTGGTGCTTACAGTCATTCATTGTGTTATATGTTTTCCTCAGACATTTTAATCTATTTGAGAATAACAAAGACTAAGTGAATAGTTAGATTTATCCAAAATTCGAGTTTTGTGAGGTAAATAGAAATTAGAGAGAGTGTATCTTGTGGAAGATAAGCACAAGGAAGTGAGTATATAGATGGATAACTGAATCTAACGTAAACTTAAAAAAAAAATGTGATGATATACGGAGTAACAGATGGTTAAAATTTACAGGAATGAAGATTCTTTTGGTATAAATGAGGTCACTTGAAGTGATAGGATTTTGTGCTCAGAATGCAGGATTCCTTTCATTGAGATTTTAGGCTTCTGGACCAAGATGGTGACCTAGGAAGACCCTGAACTCAACTCCTCCAAGGAACATATCAAATTATACCTATTTATAAAGCAATGCCTCCTGAAGAACTGAGGGCTGACTAAACAGCTTCTGCACAACAAAAGATAGAACAGCAAAAGAAAATGGCAAGAGAGACAGAGAGGACCTGAACTGGGGATGGACAGTGCTGAGGGACTGGGAGCAGATCTGTTTGTCCTCAGGCACAGAAAAAACATTGTGGTTTAAAGAGAAGGTAGTTCATAAAAGATCCAGCCCTAGAATTCTGACCAATGGTGGAGGAGCTTCTGGAACTCTCTCTGGGTCAGAAAGACTGAATGACAGGGTATACACTCTCCTTCCACTTTGAGAGGGCAGGCTCAACCAGAGTACAAATGCCGTAGCCAGACTGATGCTTCAGTGAGCCCCAGGTCCCTAGCGCACACCAGCCCTGGATGCTCTGGGACACAGGAAAAAAAAAAAAAAAAAAGCTGTGGTTTAAAAGAGCAACTAGCATTTAAGATTCAGCCCTAAAACTGTGCTAAATGGCAGGGGTAAGCTGTTGGAACACTCTCTGGGTGGGAGGGCCTGGCAGACATGGTTTATGCTCCCCCTTCATCTCGAAAGCACAGACCAGGACAGGGTCCAGATGCCCTAACTGCTGCCTCAGTGAGCGCTGGGCCCCAGCCCCCACCAGCCCCAGCTATCCCACCGTGGCAACCACAAGGTGGTATGATCTAGACACCATTGGTTAGTGTTCACTAAAGCTCCAGCCTTCATACCAAGGTGTAAAGCATCCTGGAACACTCCAGGTCCATATACTTTGGCTTCAGACATCTTGCTTGGGCACCCCAGCACAGAGCACTGATGGACCTACCAGCTGACACCTGCTTTGGCTCCAGCCATCACACCAGAGTGCCCTTTGCATGAAGTGCCATGGTAACCCCTAGACTGTGCCTGCCTCAGTTTCAGCCACCTGGCCAGGGTACCCCCAATGCAAAGTGCCCTGAAACACCCTCACCCACACTAGCCTTAACTCTAGTTGCTTGGCCAGGGCTCCCCCAGGGCTGAGAACTTTAGGTTACTCTGGCTTGCACCCACTTCAGCTTCGGCAGCCCTGCCTCAATGTGTAGGGCCCCCAGATACCCCAGCTTATACCCATTTAAGTTTCTGCTGTCCTGTCAGGGCACCCTTCACACAGAGAGCCCCATAATACCTCAGTTTATAATCACTTCAGCTTCAGTTATCCTGCCAAGTTGTCCTTTGTGCGTGGAGCCTCAGAATCTGGCTTGAATACACTTCAGCTTTAGCTTCCTGACAGAGTATCCACTGCATGGGAGAGACCAGGGACCACAATGACTGTGCCCACATCAGTATTAACTGTCTTGCCACAATGCCCATTGTGTGGCAAGCCATAGTGCCCACTGTGTGGCAAGCCCCAGGACCCCTTGCTTTGCATCCACTTCAGGAATTAGAAAAAGAATAAACAAAGTCCAAGGTGAGCAGGAGGTTGAAAATAATAATACCAGAACAGAAATAAAAGACTTAGAGACTAAAAGTCAATAGAAAAGATCAAGGAAACCAAAAACTGGTTCTTCGAAAAAATAAACAAAATTGATAAACCCTTAGCCAGACTCATCAAGAAAAAGAAAGGACTCAAATGCATAAAATCAGAAATGAAAGAGAAGTAACAACACTACAGAAATACAAAAGATTATAAGAGAATAGTATGAAAAATTATATGTCAACAAATTGGACAACCTAGAAAAAAATCAATAAATTCCTAGACATATAAAATCTTCTAAAACTGAATCAGGAACAAAAACCAAATTTGGACCAATTAACCACTACTAACAAAATAGACCTGATAATCAAAAACTACCAAAAAATAGGGGCGCCTGGGTGGCACAGCGGTTAAGCTTCTGCCTTCGGCTCAGGGCGTGATCCCGGCGTTATGGGATCTAGCCCCACGTCAGGC
Source organism: Ursus arctos (assembly GCF_023065955.2). Taxonomy (NCBI): domain Eukaryota; kingdom Metazoa; phylum Chordata; class Mammalia; order Carnivora; family Ursidae; genus Ursus; species Ursus arctos. The sequence continues at coordinate 29,888,526 of NW_026622897.1, forward strand.
TCCTCCGCTATGAGCCTGCTTCTTCCTCTCCCGCTCCCTCTGCTTGTGTTTCCTCTCTCACTGGCTGTCTCTATCTCTGTCAAGTAAATAAATAAAATCTTTAAAAAAAAAACTACCAAAAAATAAAAATCCAGGACCAGAAGGATCCATAGGTAAATTCTACTGAGCATTTAAAGAAGAACTGATTGACACCTATTCTCCATAAATTATTCCGAAACATAGTGAGGAAGTAAAACTCCCAAATACATTCTATGAGGACAGCATTATCCTGATATCAAAACCAAAGATACCATTAAAAAAAGAAAACTAGAGATCATTATCTCTGATGAACATAGATGCAAAAGTCCTCAACAACATATTAGCAAACTACATTGAACGATATATTAAAAAATCATTCCCCTTGATCAAGTGGTATTTATTCTAGGGATGCAAGCATGGTTCAATATTTGCAAATTAATCAATGTGATATACAACATCAACAAAATGAAAGATAAAAATTATATGATTATCTCAGTAGATGCAGAAAAAGCAGTTGACAAAATTCAACATCCATTCATGATAAAAACTGTCAACAAATTGGGTTTAGAGGGAACATACTTCAACACAATAGAGGCCATATATGAAAAACCCACATTTAAGATTATACTCAATGGTGAAAAGCTGAGAGCTTTTCCTCTCGCATCAGAAATAAGACAAGGATGTCCACTCTCACTGCTTTTCTTCAACATATTACTGGAAGTCCTAGCCACAGCAATCAGACAAGAAAAAGAAATAAGAGGTACCCATACTGGTAAGAAAGAAATGAACTGTCACTATTTGCAGATGACATGATATATATATATATATATATATATATATATATATATATATATATATGTCATATCATATATGTACATGTATATATATGTATATGTATATATATATGATATATATATGAAATCCTAAAGACCCCACCAAAAAACTACTACAACTAATAACTGAATAGCTAAAGTTGCAAAATAAAAAAATTAATACCCAGAAATTGGTAACATTTCTATACTCTAATAATGAAGTGACAGAAAGAGAATTTGAGAAAACAATTTCATTTACTGTGGCACTAAAAATAATAAAATACCTAGGAATCAACTTAACCAAGGAGGTGAAAGATCTGTACTCTGAAAACTATAGAACATTTGTGAAAGAAATTGAGGATGACACAAAAGAATGGAAAGATATTCCATGCTCACAGAGTGAAGGAATTAGTCTTATTAAAAACGTCTATACTACCCAAAGCAATCTACAGGTTCGAGGCAACAGAATTTTTCATAGAACAAGAACAAATAATCCCCAAATTTGTATGCAACCTAAAAGATCCTCAACAGCTAAAGCAATCTTAAAAAAATAGGCAGAGATATTACAGATTTTAAGGTATACTACAACGCTGTAGTAATCAAGACAGTATGGTAGTGGCACAAAAATAAACACATAGATCAATATAACAGAACAGAGAGCCCAGAAATAAACCTATATTTATACTGTCAATTAATCTTTGAGAAAGAAAGCAAGAATAGACACTGAAGGAAAGATAGTCTCTTCATAAATGGTGCTGGGAAAATGGGACAGCAACATGCAAAAGAATGAAATGGGACCACCTTCTAACACCATACAAAAAAATAAACTCAAAATTGATTGCATACCTAAAAATGAGACCTGAAACCAAAAAAATCCTAGAAGAAAACATAGGCAGTAAGTTCTCGGACATCAACCATAGGAACATTTTCCTGGATATGTCTCCTAAGGCAAGGGAAACAAAAGCAAAAATAAACTATTGGGACTGCATCAAAATAAAAAGCTTTTGCACAATGAAGGAAAGTATCAACAAAACAAAAAGGCAACCTACCGTATGGGAGAAGATATTGCAAATGACATATCTGATAAGGGGTTAATATCCAAAATACATTATAAAATTAATATCCAAAATACATTATAAAATTTATACAAGTCAACACCCAAAAAACAATCAGATTAAAATGGACAGAGGACCTGAATAAACATTTTTCCAAAGAAGACATACAGATGGCTAACCAACACTTGAAAAGATGCTCAACATCACTCATCATCAGGAAAGTGCAAGTCAAAACTACAATGAGATATCACCTTACATCTATCAGAACGGCTAAAATAAAAAAGACAAGAAATAACAAGTGTTGGTGAGGATATGGATAAAAAGGAACCGTGTGCACTGTTGGTAGGAATATAAATTGGTACAGCCACTGTGGAAAATGGTATGGAGGTTACTCAATAAATTAAAAACAGAAATACGTATGATCTGATAATTCCACTATTGAATATTTATACCCCCAAAACAGAAACACCAATTCAAAAAGATATATTTACCCTTATGTTTATTGCAGCATTATTTACAATAACCAAGATATGGGAATAAACTTAGTATCTATCAATTGATGAACAGTTAAGGAAAATGTGGTATGTATGGTACACACACACACACACACACACACACACACACACACAGACACACACACACACAGAGGAATGCTATGCAGCCATAAAAAGGAATGAGAACTTGCCATTTTGACAATACGGATGGACCTAGAGGGTTTTATGCTCAGTAAAATAAGTGAGAAATATCAAATGATTTCACTCATATATGGAATCTAAAAATCTAAACAAATGAATAAGCAAACAAAAACCAGAATCAGACCTATAAATACGGAAAACAAACTGATGGTAGTCAGGGGGAAGGTGGTGTGGGGATGAGCAAAATGGGTAAAGGAGAGTGGGATACACAGGTTTCTAGTTATAGAATGAATAAATCATGGGAACAAGAGGTACAGCACAAGGAATATAGTCAATGATATTGTATAGTGTTGTATGGTGATAGATGATAGCTACACTTGTGGCGAGCACAACATAATATATAGAGATGTTGACTCAGCATGTTGTACATCTGAAAATAATGTAACATTGTGTGCCAATTACCCTCAAATTAAAAAAAAACAATAAAATTAAGAAAAATAAATCATGTTGACAGTATGTACTCTTGATATGACGTGATGATAATAGCTCCTTATCTCTGTGGTCTTCCTCCAAAAAAACACAGAGCCCTAGCCTAAACATGAGAAAAATATCAAACAAATTACAGTAAAAGGATAACCTATACCTACTACTTCTCAAACCTGTCAAAGGCCTCATAAACAAGTAAAGTTTGAGGAATGATACAGTCACGCAAAGTTTAAGGAAATATAACTAAACATTGTGTAGTATTCTGGATGGAATTTTGAAATAGACAAAAGACAGTAGATAAAATCTAAAATCTAAATAAACAATGGACTTCTGTTAATGATGCGTAATTATTATATAATACAAATATTGCTTCTTTAATTGTAATAAGTGTACCATAATATTATAAGATGTTAGTAATAACATCTTACATAAGGACAGTGGGTATATGGAAACTCTCTGAAATATTCTTTTGGTAAACCTACAACTGTTCTAAAAATAAAGCCTGTGAATAAAAAAGCATTAACATTAAAAAAAAAAAAGGTTTTAACTGTGGTGTAATTATCAGTAACAACAAAGTTTGGGGTAGTAGTTTACAATTTTTTACTGTGATGCAAAATAAGAAATATAGAGTATCTCAAACAGCGTAGCTTGAAATAGCATTCAAATTTAATATTTTACATGGAGACATACTACCTAAAAATACACATGTATATATGAATAAAAGTTTCACAAAGCAAATAAAAATTTTAGATATTTTCTGCCCTATTACATTCCAGTTTTGAAAATGTTGATTATGATATGTTCAATTAATTTTGTGATTCACCAAAGGTCATAATATACATTTTTACTTTAATTCCAATTAGTTAATATACAGTGCTATCTTAGTTTCAGGGGTACAATATTCAATGATCTATACATTACTCAGCGCTCATCATGGCAAGTGCACTCCTTAATCCCCATCATCTATATCACCCATCCCCTCACCCACTTCCCCTCTGGTAACCACCACTTTGTTTTCTATGAGTAAGAGCTGTTTCCTAGTTTGTCTCTCTTTTTTTGCTTTTGCTTATTTGCTTCTTAAATTCCACATATGAGTAAAATTATATGATATTTGCCTTTCTCTGACTTATTTTGCTTAGCATTATACTCTCTAGCTCTATCCATGTTGTTGCAAATGGTAAAATTTCATTCTTTTTTATGGCTGAATAGTATTTCTGTGTGTGTGTGTGTGTATTACATCTTATATTTATATCACATATATTTATCACATCTTCTTTATCCATTCACTTATCAATGGACACTTGGGCTGTTTCCATAATTTGGCTATTGTAAATACTGCTGCTATAACCATATGGCATATCCCTTTGAATTAGTGTTTTCAAATTCTTGGGCTAAATACCCAGTAGTGCAATTACTGGATTGCATTCAATTCCAGTTTCTAAAATGCTGATTATGATATGCTTAAATGGTTTTGTGACTCACCAAAGGTCATAACATACATTTTTAAGACAATGGTCTAGGGTAACTATGGAGGCTGGTGGCCAAGGTAAGATGTATATGAAGTGGAGGGCTCATAGGTTTTTCTAAAGACCATGGAATGATTAATAATATGGGGAGGGAAAGAGTGAATGACAGGGACATGGAAGATGACTGAAGGAAGCAGGGTAAGCACATCACTGAGGGGTAGTCATTCATTTCACAATAGTGTATTATCAGGTACCTGGTGAAGAAATGATCCTTCTAGTACAGTATATTTATTTATCTTTATAAATTCTATACTTGCTGTATGAACATATGATTGCCCTCTAAAGGTACAGACATACTCTTATAGTGAAGGCACATGGAAATACTTAAAACAAAATTCCACTGCAGGAGATAATCACATAAGGAAAGTAATGCCTCTGGGACTGCATTCTGGAATTGACTGGTATTTTTTATTTATATAAGAGTGTATGGATTTCTTGGTCTGTGTTATAAAAAGATGTGGGTTCTAGAGGAGTGCTTTAGAAACAGAGGGTGTTAAAATGCCTCTGTTCTTGAAAGAAATATACTAGAAAGTGAAATGGTATTTCAAATACAAGAAATGTTCAATTTTAAACAAATTCCATAGTCTTTAAGAATAATTGTGTCTGTTACTAACAGGTTTCAGATTTATTTTTCTTTGGTTATTCCTTAGTAGTTTAGTGAATTAAAAAACAAAACAAAACATTAACAGGGGCACCTGGGTGGCTCAGTAGGTTAAGCGTTCGCCTTTGGCTCAGGTCACAATCTCAGGGTCCTAGGATCAAGCCCCACATCAGGCTCCCTGCTCAGCAAGAGAGTCTGCCTCTTCCTCTCCTTCTGCCCCTACCCCACTCGTTCTCTCTGTCTCTTTCTCTCTCGTTCACTCACTCTCTTAAATAAATAAAATCTGTAAAAAAAATTAAAAAATAATAACAATTCACACCTTTTCTACATTGTGCTAAATGAGATAAACTAAAAGGTATTTATTTTTTCACAGATTAGGTTCAGAATAGAAAAGAAGGGGTAGCAATGACTTTGAGGTCATAGAGATGATGGTAATGACACTAAAGTCAAGAAAACCCTAAAGAGATATGAAATGGGGGGGGGGCAGAGTAGGAGCCATTTGTTCCAGGGCTAACTTAGTTATCTGTTTTACTTTTATTAAGAAATACAACTTTCCCTTATATTGATGAGTCTAAGATTTATAGATGATAAAATATTTGAAATAAATTCTACAGATAAATGGAAGAAACAGCCTCCTTAGAAATTAGTAAAGTCACTTAATTAACCTGTTTTTATCCAGGCTCTTTTACATGGCAGGCTTTATGCCAGATGCCCATTTATGAAAACAAACAAAACAAAATGAAAACCTTTCCTACAACTAGAAACCTTTAACGACTCTTTAAGATAAATTACCATTTTGTATAAGATAATGCAATGCACATTTTTATACTCCTATTGGTGACCTCTCCCTTAAAGTAGATTTATAAAACGAATGCTTGTTGTAGTGACTTCAGAGTTAAAATTACTTAGGGGAGACTGCCATATTCATCAACCACTTCTCTATTTCAACACTAGTTCAAACAAATGTTTTTCTCCCCTCACACTGGTACCATTTCTAAAGTAGGAAAACTTTAATTTGGAAGACTGATATCAAATAACATCTTACCTATTATATAATTTATATATCATAAAATATATATAAATTTATGTATATAAATGGAGCAAGAGGCAGAAAAGGGGTTTAAAGAGAAGTAGAAAGAAAAGTCCTGGGACTGTTAGCCACTGGAGGTCTATTTCTTTCATTGACACTTGGCATCTTCCCTCTGATGTGGACGAATGCAGCTGCAGCTCTCTGCCAACTATAATTTAGTCGGCAGTAATTCTACCCTAGCAGAGGGCACATGATTGCTACTTACCCAGGAGAAACAAAGGGAACATGATGTATAATTCCATGTTCACGCTACTTCTTCATTACTATATTTTATAAATCATTTATTCTTTCTGCTTTATTTTAAACTCTAGGTATTTGAGCCTGGCATGATCTGTTTTACTCTAAACTACCAACAAAGTACTCAGAGAAATCAACTAAAAATAATAGTCATAATAGTAATGATAAATTAAGAAGCTGATATTTAATGGGTAGTTATTACTATTTGCCAGACAGTATGTAAAGCACTTTGTATGTATCAGAGTAACCTATAAAATAGCCATCAGTCTTGACATTTTATGGATGAAGAAACTGAGGGTTAAATAAATTAACTAGCCAGCCCCAAACCACATACTAGTAGGTTGTAGATTAGAGATTGGCTTTCTATTGTTGTGTTAGGGAGTAAAGTATGTTCCAGTGTTGTATTTTATGCCTCTCCAAAAGGATTAAGAGTAGACTGATAGGAGAATAAAAAGTGCAGCACGTAGTTATCTATTCACTCAATTATTTAAATCTCAATAAGGAAGAATTATGACATTAATGAGTTTTTAAAAATGTGAAAGGTCACTGATAAACATTCTATGATGATTTTTTTAAGCCAGGCAATAGTCCCTCAAAATATTAAGGAATTAGTATCAGAGCTTTAGGATGCTATAGAGGTTAGCATAAAAAGAGAATTGATTAGTAAATCTATAAATTATTTTTGAAAGTCTTAAAGAGCAAGAGAAGATTTCTGAAAGTCTTTAAATGATAAAATACATAGCAATTGGAAGCATTGATCAAATTGTTTTTGAAGACTGCCATCATATGAGTATTTTCTACTCAGTACTCAAAATGAACATCAAAAATTAAAATTACTGTATTTCCATAGGGAAATGAAAACATGAATTTAAGCTCAGCAGCAGGATTAAATCAAATTTTGTAATGTTGTGGCAAAATTGCGGTTTGCTCTGCATAATTTTACATTAGCTTAGATTCTCTAATTTTTTTCTTTTTTTTTTTTTTCTTTTCCCCAGCCAGGCAGATATATTTTCCTTTTATCCTCAGCTGCAAATTTCGAGATTGTAACTTTTTTCTTATGCATTTATGTGTTCTTCACAGTCAATAACACAGTCTTCTAGCTAAAAATAGTTTCCCTAGAACATAGCCTAGATGAAATATTATGAAATAGACTGATTTTGGAAGTTGCTTGATGGTACAAGAAGGCAAGAAAAACACTGTATGAAAGAGGTAAGTGAATTTTCAGAAAGTCTACTAAATAATGTTATGTTAGGTTTTTAAACACTGTTCAGCCTGTTTTGTTTAGTAACATAGTCAGGAAGTTGGTATACATCCATGAGAGATTCAAAGTCAGGATCCACACTCTGGCTTACAAATCACTTTGCTAATGTCTATGAACACTCATAATCTCATGTACTCATAATAATGTACTCATAATGTGTTTTAATCTGTTTGTTCAACTTCTGCCATAGACTGAGTCCTTAGAAAATATGGGTATAGAGATTCAGAGACTCTTAAACACATACTCCATAAATGGCATACAATAGATGATAAATACAAATTTAGCTTTCAATGGATGATTGCACATGTAAGATAATAAATTTGGTCTGTATTTTGATATTTTGGGGGCTATGTTTATTCAATATATAATCAAAATATTGCTGTTCTAGGTGTTGATAGTCCTTTCAGGTAAAACACAATTATCAGGGCTGCTCACATTAACTTATATTATTTTAGAAACAGAATTTACATTTTTTATTATTTTGAAGATAAAATATTTTTGAGATTAATATTTGAAAATATAATGAAAGCATAAGATAATTAAAAAGTTAATAATCACTCCCAATATTTCAGAGCATATGCTTTCAAATATATGTAATAAAAACATATAATATAAATAAAGAGTGTGTGTATATATCTATATACACACAAACATATAAAATTAGAATCTTTCACCCCACTCTTCTTTCTTCTTACCAACATTCACTGTCTTGCTGGGCTACTATCTAATCTTCGTTGCACTTAGGGCAGCCATCATCACCTAGTCAAATAGTACCCACTGCAACTGAAATTTTATTCTAAATACATATACATTATATCTTATATACATTTTATATATAGGCCAAATATGTATAATCATTATATTCTAAATATGTATTTCTATATTTGGAATGAAATTACTTATAAAGGAATATCTATCTATCTATCTGGAGTAAAATCTGAATTTCAGTGAATACTATTTGGTTAAGTGAATGACCATCGCCCTAAGTGAAACAGATTAGAATTGACTAGTACATTACTATAAGCTAGTAGGATAGTAGACTTAGTGATCCTGGAAGGCCTTGGGTTTCTTGGGGCTGTAAGGAGGATGAATGAATCAACAAGAGAAGAAACCTTAGATATTTCAGAAATAAGGCACTGACTAAGAACAAATCTGGGATGTGTTAATACAAAAGGAAAATCGTTATCAAGAATGCTGGGTTGCTATCATGAGGCAAATCTAAATATTTTTCAAGTTTTGTCTTAGAATATAAAGAGCTCTCAAACTCTACCAAAGACCTTATGAATAACCTCTAGGTTTCAGTTTCTTCCAAAATAAGAAAATACTTAACTCTTTTAATATGTGTACTTAAAATTATTTTATGTTTATGGTGTGGCATGGATTAAAGCAATGGGTTAAGTGATAAGTATTTTATCTTTATTGCATAACTGGCACTATTCTTGAAATATAAGCTGGGTTCTAGACACCTCATGATCAAAAGATAAAGTCAAACTCATTGGAAATTCAGAGAAGATTTTTAAAAATCATGATTAATGGACTGGATGAAATGGCTTATGGAGAAATAGTGAAAAACAAATGACCAAAAGCATGGTTTAGAATTTATGAAAAATGTGTGAATCTCAAATTTCTCACGTAAAGAGTTTTTTGATGTGTGTGTGTTTTTTTTTATTTAATTGCTTCCATATGCATAAGGGAAACGTTGTTATCTGAGCCGGAGGTCTCAGTGTATTGCAAACACATGCATTGTTTTAAAAATGCAAACCAAGTAAAAGCAGAAGAAATTTCCAGGCCTGAGGAGATGGATTATGCTAGAAACATAGCTGAATGTGAAAAAAAAAATTAGAAATTTATTTACAAATCAATTAGGCAAGTTGCTGTTCTTTAAAAAAAATCAGCAATGTCATATCTGAAGAAATTATTTACCGAGGACCTTAAAAGGAATTGACAAGGAAGACAATTGTTACAACTTTCCTCAAAATTAACATGAACATCAGATCACATAATTAGAGAGTTCTCTGAACTCATTTCCTTAGTCTGTAAAATGTGAAAAATATCAGAATCTCCTCCCTAAGGTACTATTAGTAAACCCACTCTACAAACTGTTAATCATCATGAAAATGGGTTACCATGAAGAGTCTCTAAGAGAGCAGGGCCACTATAAACAAACTCTCATTAATACTAATCACCTTTCAGAGTTGAGGACATTTGAATGAAATGGGGTAGACAACTATTTTGTGATACCCTTTGCAAAGGAAACTGATAAAGAAGATACAAATTAATTGAGTACCTACCATATGCAAACCATGGTGTTGGTGCCTCATATAAGATTTTATTTAAATTTCATAATAACCTGGTACTTACATTATGTACCTACGAAAATGAAACAGAAAACTGAGGCTTAGTATTATATAAACTGATACACATACATTTACATATGGATTCCCCATGAGTTAGTAAGAAATTTAGGTGAGAAATTAAACTTATCCCAGTTTGACCAGCAAGTGAGTGCAGATTTGTCTGATTCTAAACACAGCAATCTCAATAAATCTTGCAAAATTGGTATATCTCCAAACATCTCTTTTGTCAGCATTATACCAAGTTGAAATGATTTCGACTAATTACCTTTCAGGTTAAGCAATTAAAACTTTTTCTTGATAATAATTTCTAATAATTGTTTCTATTTCCTTGGTGTTAGTCATGGTTTGAAATGTCCCCTTTCATGGAATGAAAGTCCCCTTTCATTCATAATTTTATTAATTTGGGTCTTTTCTTTTTTCTTTTGGATAAGTCTGGCCAGTGGTTTATCAATCTTGTTAATTTTTTCAAAGAACCAGCGTCTAGTTTCATTAATCTGCTCTACTGTATTTCCAGTTTCTAATTCATTTATCTCTGCTCTAATCTTTATTATTTCTCTTCTCCTGGTTGGCTTGGGCTTTATTTGTTATTCTTTCTCCAGTTCTTTAAGGTGTAAAGTTAGTTTGTGTATTTGGGATTTTTCTATTTTTTTGAGTGAGGCTTGGATGGTTATGTATTTCTCCCTTTGCAGTATCCCATAGGTTTTTGGACTGATATGTTTTTGTTCTCATTGGTTTCCATGAATTGCTTAAGTTCTTCTTTGATTTCCTGGTTGACCCAAACATTCTTAAGCAGGATGGTCTTTAGCTTCCAAGTGTTTGAATTTCTTCCAAATTTTTTCTTGTGATTGAGTTCCAGTTTCAAAGCATTGTGGTCTGAGAATATGCAGGGAATAATCTCAATCTTTTGGTATCGGTTGAGACCTGATTTGTGACCCAGTATGTGGTCTATTCTGGAGAAAGTTCGGCCACAGTAACTTCTTTCAAGACACATCTCCAAAGGCAAGGGAAACACAAACAAAAACGAACTTCTGGGACTTCATCAAGATAAAAAGCTTCTGCACAGCAAAGGAAACAGTAAAAAAAACAAAGAGGCAACCCATGGAATGGGAGAAGATATTTGCAAATGACACTACAGATAAAGGGCTAGTATCCAAGATCTATAAAGAACTTCTCAAACTCAACACCCAAAAAACAAATAATCAAGTCAAAAAACGAGCAGAAGACATGAAAAGACACTTCTCCAAAGAAGACATACGAATGGCTAACAGACACATGAAAAAATGTGCAACATCATTAGCCATTAGGGAAATTCAGATCAAAACCACATTGAGATACTACCTTATACCAGTTAGAATGGCAAAAATTGACAAGGCAGGAAACAGCAAATGTTGGCGAGGATATGGAGAAAGGGGAACCCTTTTACACTATTGGTGGGAATGCAAGTTGGTACAACCACTTTGGGAGACAGTATGGAGGTTCCTCAAAAAGTTAAAAATGGAGCTACCCTATGATCCAGGAATTTTATTTACCCCAAAGATACAGATGTAGTGAAAAGAAGGGCCACATGCACCCCAATAATAGCCAAACTGTGAAAGGAGCCTAGATGCCCTTCAACAGATGAATAGATAAAGAAGATGTGGCCCATATATACAATGGAATATTACTCAGCCATCAGAAAGGATGAATACCCACCATTTGCATTGACATGGATGGAACTGGAGAGGATTATGCTAAGTGAAATAAGTCAAGCACAGAAAGATAATTATCATATGGTTTCACTTATATGTGGAACATAAGGAATAACATGGAGGGCATTAGGAGAAGGAAGGGAAAAATGAAGGGGGGGAATCAGAGGGGGAGATAAACCATGAGAGACTATGGACTACGGGAAATAAACTGAAGGTTTCAGAGGGGAGGGGGGTGGGGGGATGGGTTAGCCCAGTGATGGGTATTAAGAAGGGCCTGTATTGCATGGAGCACTGGGTGCTACACGCAAAAAATGAATCATGGAACACTACATCAAAAACTAACGATGTACTTTGGTGACTAGCATAACATAATGAAATTAAAAAAAGAAAAGTTTTTCTTTTCAAAATTTAATCTTATTAAGACATGTCAAACTATTAATGCATTTAATGATAAAAATAATGTTTAAACACTTCATAGATGAATTGCAGTGAGGTAGGTATTCTTTTCCTTCTTAGTGTTTAAATCTTCAATCAGGAAAAAGTTATAAGAAATTCCTCTGTCTTCAAGGCTTAACATTTTACTTTTTCCAGAAATATTTTATTTTCAAAAGACATGAAAAGGCTAGGTGCTAAATGAATCAGTTTCTTATTGTACAATATAAAATATCCTGGTTCAGGTATTTAGGATCCAGTGTCAAAATAAGGTGTTCAGGACTACCTCTCTCTCTTCATTTGTAGTCTATTTCCTTTGTGTTGAATTATTTGGAATAATAATTGATGGAAAAAAGTGATGGAAAAAATTGATGGAAAAAAAATTGATTCTAATGGAAAAAAGTCTCTGCTAGAGATAGATTGTTTGAAACCCTAACCACCAATATGATGATACTAGGAAGTAGTGCCTTTGGAAGGCAATTAGGTTTAGATGAGATTATGAAGGTGAGATCCTCATGAGGAGATTGGTGTCCTTATGAGAGGAGACCAGAGACCTTGCTTTCTCTCTTTTCACTGTGAAAGAATGCAGGAAGAAGGCAGCCATCTGCGAGAGCTGTCACCATGAACTGAATCAACTGGCATCTTGTTCTTGGTCTTTCCATCCCCCAGAACTAGGGGAAATAAATGTCTGCTGTTTAAGCCACCCAGTCTATGGTATTCTGTCCCATCTCTAGGTGACTAAGATAATTCCCTAGCATAGGTCCAGGCTTACCTGGTCCCTAAATCTTACTATCTTAGAGGGAGAGAGACTCTCTCCCAGTGATCATATAAATCTATGCAAAGGACTCCCACTCACCTCCCTGGGGGCTTGCACCTGCCCATTTCTGTGGTGGTAGAGGCAGAGGCGCTTGAAGAGGTTAAAAGGAATAGTAAAATAACGTGCCCAAAATGCTGTCTCACAAGTGATGTGGTCAGGAAATGTTAATTCTCAGTATTAATTGTTACATTTTAGATGAGACCCACTCTGCAGAGCTGCTAGTCTTAGGAGAGGCTTTTGAGGCAAGGGTTTTTTCTATCGCTTTTTGGGTCACTTAAAGATAATCATAAGATTCTAGAAGGAGCAGAATCCATATCAGAACAGAACAGAAATTATTCCATTTTATTTTTTATTAAGTAATCTCTATACCCAATGTGGGGCTCGAACTCATGACCCCAAGATCAAGCTATTCCAGAATACCTAGTGATTACTGATTACTACTTCTTTTTAAGAAATGAAGAACTCTTTTATGATTAAAAAAATTTTGCCATACTTATTTACTGGAAATACATTAAATGACAAAATACTAAAAATTAATATTTACAACTTCTTAGTCAAAATATAATCTTAAAACAGCAGAAAATATACAATGTAAGGCAGACAATTTACTTCTTACTTACAACTTCTTAGTCAAAATATAATTTTTAAAATAGCAGAAAACATACAATGTGAGGCAGACGATTTACTTACAGTAAATATTTTAAGGTTGGCAGCCATATGGTCTCTGTTTAAACTATTTAACTGTCATTGCAGTGTGAAGCAGACATAGAAAAAACAGAAATGAATGGATGTGGTTATGTTCCAATGAAACATTATTATAAATTCAGGCAGTAGGCTAGATTTTGCCCATGGGCCATAGCGTGCTGACCCCTGCTACTAACAGTAATGCTTCTTACACATATACAGTTCCAAATTATTGAAAGTAGCTCCATAGAATCTCAATGTGCTGTTCATTTTTGCTGTTCAAAAACTATTCTATTTCTTTTAGGCCCATGGTAGGTAGGGTGTATTTCCCAGCTCCTTTTGAAATTAAGCATGGCCAATGTGTCTTGCTTTTGGGGAAAGAAATGTGAGTAAGATTGCCACGTGTTCCTTCTGGGAAACATGAGAAGCCAATGCTTAGTTTGCCATGCTCTAATCCCACAAGCATGTATTGAGATTCTTTTCCTAATTGTTACGATGAGCAGAATCTTTGTGGTGCCTTTCATTGGGCACATAGTATATATAAGGAATACAATTTAATTACTTTAAATGACTAGAATTATTGCTTTCTTTTTGCAGCATAGTCTAGCCTATCCTGAATGATATCTCTAGTTCCACTGGCATACAGGTTGAGAATCCCTAATTTTACTTCAGTAAATGGAGTTTCTTAGAAGAAATGGATATGTATCCTTAATTTTTTTAAGTGTATTAATCAAAACTCTTGCATGCAAATAAAACAGAATTTGAACCAATTTGAACTACCTTATGGGGAGGTTTTTAAGAGTACTGGAGTATCTCATATTGGCCAATCCTTCTTTCATCATTCAGTAAGTACTGAGTGTCTGTATGTCAGACACCACTCAAGGCACTGGGTATACATTGCTGAACAAAATATTTAATAGCATGTTGGACAGTAAGAGATACTATGCAGAAAACAAACATGGATAATAGAAGAGGAAGTTATGGAAAGGTGGTAATTGAAAGATAAACCGTCCAGCTACGTGGAAAACTACAGTTATGTATCTCACCATGAATGCACTCAGCAAGTAAGTGCCTGCCAAAGAACATGCACTCTCTCCCTCTCTCCCAATCTCTCTCTCTCTCTTTCTCATTCCTGTTTCTCTTTATATGTTGGCTTCATAGTCTCTCACTATAGGCCAGCTACTCCCCAGGGCAGGAATCATGGCTCTTAAGAGTTGCCAATCTCACCTCATAGAGCTTGCACCACCAGACAGGGACAGAATTTTTATTCTCAATTTCAGTTTCAGAAATCCTTGGGAAGAATTCTGTGCCACCTGGGTCAGTTGCTTATCCTTGGATTGACTGTGATTAATAGCTGGGATAAAATAAGAACATGCTAGCACCCACACTAAGCATGTGTACTGAGGGAGTGTGTGATCAGTCTCCCACAGATGAGGGCCAATATCATAAGTATCCACTAACATACACTAACATTAATTCTTTTATACTAATGTAATTAAACTAAATATATCTCTCATTCCACTGTGAAGCCTTCATATGTCTTGACTAATACTTTGACTTTCCTTAACATCACAAAAATTCCTCAAGGGATTGTTTTCATCATATTTGTCTTTGGTGGAGACTACTTGACAATGAGAGTTAAGATTCTGTTGCCCAGTGTGAGAAAACCAGGTAAGCATCCTCTTTACATAATTTTACTTTAACAAAGGTATCTCTATATGGCTATGGCAATGTTAGATTATTTGAAGGAGCACACTTTTCAATTTCTTAAATCACACCTGGATAAGTAGTATCTGTCTTTAAGGTTGTCCTGCCTAGGCCTTAGTGTATCTTCTAGATGTGAGAATTCAGTGTCTAATATATCTGGCACATCCACAGTTTTCTGTCCACATGTATTGATGAAACAACTATTCAAGAAAAAATAGATTTCACAGATTAAATGTTATTTTTCTAAAACAGAGTTATTGAGAAGAAAAATTCTGAAAGCATGAATGTTTTTGCTAAGTGTTGAGATATTAGTGAAATGAAAAAAGTTAAGAGTAAAAACAACTCCTGAACCAATCTCAGATTTCTCCTTGAATGTGTGAATGGTAGAAAAGCTGGTGAGCAAACATGTATACATGGGACCGCCTGTACTAATACTATGTACGCAAATCCTGTCAAATGGGACACATATTTGGGGAATGCAGGCAAAAGCCTTGGGAAATATTCATTGGGCAGTTATATCAAGCCCAAGAGCAGACATCTGTCTGTTTTTTAAATCAGCAAAGAAAGAAGGGCAGTTAGCACTATATACGGAAATGGAATTCTCGATAGAGATGGGTGAGAACAATCAATACTCATAATTAGGGGAGAGCACTTCAGACAGCTGCATGGAGTCTGATGCTGTTCCTAATGATCACAGAGCACCGAGGCAGCTGCCAAAGCTTCCTATTCCTTACGGACAGGCAAACTCAGAAGCAGGCTATTATTGAACATAAGATTGAGCTATGTTTCTGAAATTCTTAAAAGCTTGAAGATCCTTTTCAAAGGGAGAGACTATCTTATAGCGAAATTCCATCTAGTTGGGTAAAATAGACATTTTCTACTTGCTCCAGTATACTGTAGCTTCACTTACTAAACTGTAAACATCCTGGGAACAACATTAAGCAGTTGTATTAAGAAAGACAGAATGGGATTTGGAGAGTCAGAAGGCTGGCAGACATACTAGAAATGGAGGCACGACAGATGAAGCATCGCTGGACTTTGTAACATATGTTTCTCAGACACTGATTAAAGAAACACATTAATAATAATAATTATAATTTACCTACATTTCTAGAAAATTGGGTGTTGGATCTCATGACTTGAGAAATTACTTAAAAATATCTCTCCGAGCCTTCCCACCTGCTACATCTCCTCCCCTTTTCTCTGCAGGCAAATATGGCATACAAACTTGTCAACTAATAAGTAACCTAATTTATTTGAAATATGTCATACACAGTAGTCATCTTGAAATACATTTTTCAAAAGATGGTAAGGAATGGGCCATCACAAAAATGCTTTAAAAAAAAGATTTTATTTATTTAAGAGAAAGCAAGAGAGAGAGAGAGCATGAGCAGGGGGAGGAGCAGAGGGGGAGGGAGAAACAGACTCCCCACTGTACCAGACACGGGGCTCGATCCAGAATCCTGAGATAATGATCTGAGCCAAAGGCAGACGCTTAGCTCACTGAGCCACCCAGGTGGCCCATCACAAAAAATGACGTTTAACTAAGATTCTTTGACTCTGATTTACAAGTATGTTCATGTTCCTTTGTAAAGAGCTGCTGTTTTTCTTAGTTTATTTTTATTTCTTACCTTTTTTTTTTAATGGACCATTCAATGGGGAGAGGAAAAGGTTAGAGACTCTGATTTACATCACTCTTATGTTTCAGTTGTTTACATAAATGTGGCAAACTCAGTTTGCTTTTAAAAATATATTTTCCCATCAAGAAAAAGAAGGGTTTGAATTATGGGTAATCAAGTATATAGTATTAAGAATACCATATAATTGAAAACAAACAAACAAACAAAAAGGTCTATATATGTTCTGAGCTGCATTACGGGAGTAATTTGTGTGTAGATGAACAAAAACCCTGGAGTTTGGTAGATAAGCAATATAAATTCAGGATTGTGTTAGAGATAAAATTAAAGTCTACCGAAGCTAGCCATGAGGATGACAGGGATGCAAATAGCTTCCTCCCACAAACAACTATAAAAATAGCCATAATATGGAAAACAAATCATTTCATAAATTAGACAAGACTTACAAACCTGCAGTTCCTTAAAGAAGGGAGTAAATGACACATGCCCCACCAACAACCTAGCTTTCTGCCTGAAGACAATTTATCATTGGCACAGGGAAGTTGTGCACAAATAAAGCATAATAGGGTTAAAGAGTGGGAGGAGACAGAGACTGCAGTTTGGAGTGCTTGGTTGATCATTTCAGTCTTTCAAACAATTGATCCATTACATGTAAGTTTTCAAATTTTAGGGTATGGAGTTGTTCATAGTAAACCTATATTACCATTTTAATATCCATGGGGTCAGTAGTGATGGCCCTCTTTCATTTCTGATATTGGTTGGTTGTGTCCATTGCTTTTTCATCTTGAATAGCCTAGCTAGAAATATATCAATTTCATTGATCCATTCAAAGAAATAGATTTGATTTCATTGATTTAAAAAATGTTTTCTTTTTTCAATTTCATTGATTTCTATTTCACTTTTTTGTTTCCCTGTGTATAGTTTAGCTTAAATGCTCTCCTAGAGTCATTAGGTAAAAGCTTAGATGAATGGTTTTAAATCTGTCTTCTTTTCTAGTGTATACATTTAACACTCTATATTTCATGTAATTACTGATTATGCCATTTTCCCATCTATTGTAAGTCGCTATTTTCATTTTCATTTGCTTAAGATATTTTCAACTTTTTCTTGAGACTACTTCTTTGACCATTTGTTATTTAGAAGTGTGTTGTTTCATCTCCAAACACTGGATATTCTCCCAATATCTTTCCACTAATGGTTTCTAGGTTAATTCTATTGTGTTCGTAGGATACACTCGGTATGATTTTTTTAATTTACGATGTGTTTTAAGGTCCAGAGTGGGCTTTATCTTACTGAGTGTTCCTTCCATGTGTGTGAGTTTGAGAAGATATGTTTGCTGTTATTACATGGAATATTCCATAAATGTCAATTGGCCAGTCAGGTCACCAAATACCCTTAATTATTTTTAGCTTGTTTAATCTATCAATTACTGAAATAAAGGTGTTGAATTCTCCAACTATAATAGTGGATTTGTCTATTTCTCCTTGCAGTTCTATCAGTCTTTTCTTTAAATACTTTTGCTCTCTTACTAGGTGCAGGCATATTTAATTTTTTTTTATTCTTGGAATATTGATCCCTTCATCATTTTGTGATGTTCCACTCTTTCTTGATAATTTTTCTTGTTTTGAAAACTCCTCTGTATGAAATTCATATTACTACTTTATTTTTCCTATGATTAATGTTAACATGATATATATTTTTCCTTATCTTTATTTTTAACTTATCAGTCTTTATATTTAAAGAGAATTTCTCAGAGACAATATGTAGTTAGGACTTATTCTTTAAGACTGACTCTACCAGTCTGTTTATTAATTTGTGTATTTAGACCATCACATTTAAGTTCATTATTGGTTATACCAACTCCTACCATGTCTGTTCCTTGTCACGTGTTTTTCTTTCTATGGTTTTAATTGAGCATTTGATATGGTACCATTTAATCTCTTCTCATAGAATACCCAGACTTCCTTTTGAAATTTTAATGATTTCCATAGTGTTTGCAATGTACATTTTTAACTAATTTAAGTCCACCTTCAAATAACATGGTAATACTTCAGGTGTGCAGGTGCTCTATAAGAGTATACCTAATCCCTCCCTCTCATCCCTCATGTCATTGCTGCCATTTATCCATTTGCTATAATCACCTAACACAGGGTTTTTATTATTATTTTAATAAACACTTATCTTTTGGATAAGAATATGAAAAAAACTATCCTATTATCATTATTCATTTGTTAACTTCCTTCTTTATGTAGATCCAAGTTTATGACCTATATAATTTTCTTTGTTCTCTAAAGAATTCCATCGAACATTTTTTCAAGGCAGGACTGCTGGTGATATATTCCCTTAGATTTTGTTTCCCTGAGGAACTCTTCATTTTCTCACAGTTTTGGAAGGATAATTTAGCTAGATACAGAATTCTAGATTTTTTTTTCTTTCAACATTTTAAAGTATTTTCCTCCACTTCTTTACTGCTTGCATGATCTGATGAACCTTGCTGGTATCATTATCCCTGTTCCTCCATAGTAAGGTATATTTTAATCTGGCTGCTTCCTAGGTTTTCTGTGTTTCTCTGTTTTTCTATACTTTGAATACGATATGCACAGGTATAAATTTTTGGCATTTATCCTGCTTGGTATGCTCTGTACTTTCTAAATCTCTGGTTTGGTGTCTATCATTAATTTTGGAAAATTCTCCATCCTTACTTCAAATAGTTCTTCAGTTCTTTATTTTTTCTCTTTCTGTAAAAAAAAAATATTTTATCCCTTTTGAAATTGATCTACAAATATTAGGTATTCTGTTCTGGTTTTGTTTGCTTGTTTTTCTCTTTTCAATGATGTTGCAAGTTTTTAATGGTATATTTTCAGGGGCACTGATTCTTCTCTCTGCCCTGCTAGTCTGATGATCCCATCAAAGACCTTCTTCAAAAAAAAAAAAAAAAAAAAAAGAATTCTTCATTCCTGTTACAATGTTTTTATTTATAGAATTTCTTTTCGATTCTTTCTTAGAGTTTCCGTGTCTTTGCTTACATCACTTGTTTTTTGTTGCATGTTGTCAACTTTTTTCCATTGGAGTCCTTCACATATTAATCAGTTATTTTAAATTCCCTGTCTGATAACTCCAAATACGTGTCATATTTAAGTCAGGTTCCGGAGACAGCTTTGTCTCTTTGGACTTTTTCTTGTCATTGAACATGCCTTGCCATTTGGGTCTGAGATCTGGACATGCTGTATTAGGTTAAAGGAAATGAAGTAAATAAACCTTTAATGTGAGAATTAAAGTTAACCTAGTCAGGAGTTGGTCTGTGTTTAATACTTTCTATAGCTGCAAATGCCAGAGACTTCAAATTCTTCAGAACTCTCCAAATTGTGTTTGTTTTTATCTCCCCCAGTGACGTGAGAATTCCTTAAGAAATCCTCTTAAGCAGAGTTTGCTTCTTAGAGATCTTTTAGCTGTAATGCCATTATTTTACTAGTGTTCTGCTGGTGTGGTGGTTAGGTGGGGGAAAGGGACAGCATTCTACAATCTTATGATTGAATCTCAGTCTTTTAGTGGGCTTGTGTCTCAAGCCCAGTGGGTTATAATTTTCACAAGTGGTTAGTCTTTTTCCCATTTTTAGATTAGGCAGAAAATATAGAGGGATAGAGGGATAGAAATGCCCTTTCTCCAGGTCAGATAAGACCCTGGAGATAGGTCTTTGTATAGAGAAAGCTATGGAAACATTTCACAAGGTCTTCTCTTTCCCTCTCCTTGCCACAGTCATTGAAGGCATGTTTTAGACTCTTCACCATAACCACCTGGTAGAGTTCATGGAGATAAAATCCCCAAAACTTGTGAAATACCTATAAGATTGTGGCCTTAGGAGTTTTTCACTTTCAAGATAGTTCATATCATCCCCCAGCAACTCATGAAAATTGCCATTTATGCGTCCCTCCTGGTTTATGACTCTAGTGTCTTCTCCTCTAGTTCAGCAAGTCTCAGGTGGATTTGCCTGATCCTCCAGATTTGGGGGGGGGTGCCCTGAAATTTCAGTTTCTCTGATGGTTCTAAGAAAAGTCAGTGGTTTTCAGTTTGTTAGGCTCTCTCTTGTAAAAACAGGAGTGATGACATCAAAACCCTTTACATGTTAGAGCTAAAACTAGCAGTCTATATGATGACTTTTTCTTTTCAAAACAAGACCATTGGAACATAGACTTTTTTGCATTTATAATATCAAAGTATATTTGACCAACTACCAGAAAAGCACAAGTGTCATTGGTGTTGTGGGGAATATATATATATATATATATATATATATATATATATATATATATATGATTACTATAAGATTCCACATAAGGATCTATCTCCACTGAGGAAAAAAGAATATGAGAGACTGTTGGATATAATAAAACACAGTTTAGAATAATTTTTTTCATTTTAGAACTGTTCACAACCATAGATATTTAGCATTTTCTTCAAATATCTTATTTTTCAGCTAGAGCTGAATTTTTTTCCCAAATTTTTATTAAATTTTTTATTATGTTATATTAGTCACCATACAGTACATCCTTAGTTTTGGATGTAGTGTTCCATGATTCATTGTTTGCGTATAACATCCAGTGCTCCATGCAATACATGCCCACCTTAATACCCATCACTGGCCTATCCCAATCCTCCACCCCCTCTCCCCTCTGAAGCCCTCAGTTTGTTTCCCAGAGTCCATAGTCTCTCATGGTTCATTCCCCTTCTGTTTACCCCCCCCTTCATTCTTCCCTTCCTTCTCCTACCGATCTCCCTGCTATTTCTTATGTTCCATAAATGAGTGAAACCATATGATAATTGTTTTTCTCTGCTTGACTTATTTCACTTAGCATAATCTCCTCCAATCCTGTCCATGTTGCTGCAAATGCTGGGTCATCGTTCTTTCTGATGGCTGATTAATATCCCATTGTATATATGGACCACAACTTCTTTATCCATTCGTCTGTGGAAGGGCATCAAGTCTCCTTCCAAAATTTAGCTATTGTGGACAATGCTGCTATGAACATTGGGGTGCATATGGCCCTTCCCTTTATCTTTGGGGTAAATACCCAGTAGCGCAATTCCTGGGTCATAGGGTACCTCTATTTTTAACTTTTTGAGGGACCTCCACACTGTTTTCCAAAGTGGCTGTACCAACTTGTATTCCCACCAACAGTGTAAGAGGGTTCCCCTTTCTCCACATCCTCTTCAACATTTGTTGTTTCCTGCCTTGTCAATTTTTGCCATTCTAACTGGTGTAAAGTGGTATCTCAAAATGGTTTTGATTTGAATTTCCCTGAGGGCTAATGATGTTGAACATTTTTTCATGTGTCTGTCAGCCATTCGTATGTCTTCCTTGGAAAAGTGTCTGTTCATATCTTCTGCCCATTTTTTTTATTTGATTATTTGTTTCTTGTGTATTGAGCTTGAGAAGTTCTTTATAGATCTTGGATACCAGACTTTTATCTGTAGTTTCATTTGCAAATATCTTCTCCCATTCTGTGGGTTGCCTCTTTGTTTTGATGAGTGTTTCCTTTGCTGTGCAGAAGCTTTTTACCTTGATGAAGTCCCACAAGTTCATTTTTTTCTTTTGTTTCTCTTGCCTTTGGTAGATGTGTCATGAAAGAAGTTGCTGTGGCCGATGTCAAAGAGGTTACAGCATATGTTCTCTATGATTTTGATGGATTCCTGTCTCACATCGAGGTCTTTCATCCATTTGGAATTTATCTTTGTGTATGGTGTGACAAAGTGGTCAAGTTTCATTCTTTTGCATATAGCTGTTCAATTTTCCCAGCACCATTTATTGAAGAGACTGTCTTTTTTCCATTGAATGTTTTTTCCTGGTTTGTCAAAGATTAGTTGACCATGGAGCTGAGGGTCCATTCTGGAGTCTCTATTGTTACACTGGTCTATGTGTCTGTTTTTGTGCTAGTACCATGCTGTCTCGGTGATCACAGCTTTGTAGTATAACTTGAAATCAGGCAACATGATGCCCCCAGCTTTGTTTTTCCTTTTCAAAATTTCCTTGGCGATTCGGGGTCTTTTCTGGTTCCACACAAATTTTAGCCTTGTTTGTTCCAGTTCTTTGAAAAATGTCATTGCAATTTTGATCAGGATGGCATTGAAAGTGTAGATTGCTCTGGGTAGCACAGACATTTTAACTATGTTTATTCTTCTGATCCATGAGCATGGAATATTTTTCCATCTTTTTGTGTCTTCTTCAACATCTTTCAACAGTGTTCTGTAGTTTCTAGAATATAGATCCTTTACTTCTCTGGTTAATTCCAAGATAATGTATGATTTTTGGTGCTATTGTAAATGGAATCGATTCCCTAATTTCTCTTTCTTCAGTCTCATTGTTCGTGTATAGAAATGCAACTGATTTCTGAGCATTGATTTTGTATCCTGCCACATTACTGGATTGTTTTATGAGTTCTAGTAATTTGGGGGTGGAGTCTTTTGGGTTTTCCATATAGAGTATCATGTCATCTGTGAAGAAAGAGAGTTTGAGTTCTTCTTTGTCGATTTGAATACCTTTTACTCCAAATTTGCATTTAAATTCTAGTTAGTTAACATATAGTGTACTACTGGTTTCACGAATAGAATTTAGTGATTCACCACTTACATATAAACCCAGTGCTCAACATAAGAAGTGCACTCCTTAATACCCATCACCCATTTGGCCCATCTCCCACATACCTCCCTCCATCAACCTCAGTTTGTTCTCTTTCCTTAAGTGTATCTTATGGTTTGCCTCCCCATATCTCCTTCATTGTTGCCCTTCGTACACATTCAACTGTTTTGTTTCCTAAATTCCACATGAGTGAAATCATATGGTATTTGTCTTTCTCTGACTGATTTCATTTAGTTTAATACACCCTAGCTCCACCCACACCACTGCAAATGGCTAGATTTAATTCTTTTTGATGCTACTATTGCTAATATTCCAGTGTGTGTGTGTGTGTGTGTGTGTGTGTGTGCATACGCACGTGCACACATGTGTATGTATATATACCATATCTTCTTTATCCATTCATCAGTTGATCAATACTTGGGCTCTTTCCATAGTTCAGCTATTGTTGGTAATGCTGCTGTAAACACAGGGGTGCATGTACCTCTTTGAATCTGTATTTTTGTATCCTTTGGGTAAATACCTACTAGTGCAATTGTTAGATCATAGGGTAGCTCTTTTTGTTATGTTTTTTTTAAGATTTTATTTATTTATATGAGAGAGAGAAGATGAACAGGGGGAGGGGCAGAGAGAGAAGGAGAGGGAAAAGCATACTCGCCACTGAGTGTGGAGCCTGATGCAGGGCTCAGTCTTAGGACCCCAAGATTATGACCCGAGCTGAAGTCAGATACTTAACCAACTGAGCCACCCAGGTGCCCCAGAGTAGTTCTATTTTTAACTTCTTGAGGAACCTCCATACTGTTTTCCAGAGTGGCTGCACTGGTTGGCATTCCCACCAGCAGTGCAAGAGGATTCCCCTTTCTCCACATCCTCATCAACATCTGTTGTTTCCTGTGTTGTTAATTTTAGCCAGAGCTAAAATTACAGCAGAAATTTTTCTTTCAGTATTACTATGAATAAGGCATTTGGTTCACTTGCTTTCTTTTTTTCTCTCTCTTATTTTATTATTATTTTTTTTAATGACAGCTCTTTCTTTGACTTCAGACTTTAGAAAGGGCAGCAGGGATATGAATGAGTATTATCTCTCCACTAAACTGCCAACATGAATGTATAGTTCTAAGTGACATAGTTAACTTCCATGAAGTCCAGTGTAACATTGCAAAAAGACACTATGGTGCCCTAAGTACAATGTCAGGAATCACTTGCAAGGGAACAAATGTTGATACAAAATCTGAGTATCCCAATTAAACTGATTTCTTGAGATGGACTTTCTATTACTTAATGGATAGGTTACAATCTCTCAATTTTTAAATTAGCCAGAGATCATGGATGAGAGGTGAAACTATCAAGGTTAATTTCCTCTTATTGGTTCAAATAATCCACTCCACTATAGGACACTGATAATGGATACCCATGCTACCTGTATTAGAACTCAAAAATGACCACAGAGGAGCCTGTCTCCTCTCTCCAAAACAAAACAAACTGTAAAACCCAAAGCAGACACAACAATAACGTGTGTGTGCACACATGCACACACACACACACACACGTAGAACTTTAGGAAAAGAGAGAATGACTGTGATAAATCTCTAGGAGGGAGAGTTTGTCACGTTTTAATCTTAAATATAGCTGAGATGTCTTCCACCTTAACATGGGGAAACAATGGACTTCCTTCTCTAAAAACCAATCCAAACATAATTGCAAGTGAGTTCCTGGGACAATAGCTAACATGTCCCTTACAAAGAGAAACAGAAGGGGTATCAATCTGTGTTCCAGGAGGAAATTAGAACTACTCTAAATATTCCCCAAATAAATAACATATTATAGGACTATCACATGTCCTAATATAATTCACTATAGCCATTCCAGGAGATTAATATAATTTCTTTTCTTCTGTCTTCCAACACTGTGTGAGATTCTCTCTTTAGCAAACTACAATATGGACTATAAAAAGAAGGTGCCTCAGGGAAATATAGTTCCTAGCTTCTCTGTAGTTTGAGAAGACCTTC
The DNA here is from genome assembly GCF_023065955.2 of Ursus arctos. NCBI lineage: Eukaryota > Metazoa > Chordata > Mammalia > Carnivora > Ursidae > Ursus > Ursus arctos. Next base: position 29,914,209 of record NW_026622897.1, read on the forward strand.
ACACGGTGTGCCCTTGTACAGACTTAACAGACAATTCTGCACAGGACTGGTGAAAATTTAATATGTTTCAGTTACGGGTTGTGTCAAAAACACAGTTGATGGTCAATACATAATGACTCTTTCTTTCTACAATATTCTACCTCTGCTTTAACTAATAATCAGTACAACAAATAGTTATTTTGTTACACAGTGTTCTGTTTACTGGGGATACATTGTAAACAGGGCAGATAAAAACAAATTTCACATCCTCAAGAAGGTTGTATTTTAGTGAATTATGGGAGAAAGGAAACTATGTGTTTCTGGGAAGACAGACAATACTTACTAGTCCACTGTCCAGGCCCTTTAGTAAATATTGACTAATAGGATTTAAGGGACTTTCAGAAATGGCTCTTAAACATCCTCTTTACTCTTCCATCCTGTCTCTCATATTTCATCGGTCACCTAATTGCAGCGAATGCAGCGAAATAATTTGGAATTCTATGAGGAAGAGGAGGGGGAGGGGAATGTCTCTTCTAATATGGACACGAATATTTCAGATTGGTGCCCCACCCTCATGACCTCAATTAAATTTAATTACTTCTTTAGAGACCTCATCCCCAAATAATACCACACTGGGGGTTAAGTCTACAATATATGAATTCTGAGAAGACACAAATATTCAGCCTATAATATGTACTATCTTTGGAACTGGGGAGAAAGACTAACGAACATTAGAAGTTGTTTTATGGCAGGCATTGTTAATTATTCTGATTGGGGTGGATAAAAGTATCTGATACATAGTATGTGAAACGATGATAAGTGAGTGCTATGAAGTAACATAGAAAGAGGAATAAATGTAACTGGATGTGAGTATTTTATACAGGGGATTCAGGGCAGACCATACTAATATGGTGACATTTGAAGAGACATATGAAAGAAATGAGAGAGCAGGACATATGGGTATCTGCAGGAAGAAAAAGAGGGAATAAAATGTACAAGGGGGGGAATGTATTTGGTATGTTAGAGGAGCAAAGACACCACTGTGATCAGAAAGGGGGAAGAGTGGTCAGTGATGAGGTCAGAAATATTATAGATCATAGTAAAGAGACTGGATTTTATCCTGAATTAGATGACCAAAGAAACTTTGGTGAAGGATTCTGGACAGAGGTTGAGAGGAATTGGATGCTGAGAAGGGATAGATAGTAGTTAGGAAAGGATGGAGGCAGAAATAATGATGAGGAGTTTGATGCAATAAACTAGGTAAGGGATGGCGGTGGCTTGGGCTACAGTAGTAGCAGTGGAGGCAGTCAGAGGTGGAAGGATTCGGGGTACTCAGTAATGCATAGGAGGTGGTGTGTGCTCTTCAAAAATGTGTGTGTACTACTTATAAGGAATTCCCCAGGGCTTAACAGAAGAGATGTTATTTGCATTGGATATTTTACTCTCTCTACTTTACCAAGCAAAGTCTATTGTATTTTTCAAACAAATCATAGCCCCCACTTCTTTAACTTGTAGATAATAATTAGTACAATCTTACTTAATATCCTAGGCATCATCTTCCTTTGGAATTGTTGACTTTTCCTATATTCTACCTTCAGTCCGTAGTCCCTAAATATCCTCTAGACAACATCCTTTAGCATCATTCTCTTCCCTACCTCACCTTACTTCATGCATGTGATTATAAGGTACACCTTTTCTATCTCATTGTATATACCCAAATCTGGGCAGTTATTTATAAACTTTTCAATCTACTCATATGTGGTAATTGTATACCATTCAAAGTTACTTTCATCATTATTTTTGAATTTTGTTTTAAAACATTTAATCTCTTAAAATGTTCTGTCACTTTTAGCTCATAATACAATAAATAGTCTTTCATCTTTCTAAAACCAGTATGCATCTAAGTATCTCTGTGTGTTTTCATGACAGCTATCACTAAGGCACCTATCTGCATAGACAGATTCACCTAAGAACATACCAAATTATATTCATTCTGGACTTAACTAGATATTGCACTGCCATATTAAAATGGGAAAGGGATAGCAACAAGATTGATATCTTCTATTACTCTAAAATGTAATCCCAAACTCAATCAAGATGAACTATCTTATTATATTTGAGCTGATTTGCCTCTTATTTTAATATACATTAATCTCAGACTCTTTGCAAAGATCTAGGTATGTTCTGTGTCCATGCATTAGACTTCATTTCATTTTATAAATCAAGTGTGGAATGTAGAACAAAGTTATAAATAATACATTTTTTTAGGAATAATATGGCTTTAATATCTCTGTGTCTTTCTCAGGGTTTCTCCATACTCTTATTTCTTCTCTTACTGAGTATACTAGTCTCTTCCTAGTTTATTTTTTTAATAATTTATGGGGTGCCTGGGTAGCGCAGTGGTTAAGCGTCTGCTTTCTACTCAGGGTGTGATCCCAGCGTTCTGGGATCGAGCCCCACATCAGGCTCCTCCACTAAGAGCCTGCTTCTTCCTCTCCCACTCCCCCTGCTTGTGTTCCCTCTCTCGCTAGCTGTCTCTCTTTGTCAAATAAATAAATAAAATCTTAAAAAAAATAATTTATTTTTTAAAGATTTATTATTTATTTATTTGAGAGAGAGAGAGAGAGAGAGAGAGATAGAGCAAGCACAGGGGGTAGGGACAGAGCCTATGGGCACCTGCCTGGGGATTTCTAGAATGTAGCACAGTGAGAGGATGCCCAGGTGGAATAGAACAGACAGTGCTGGGAGCCTAGTGAAGCTAAGGCAGCCAGAGACCATATGGAGGAATACTGAAGAGGAGAGGACTGCTTAGAGAGGGAGCTCTTGATATCTGTAGAGCATCCCCCTTAAGATTTGGGCAGAGCTCTAGGTCCGTGAATGCATGAGAGAAAAATACCTGAGGCTGGAAATGGGAAATAAGAAAGGAGCAGGAAAAAAAAATCCTAGGCATTCATAGAGGGCAAGTAATAATTGATTTTTCTAGTAGTCAAATGGAAAAACCTTATAATTTAAGGAACATTGTGTACTCAAAAGGATATTGTCCCAGTGGTGGGAAAAATCTAGTCTAAAACTAAAGGCTGTTTCAATCTAACTTAAGTTTAAAAGCAAACCCTGAAAAGATTCAACTATTTCCAAGTAATGGAACTGTATCCCAGAACAAAGATCAAGAACATTGCTAGAACTGCAAAAGTATTCAATACCCAAAATGCAAAAATCAGAATATCTGGCTCCAGTAAAAAATTACCAGACACAGAAAAAGGATGAAAATATTTCCCAAAAATGAGGGGGAAAAAAAGATCAGAAATAGTTTCAAAATGACAGCCCTAATATAACAGATATATATATTAAAACAACTATTGTAACTATATACCATATATATATACATATATACATAGAAAAAAGTTTGGGAATGTTAGGGAGAGACACAGAAGATATAACAAAGACTCAAACTGAAATATGAGATGAAATAAACAATGTCTGAAATATCAGCATGGATTAATGGAGATTAGATACCAACAGAGAAAAGCTAGGTAAATTTGAGGGCACAGCTAAAGAGACTAGTCAAACGAAATATAGGGAGGAAAATACAGAGGTAAAAACGAACATCAGTAAGCTTTAGGTCAATTTCAAGTGAGCTAAGATAGTTATAATTGGAATCCCTACAGGAGAAAGTCAAAGAACAGGAAAAGAAATATATTTGAAAAAAATAATGCTTAGAATTTATTGAAGTTTATTGAAAACAGTAAAGCCAAACATCCAAGAACTTCTAAAGAACCCCCAAATATGAAAAAGACTACAACAAGCCATACATATTAATCAAATAGCTTAAAACTAGTGATTAAAAAATAACTTAAAAGTAGCTAGCAAAAAAATACATATGTTTCCATTGATGAGATACATATTTTCAAGATGAGAATGATAGCAGATATCTTGCTGGTAACAACACAATTCAGAACACAGTAAAAGAATATCTTTAATGTATTGGAAAAAAAGAGTAACTATTGGTCTAAAATTACATATTTAGTAAAATGTCTTTCAAAATTGGAGACAAAAGACTTTTTCAATCATATAAAATGACTTCATCACCTGCAGATATGCCTTACAAGAAGCAATAAAGAAAATTTTTCAGAAAAAAAAAGAAAATTATACCAGAGTGAAACCTGGATCTATACAGAGGAATGAAGAAGCCAACAAACACTGTTCACCGAGCAAAGTTAACACCAACAGGGATAGATCATAATAATATTCAAGCTTGATATAATGTGACAAAAATGGCACTGTACCCCTAGGGTGTCCTCCCCAAACTTCTAACCCCAGTCAACTCGTGAGAAAATTATCAGACAAATCTCAGTTGAGGGATGTTTTTAAAAATACCTAGCTAGTACTCCTCAAAACTATCAAGATCATCAAAAACAAGGACCATTTGTAACATCCGGGGGGAGCTTAAGAAGACATGACAATTAACTGTGATGTCATAATCTGGATGGGATCCGGGAATATAAAATCTGAGTAAAATATAGATTTTAATTAATAAAAATATATCAGTATTGGTTTATTATTTATAACAAAAGTAAAATGTACATGTTAATATAGAGGAATTGAGGGCAGAGTATTTGGGAACTCTGTACTATATTTGCATTTTTCCTGTACATTTAAAATTGTTCTAAAAAATAAAGTCTATTTAAAAATTTTTAAAAAATCACAAATGTAGTTACTGATATTTACTACTGAAAAATAGAAAACATTTTTTCCTAATTTTAATCTCTTCAGAAAGTAACTTACAGTTTACTGTAAAATTGCTGTATTTCAGGATTTAAACATATGTAGAAATAAAACTTATAAATAATAAAACAAGTGCTGGAGGGATAGAGGGATATATATACAGTTTGTTTTGTTTTTTGTTTTTTTGACTATATGTAAAGTTATGTAATATTACTTGAAGGTGGGCTATGATAAGTTAATTTTTTCAATAAACCTCAGATCAATAACTGAAATAAGGAAATAAAAGAGATATCTAACAAGCCAACAACACCAGTGAAATGTAATCATAAAAAATTACCTCAAAATTTCTTAGAAAAAGAGGAAGTAAAAAAGATAAAGAAGTATACCTGTCTTTATTTACAGACGTAGAAAGTTTTATGGAATCTGCAAAAAAAGCTTCTAGAACTAATAAGTTAATACAGCATGGTTGCAATATACAAGGTCAATACTGAAAATCAATTATATTTCTATATGCTAGCAAATGAAGAAGAAACTGAAATTTAAAAATTCCAGACAGCAAAAACTGATTTGCAAAATACATCTAACCAAGGACTTGTATTTGGAATATATAAAGAACTCTCATAATTCAATGATAAAGCAAAGATGCCAATTAAAAAATGTACATGACACCTAATAAGGTGTAAGAATGAGAAACAAATGCATGAAACTGTATTTAACCATCACAGTCATTAAATAGAGAAATGCAAACTAAAACTTCAAGTGGATACTACCACACTCCCACAGGCAAGGCAACACCAACAAAAAAACCTAATTACTTCAAGTGTCGGTAATATATGGAGGAAATGGCATTCCCATACACTACTGGTAGAAATGTAAAATGGTAAAGTCACTTTGGAAATGAATGTGAAAATTCTTAAAAATTTAAACATATGCCCACCATACCGCCTGGCCACACCACATGTAGGTATTTATCTAAAAGAAATGAGAAACTATATTCGTATCAACCATGAATATTCATGGATTTATTTGGAAACAACCCAAATATCCACCAACAGATGGACAGATAAACAAGTGGTGACATAACTATTAAAAGAAATATTACTCAGCCATAAAAAAGAACCGGGCTATTGCCACATGTAACCATGTGGATGGATATGAAAATAAGCATGCTGAAAGAAATAAGCCAGACAAGGAAGAACGTGTGTTACAGAATTCCATTCATATACAATTCTAGAGCTTACAAATGAAACAAAAGACAGAAATTAGATCAGTATTTGCTTCTGGATAGGCAAGGGCATGGAAATTCTAGAAGGAGGAAATAAAGTGAAACATAAGGGAACTCTGGGGGTGATGGATGTGCTCATTATCTTGATTGTGTTCACTGCACAGGTGAATGCTTTTTGAAGTATATTCTTCATATATGTGCAGTTTAGTATATACAAAGTATATATTAATAAAGCTGTAAAAAATGAATAATTCAGTATCTGATTTCAAGAATGGCCACTGAATAGTACATAATATATACTATGACAAAACATGAGGTACTTTGGAGCCAAAGATAGAGGAATCCTTACTCTACCATGTGGATGGGTATCTTACATGAATCTGACCTAAAATACTATTAATAACGTTATTGGGGTTATTTCTTTAAGCTTTTATTTCTACACAGAGAGTAGCTGAATTGTACTTTTTGATTCCATACTCAATACTTCACAGCAACTAATTTACTTGTCAAACAAATGTTTTCCCTAATATTTCCCAGTAATATGGGAGAAGTTTGGGTAATTTATTTAAACATTAGAGTATGACAGATTCCATCTTTAGCTGGAGTTTTCACTGATAGCATACACTTAAAAAAGTGACCATCCCAACAAAATCTTAAAATATGCAATGATTACATAAACCTATATTCCCAAAGCCATTGTAAAGGACATCTATTTTTGAAAGAGTGGAGTATATTTAAAACCCTGTGAACTTGGTAACTAATATAGCTACTGGTAGGAAATACTAATGCATGTTTGGTTTTCTTTACTTATATTTGCCTGGGATCAGGACCTGAGCCGAAGGCAGACACTTAACCGACTGAGCCACCTGGGTGTCCTGAGAGACGTGGCAATGTTTCTTTTTTTTTTCTTTTCTTTTTTATTTTTGGGGGATTTGGCAATATTTCTACAGACCACACCATTTAGAAAGAATTATACTGTTTTGACTGGTGAATGTTAAAAGACATCATCAAAGGAGTTAAACATTTTTTCTTTATTTCCTCAGAAAAGAGGCTTCAACAATTCATTAATGTCAAATTGTATGTTACTATTTGTTGTAGTTCATATAAAATTGGTGTGACTTCCAATTTTCTTCTGTGCTTACACATATGTTTAGTGTTTTAGAATGCTTATATACTGGAAAAGGATTCTATTCTGTCATTTCTTTCAAAGAAGCTAGAAGTAAGTGGTGAAACACCTAGGTTTGGAAGTCAGTATTTATAGAACTTAACGTGAGTTATTTCTTCTTTTCCCCAGATAAATGTCTCCCACTGAGTTTTGGCTGAAGAAAAACAGGAACTGGAGCTACATTTTACTTTTCTGCCATTAGATCGGATTCTGAATACAATATTGGCCTTGGAGTCTCAGTTAAGATCATAGCCTTTGTTCAAAAAGAGGAGTTAATATTAAATTATGGCATGTTTAATCAAAGAACACACACATATACTCAGACTTAAATTCTGGGTCTGCCTCATAAAACTATGTGAATTTATTTTATTTTTTAAAGATTTATTTATCTGAGAAAGAAAGAGCATGAGTGGGAGGGGAGGAGTAGAGGGAAAGTAAGAGAGAGAATCTCAAGCAGACTCCTTGCTGAGCACGGACCCTGAATCGGGGCTCGATCTCAGGATCGTTGAGATCATGACCTGAGCCAAAACCAAGAGTTGGATGCTTAACCGACTGCGCCACCCAGGTGCCCCAAAACGATGTGAATTTAAACGAATTTACTTAGTTTATCTGAACCTCTGCTTTCTGATTTGTAAAATGATGATGATGATAAGTCTTACCTCTAAGCATGGCTATGGGGTTAAATAAATGAGTTAAAGTACATGAGATTCTTAGCTGAGAGCCAGGAATAGGGCAAGCATTTAATAAAAGTTACTTTTGTCATTTATGTTTCAAAGTGCGACAGCTCAAATAACAATTATTCCTTGAAGCTTTACTTTCCTAAATTTTCCTTTACTAGGAGTTAAAATATCTTTCCTCTGGGCCTTCAGAATACATTGTTTAAACCACTGCGCTAGCCAAACATATATTATATTCTGCCTATTCTGTCTTGGCTTGTGATAGATTCTGTAAATGTTCATTTTGTCGAGAACTCTGGGCACTAAGGTCATATCATATCTGTCTTTTTACCTCACACAAGTCTATCCCTGTGCTGTGCACGGAGTAGGTATCTGATAAATGTTGAGTGCACTGCATTAAACTCATAATAACCGCATGGATTTACCAGCCTTTAAGACTGTTTTTTGCTCTCAAATATAAAACTGGATTTCTAGGCAATCATCAGTTTTATAAAACAAGTTATGTGTTTGCTTGATAATTAATTCACTATTTCTAAAATGTGGTGACTTGAGGCAAAAATAAAAATTTCCAAAAGCAAGTGTGTATTTGAGGCTTAACACATTAGATCTAAATATAAAAATAAGCAAACTGAAAAAATCCAAGTTGAAGCTAATTAAACATTCTCTTTTAGCCACAAATGCTGATAAGGGACTGTGGCTCAGGCCCTTATATCTTGAAGCTGACTGTTAAACCTTCCTAGTTTAGTATGGGTCTAAGGTTTGGTACTGCTGTCAAATGATGCTATGCTCAGGGAAATGGTAGAACGATATTCTTCCCAGTGGAAGAAAGCAGACTGAGCTAATTCATCTATTTTTTCACTTGAGCAGGGAATAATTGTTGAGAACTTACTATATGCCAAGTATGCAAGAGGATACAAAAATGGATGAGACATAGTACTTACTCTCAAAGTCTCAAGAGGAGAGAGAGGAATAAGCGAGTGACTACAATATACTGTGATGAGGGCAAAGATAGAGTTCCATGAAAAGTGAACAACTAGGCTTATTGTTCACATGTAGGATGAGTCTGTGCTTAAGAAGCACTAGACTTGGGGCATCTGGGTGGCTCAGTTGGTTAAGCATCTGCCTTTCGCTCAGGTCATGATCCCTGGGGGTCCTGGGATCGAGTCCCACATAGGGATCCCTGCTCAGTGGGGAGCCTGCTTCTCCCTGACCCTCTGCCCCTCCACCTGCTTGTGTGCTCTCTCTCTCTCTCTCTCAAATAAATAAATAAAATCCTTAAAAAAAAAAGAAGCACCAGACTTATGGAGAATTATGAAAATGACCCCTTTAACAACAATTCTGAAAGCATGGCGGGTATTGTTTCCATTGTGGTAATATAAAAACATAGAGTATTAAAATGAAATGCTTTACCTCAAAGCAATTCTAGTTAGGGAGGCTAGGATTGAGTTTTATGTGTACCACTTCTTGAATCCCACATGTTTTATACCTTACCATATATCTTTTACAGGAATTAAAGTTATTACAAGTTTGCAATTTAAAAGTATGTCTAAGAGGCCATGTTCATCCATCAACTGGTGAATGGATACACAAAATGTGGTACAGCCATACACTGGAATACTAATACGTCACATAAAAGAAATACTAATATGTGTAATAGCATGGATGAAGCTTGAAAACATGCTAACTGAAAGAAGCCAGACACAAAAGACCACATACCGTACAATCACACTGTAGGAGCGTCTTAGGGCTGCTGTAACGAAGCGTCCAAACTGGGTGGCTTATAACACAGAATGCACTGCTTCATAGTTCTGGAGTCTAGAAGTCTGAGATTGACGTATGGGCAGGCCCATACTTTTTTTTTTTTTTTTTTTTTTTTTTTTGAAGATTTTATGTATTTATTTGAGAAGGAGAGAAAGAGAGAGAAAGCACACGAGCAGGGGGAGGGGCAGAGGCAGAGGGAGAAGCAGGTTCCCCACTGAGCAGGGAGCCCGATGCGGGGCTCCATCCCAAGACACTGGGATCATGACCTCAGCTGAAGGCAGACGCTTAACCGACTGAGCCACCCAGGTGCCCCAGACCCTCTTTCTGAAACCTGCAAGGGAGAATCCTTCTGCGTATCTTCCTAACTCCTGGGGATCTGCTGCCAGTTCTTGCCTTGCTACTGCAGCCCTTCAGCCTCTGCCTCTGCAGCATCATGTGGCATTCTTTCTTTGCATGTCTGTGTCTCTTTTTTTTTTGTGAGGGTAACAATCATATTGGGCAAGAGTCTACTCTACCCCAATAAGACCTCATTTAATTACATACGCAACAGCCCTCTTTTCAAAGAAGCATAATTCTGAGACCCTGGGGGTTAGGACTAGAACACATATTTTGGGAGGACACTATTCAACATGTAGCACCCATTTATGTGAAATATTCCGAACAAGTAAATTCACAGGAGCAGAAAATTGTGGTGGTTAGGGGCTCAGGAGAAAAGGGAATGGAGAGTGACTATGGATATGGAGTTTTCTTCTGGGGTGATGCAACTGTTTTTGGAGGGTCACAATGATTTCACAGTACTGTGAATTTACTACATGCCACTGAATTTTATACCATAAAATGGTTAAAATAGTAAATTTCAGGCTGTTTGTATTTTGTCACAAGAATGAATGAATGAAAGGAAGGAAGGAAGGAAGGAAGGAAGGAAGGAAGAAAAGAAGAAAGAAAGAAAGAAAGAAAGAAAGAAAGAAAGAAAGAAAGAAAGAAAGAAAGAAAGAGAAAGAAAGAAAGAAAGAAAGAAAAGAAAAAAGAAAAAGAAAAAAAAGAAAAGAAAAGCAAAGAGAAAGGAAGGAAGGAAGTCCGTCAGGGCAAGTTACTCTTGTTTCCCTTGATCACACCGTAAATATACTCATCTTCCATTTTAAGTGCTCTGTCCTTGTTAGTATTCCCTGTCCTACCACTTCCTTCCATGAACCTGGAGTCAGCTGATTGCCCCTTGCCAAAGTTCTCTCACTTCCCTGGAGTGTTCTCCACTCTACATGTTTTATTCCCTCATTGAATCCAAATTACTCTAACTACCTTGTTCATTTAAGTTCCCACTCTCAGGTTTCATTAGAAACAAACTCTCCTTGTGTATTAATGACCGAAGAGCAGTGTGGTTTTTCCTGCTCTTAGGGGTAGCTCTCCCTCATCCTTCTCCTGCTGCAGAATTTAATATCCACCCATAAAAGAGTAGTTGGTGGTAAGACCTTCTCATCCCTGAAATGAAAGCACATGGTCATTTTTTACACATCAATTTTAAGGTCTTCCCAGTGTTAAGCAAGGTCCGCTCTGTTTTGCTTCCTTTGCTCTGGGAACTCATTCACATTGGTGGGGACCAATCCCTGCTGGACCATGAAGCTTGGCAAAAGGCGGCTGGGTTTGCAAATGGTGTGAGAAATAACCTTAATGAAATAACATATGCAACAGGAGTGTTAGCTCTTCCTTGCTTCCAAGGAGAGTTCCTACTAAACTCCTTGAGCTCACATATTTTGTTTCCTTTACTTCTAAATCTGTAACTGAACAAGCAAATAATGGCTACCATAAATTTGTAGTAGCAGCAATAATAATAAATAACAATAATTAATAATGGGGAGTGGACCTTATTTTCCCTTACTCTGATATTTCCATATGGAGGAATTTTGCCTAGAGTTACATTCCAGCAAATTGGTGAGTAAAATTCATTGGTCCCTGTTCCTGAGTTATTTTGTTAAACTATGGCAATCGCTGGGGATTCGTTCTCTTTATTCCTTTTCTATCTGTTCCAGACCAGCATGAGACAGCATTCCTGTGTAAGGACATCTGCTCTGGACAGTCAAACTTTCCTTGAATGTGCATATACTCATAGAGGGCCTTGGAATCATGATAGTAAGCCCTTTGGCCTGCAGGTCAAAGCTACATTCACCTTTTAGCTTATCAGAAATAAAGAAATAAAGGCTGACATCCCCCCCCACACACACACTTATTTTGTATACACTGGTGCAAAAGGGAATATGGATGTGTACTAACATTCTACTATTTCAGTTCTTATTACGGCACCTTATGATGGGTCAGTCATTGTGCTAAACTCTTCAACTCACTTACTCTTCACAAAGGACTCTATGTTACACTGGAGACAAAGTGAGAAGAATTTCTTCTTTCTTGAAAAATCCCCCTCAGCCTTCAATCTATGTTTCTTTGGCTCCTTTTCTCTGTCAAGGATACTTACTAATTAACCCAACCTCAGTTGGTGAAACTTAGCACACCATTCCGAATTCCACTTCCCAAGTATGGAATAGTTTCGGAAAGCAGGTTATGCAAGACATCTCAGAGCAAAGTTCAGATTTCGTAGAAATACTGAGATGGTCACCCAGAATCCTAATTCATGCTTATCATTTTGCTAACTTTCCTGGGAATAGATTCATGCTCGCTGGATATGAAATCACTTGCCAGTTTTAAATATTCAAAATGATTCTTTGTCAAGTCACACATACTCCAAAAACCACTCTTGCTCCACTTTCTGTGAGCTCAGTAGTTTTTATCTGACTTGATATTCTGCCTAATGCTCTCTATAGCACTGTTCCTAAATAAGTAATAACACAAATCGATATTCTTGTACACTGGAGAAACTCCAGAATTGTCTGACTAAAGATTTTTTAAAAATGTTTTTCGATAAAAACAGGCATAACATTTCCACCAATATGTAAATATCCAAACTCTTAAGAAAGAAAATATTATTGCAAATCCAACTAAAGTGTCAATGCCTACTACCATTATGCCAGGCTGATGTTAAAATAGTAGGAATGTGAAAATTAATACCTCCTTGCAGGGAAATGGACAGACAGACAAAAGAACAACTGTGGTGGAAAAGTCTGAGAGATGCCCCTGATAATGAACCATGGAAAACCATAGCCAAACACTTGAGGGGGCTCGCCCATCAGTATCATTTTACCTTCAGAAAGCTCCCACTTTGCCCACTCCTCAAGTAATTCACATTCAACATCTAGGGAACATAGCAGCAGCATTTGGCTCCAAGTGAGAACATCCACATAGATTTTTTTCTTGTGGTTGATTTTATTAATTTCTCTGCCTGGTTTTCCCTCAGAGTGAGCACTGACGAATTGTAATGCCACTGTGGCTTTTAGAAGCAGACAAGTCTAAACTGGAGTTTCCTTTAAAAAAAGGTGGCACTACCTTGAGAATAATAGGCTCAGAACAAAGCAAGCAAGAGACAAAAGGAGGATGGGGCTTTTTTTTCATCTAACTGAGAAGTTATGGAGGGCATTACAAGCTTATATGCTCATTATATAATTGTAACATGTGAAATCAGCTGTGTTTAGATGAATAACATATGCTACCAGGGAACTCAAGTCTCAAGAAAGAAGGTAATTCTTGCCAGCTGCATAGCATTAATGCTTGCTCTTTGGAGTGGAACCAATATGTCCTTTTCCATTTGCATCAAGATGCACAAAAGAAGGGCAGTTGTTTGCAAGTGCCATGACTGGTATTTTGGTGCTTTTGGCTCTTGGTCGTGGTAGAGCTTGCCTGGGAGCCTCCTGGTCAGTCAGTCGTTGCCAGGGTCTCCCCACATGCTTGTGATAGACAGCCAAATACGGAAACCAAGCTAGCTCTCTGATCAGAAGGAAAGGGAACATTTTAAGCTCTTTTTTTTTTTTTTTTTTGAGAAGAACCAGACCTATTTTATTTTTTATTTTTATTTTTTAAATGATTTTTTATTATATTATGTTAGTCACCATACAGTACATCCCCGGTTTCCGATGTAAGGCTCGATGATTCATTAGTTGTGTATATCTTTTTTCTCATCGTGAAGTAGAGCAACTCTGAACACTAGAGGGAGTTCTAATTTTGTGCAGAGTCCTTTTCATTCTTAAATGAAGTATTTGCGTATTAAAAGAGTAAAAGTCAACTTACTTTAAAGGACACAAAAAAATCTTATTGCAGGTGACTAACGCATAAGGAAATTCGTTTATTTACTTTTTGCTGGGAGGATGAGGAGAGGTGTCTCTTTCCTCATTGTAGAGTGGGTCAGAGTACAGACTCAGCTTTAAAATACTGATACAGATGGACCTACATGAGAGACCGCTCCTCAGCTCAGAACTATCCTCAGCCTCCTAATAAATGCATTAATCCCATGATGGATTTTTTTATACGATGTCTGAACCAAGTACTGAACTTTTTAATATTTATAGAATTGGAACAGCAGTTGGAAGGACTGGGAGTTTGCCAGAAGTTTAGAATTGTTATTTCATCCAGAGAAGAAAGAACAAAGCATGTATTACAGGCTTTTCTCTTTAGATACATTAAGCTGAACCAAATTATGAATCATCCATGTGATAATAATTCCATGGAATGAACTTGTTTAAGTAAAATTTTATTTAAGTAGTTCCTTGTGATAAAAATATGGAAATTAAGCTGAGTTCTGAGAGCATACTTGAAATCCTCACTTGCTTTCATTTACTAATGGCCAATAAAGGATGTGAAAAAAGGACAGAGATTCTCAGTTAAACAATATATTAGTCCAGCCATATATTTTTTGCCCTTCATTACACAACTATAAGAGAAATATCTTTATGAAAAATACTGTACTTAATTTTTTCAGTTTATACTAATCTTTACAATAAAACTCTTTTTCATTTTCTATTCTTTTCAATATATTTTAGTCTTAGAACAGAACTAGATCCCTGAATCTTGAGATTTAGATTTTGGTCTGCATATACAGAGTATATCTTACTTCACAAATGCAAATATGCAAGAAATAACATTTATTTTAATTGAATGGAATCTAATTCCAAGCTCTATTCCTGGCTGATGAAAAATTCTATCTCAATTATTATTGCTACCATTCCCTAACACAAGCCACCACAAGCTATATGAAGGTCCGTGGAGTTTGGTATACAAGGGTAGGAGTAAAAGATCTGGCATAAAACACTGGAGAAGCCCTTCTAGTCTCAGGTTTTGGTAAGATGTCCACTGTGTAAGTCTCCATAGTTTTTTGCAATCTGAGGGCTCTATTTTCCCCCCTGTGGTTTCAGAACATTTTTTTGAAGATTTTATTTATTTATCTGAGAGAGAGAGAGCGCAGGAGCAGGGGGGAGGGGCACAGAGAGCAGAAGAAGCAGGTTCCCCACTGAGCAGGGAGCCAGCTGCATTCAGGGCTCAATCTCAGGACCCTGGGATCATGACCTGAGCCAAAAGGAGACACTTAACCTATTGAGCCACCCAGGTGCCCCCAGAATATTTTTAAATCACGGTACATCTCATTTATAACCCACCATCCCCTATACCTACTACCTTTTCTTAAGATACAGCAAATAGTCATGTCATGTGTCCCAATCCCTTTCAAACCCAAGATTACGCATCTGTTTTACCAACCTTCCTAGTCACAGGCCCACTGCAGCAACTTCTTTCTACCAGAAAGCACTCACTGGTCCTTTCTCAAGAGAAACTTCCTGCCCCAGGGGCTCAGACTTTCAGAAAACTGGATCCAGGAAAGGAAATTATCTGCAAACAACGTCTGCTTTCAGCTTAGTTACGGAAATCTTTCATGAGTAAGGAAGAATAAAGGGTTCTAACTGTTCTCTTGGAACATGGGGTGGAAAGATATTTTAAGCACAAAATACAAATTAACATCTTAATATATATGATCCTACCACACATGTTTCTGTATTTTCTGACATTTGTACAATAAAGGTGTATTATTTTCTTAATTAGGAAAGTATATTTTTTTATAAAGTGCACTTCCTTTTGAGTTACTGTAACTAGAAGGATTTAAGTAAAAGATGTAATAAAAAAGAGTTTTTCAAAGGTATGGCTAATCAACTACATGGTCTTTACACTTTTAAAACCATGCAAGATGCTGTTTTCCATTTCCATTGTCCCAATGGTATAACTTTCATATATTTTACTCAAAAAAAAATAGAATCATTCTTTATTTCCTTTTGAAAAAGTCTGCAGTTTTAAAGCCTTTTGAATATCTTCAATTTTTCTAGGTATTAATTTTGATTTCCAGAATTCTGAAACAAAACAGGGAAATCAACATTCCAACATCCAGGTATCTGGTAAGTTGGCAGGTGTTAACTTAGGGTTCTACAAACTGACTCCTGAGAAAAGGTGATATTCACATGATGATATTTAATGACCAGTACGACAAGAATATCAATCAATTAGAGCAAATGCATGCCATATTCTTTAAGGTGAAATAACCACTCACATTCTGGGATGTATCACCAGAGTTCTTTCGGTTGACTGAGATGATCGCTAGATACTCCATCCAAATTTATATTAAATAATTAAGTTGAGGAGATCATAGTTTTCCAGTTTATTGCAGCTGACAACTTGCTCAATATTTGGAGCAATGAGATGCCAGTGAGATCCACAAGTCTCCTGATACAGTTGATGCTTTTTCAAGGTCTCTAATTCATGCCATGAATAAGCTTGCTGACACAATTAAGAAGCATCGGTCTGATGGGGAATTCTTTAATAGTCTGAACCACATTGATTCCCCCAGGAAACAACATGCCCAAACACTTAAAGAAATAGGCACTTACTTGGTGTCTTTCCTGGTTGCTAGGTCAGAACACCTTTAAGGCCAGTTTCTTTTACATTTGGCTTTATGTCTGTTCTGTACTATGCATTTTGAGGGTTTTACCATAGATAAATTAGAATATTGGCTACTTTTCTCTAAACTAGCAGTATCGAGTAGAACTTTTGTGATGATGGAAGTGTTTTATACTGTGCTATTTAATAAATGTAGACCCTACCCACTTACGGTGACTCTAGACTTGAGTGTGGCTAGTGTGACCAGGGGATTGGTTTTTGTTTTCATATCCTTTTAATTGATTTAAATTTAAATTCAAAGAGACATGCAGCTGCTCTAAAGGACAGCACAGCTCTAGACCCATTAAACCTCTCTTAAGCAGATTTTCAATTAACAGGCTACTCTTATATTGAGATTACATACTGTTAAAATCTGAAGTTCCAAGAAAACATCCAAAATATATTTTACGATTGAATGAATGCCTTCTGACAATGATGTGAACTCAAAGACAGAAGAGTATTCCAGTTCATGGTGACCATTAGTCATTAAATATCTAAAATCTGTATTGTGTGCCTGTCTTTTAGATAAAATCTAAATATTGCCTACCATTTCCTTCTCAGACAAGTGAGATTTAACAGTAGACTGTGGACAGAATTCCCTCAAGTCAAAGACAGAATCAGATAGGAGGAGACGGCAAGATGATTAGAAACTCAAGGGGGCTTTGGTGGGAACCTTGCTGGGATTTGTGCTCAGCCGAGACTCCATGAAAAGCATAGTTTGAGATGATGCCAAAGTGAATATTGCAAAGGCCAGGTCTGAGATGTACAGAAAATAGTATTACTCTTAAAAAAAAATACTAATAATAGCAAACATTTGTTTGTGAGAATTAGAGTGGCAGGTTCCATGCTAAGGACTGTCCTCACTTCAGAAACAGCAGAAGCAAAACCACTGGATCACTGAAATAGTAATCAGTAAAAGTTTACTGTGCACACAGAAAACAGTTCATGAACTGGGAGCTTTAAATTCAAAGACTGATAGGAAGCCCAGGGGCATGATGTTACAGGATGGCTTATAAAGTGAAAAGGAGGATGTTGTTTAACCTTTACAATGACTGGGGTTTCCAGAAGACCAGGGGTTGGTTAAAAATGATTATGTTAAGCCATTTTAGGGAGGTAATTTATGTTTCTTTTATGATTATCAGAGGCATTCACAAGAAGTGGCCCAAGTTAAGTTTTGCTTGTTTTGCAGAATAAGCTAAATTAAGTTTCACTTAGGTGGTTCAAATGGTTTTTGTCTGCTTGGGGAATTTCCAAGTCCAGTCTTGGAATTTCATCATTTTATTTAATTTTAACCATACCTAACATGCATCATTATCTCTCCTCTGACAACAACTCAATGAAGCAAGTGCTAATAACATCGTCATTTTACAGATTTTAAGTATTTTACTCCATGCCATGATAGTCAGGAAACAGACCAGATAGATTGGAATGGGGTTAAGGAAGCTGGAGTCATGTAAGAAAGATGTGCAAGAAACTAGCAGATGGAGACAGAAAGATTTGAAACCAGACAAGTGGGGCAATGAAATATGGAAATATTGAAATGGAACAATGAGATATTGCAGCTAGTCATAATCAGCAGAATATAGCAGCAACTCCACCTTAAAAAGACATCCAATTAAAGAGATGGTTCATCTGGTACCAGCCAAGCCATAAGGAGGTACTCTGTGGATTTATACCAACCTCACAACTTTTTTCTATCAGAAGAAGGCAAACTGGACCTCCCAAGGCACTGTGTGTGTGTGTGTGTGTGTGTGTGTGTGTGTGTGTGTGTGTGATGTGCATGCTACTGACTGCTTATATCGGCTGCTCAGTTTGTTCAGAGAAATAGTGGCAGAACGTGCATTGCCTCATTCATCTGTAAATTGCACTGAGGTGCTCTCATATGTTAGCTTTTTAAAAACTATTGTGTTTTGGGATGCCTGGGTGGCTCAGTCATTAAGCGTCTGCCTTCGGCCCAGGGCGTGATCCCAGGGTCCGGGGATTGAGCCCTATGGGCTCCCTGCTCCGCTGGGAGCCTGCTTCTTCCTCTCCCACTCTCCCTGCTTGTGTTCCTCTCTCGCTGGCTGTCTCTATCTCTGTGTCAAATAAATAAATAAAATCTTAAAAATAAATAAAACTATTGTGTTTCAAGATTTAATGCCAGTTAGATTCGTTCTGCTTCTATTTTTAATAACTGTGTCCATCAGAAGCTATCATATATTCTGTTGTTCAGATGAAGGAATTGGGAACAGACAGTGTTAAGAGAAAGTCACCAGAGCAAGACCCTATTGACAGTTAATGTCATCTGCAGCAGTGATTCTTATATTGCAGAAGGGATTGGAAGAGGGTCAGAGCAGAGGATTCCCAGGCTACTACCCCTCCCCACCCCATACACATGCACAGAGTCTGATATACTCTCCCTTGGTCACCTGGGTTGAGAATTGTCAGGGAATTCAGGGGACGACCACTATCAAGCTATTGGAAATCCCAAAGACCTGATTTCCTCCAATCTGCTGTCTATAAAATTGTGTATTTTGTAATATCTCCAAACACTTGGATGTCAAAATACACTGATTAAAACTATCATTTAAAAAACCAAAAATAAAAACAAACAAAAAACTTTCTAGATCAGATTCAGATCTCCTGGTGATAAGTTATTTTGGGAGAGAACTCTGTGGGTGGCTTTAAGTTTTTATTTTTGCACTAGGAACACAGCTGTCACTTGTAACAAAATCACAGAGAGGAAAGTCCTGCTAGAGCTGGCCATTTAGGCCACAGCCAGGAGGCAGCTCTGCACAGAGGATTCCCTGGCGACTCATCCAATCTCGTTTAAACTGACTAAAATGATGAAGCCAGAAGCACTTTCCCCGAGACACTGTGAAACAGTCTAATAGGACTTAATTGCTCCTATAGTTTTACCAGCTTCATCATCTGGGGCAAACGAGTAAAAGTAAATTTTGGACATTTAATTTAGAAATTTGTCTTTAAAAATGCCTACAGTACTTTGATATTCCCAAGAGTCAACACAAAAATCATCAGTCTGGAATATTTAACTTTAGAAATCAAGAATGTAGCTAAAGACAGACAATGCTCTGAAAGTGATAAGGGCTTTCTTTGGCCCTAGTAGAATCATAGCAAGAATACTGTGGCTGTTTAATATGAGGCTTCATATTTATTTCTTCACAAGCTAGACACAAAGTAGCAAAGCTAGCTCTAGACAAGATTTTTAAGCAGGTGAAAGCACAGTCCACTGGGCTTCATTCACTTCTTTCTCTTTATCCTTTCTTCTCCACTGGCCCAAAGACTGCTGCTAGTACTCTGCCATATATCACTCCATGCTCTTAAATCCTACCCCATAGCAGGGCGCCTGGGTGGCTCAGTTGGTTAAGCATCTGACTTTGTCTTAGGTCATGATCCCGGGGTCCTGAGATGGAGCCCTGTATCGGGCTACCTGCTCATCTGGGAGTCTGCTTCTCTCTCTCTCTCTCTCTGCCCTTCCCCTCTGCTTATTATGCTCTCTCTCTCTCATTGTCTCTCTCTCTCAAATAAATAAAATCTTAAAAAAAAAACAAAAACCTTACCCCATACCAGAATCCCATACAGTCTAGATATTTCTTGCTTTCTTTTCTGCAGATCTTTCTCCCAGATTCTTCAAATATCAGTTGTCCCTTTTTTCCACTCCATCAGATATCTGCTCCCTATCAGATGACCAATGAATAATCTGATAAGCAAGTTAATGTTTATGGAAAACAATTTAGCTTCCCCATATAGGTTTTCTACCCTTGGTAAGATACTCAGAATTTTTTAATAATAATCTTTTATTATGTTATGTTAGTCACCATACAGTATATCCTTAGTTTTTGATGTAGTGTTCCATGATTCATTATTTGCTTATAACACCCAGTGCACCATGCAATACGTGCCCTCCAGATACTCAGAATTTAACAAGCTGTTTATCAGAGAAGGGAGTAGCAGGGTAAAGTCAAAACTGCAGACCCCATCTGGAAAACACATAATTTTACAAGAATTCATTTGGAAATGACAGGCTTAAATCCCAGAATGTTTTACCTGTGAAATCAATTTTATAAATTCTGGTGAGGTGACAAGCTGGCCTATATAAGCCTAATTAACCCATAAGACCTTTGCATATCATTACACTGTGTTCTGTAGTTGCTGAGAGAAATCCTCAATTTCAAAAGAGAAGCTTGATTACTGAAGTGAGCAAGTGGGTCATCTCTCCAGCTTAAGTGCTGCTTTCCAGAAGAGAAGTCCCCTTCCTAAATGAAACTTCTCTGACTTTTTCACCTTTGTTGTTACAATGTTTAAATGGGCAGTAAGGGATTTTTACTAACAGGAGATAAGAGGGGTTGGGGCAGAGGTGATGAAAGCCTTTGTAGTTGAGAGAACAATGAACCAGTTCTAATAAATATCCAAAAGTTTCTTTGTATTCAATGATTAAGAATTTTATCATGTTCCTCTGTCCACCAGGGGCTTAATGGAATTCTAAATCGATCCTCATTTCGAATATTCTCTGCATGTCCCAATTTAAAAAAGTTGCCTAGGTGATGTGTGTGTGTGTCTGTGCGTGCGCGCGCGCGTGCATAAAATAATTTTGATAGGTACTTCTGCTTTTACTAATAACATGGGTAGACTAAAATATATCTATTTTTGCCACCACCAGCTTTATTTAGCTTACTCTGAACACAAATACCCTGAGGAAATGTGAAATTAAGTTAAAAACTTTGATGACTTTTCTAAATACAACACAAAATTTCCATTTTTTGTTAAGCGATACAGTATACTAAAGATAAGTTAAAATTACAGACTTTTAAAATAAATACACATTGACCTAAGGAAGAATTTCTATTTTTTTTTAATAGACACTTATCATTGTTGCCTTCGTTTGCATAATGCAAGCATGGTAAAATGTGATTTTTGGTCAATAAAATGTGGACTCTGATTTTACTGTGTCTTTGCTTTTGATTAGATTATGCAGTTAAACATGAAGAAATGTGTAGAATAGATAGAAAGGTGAAAAGTGGGGATTTGAGCAGTTTGAAGTTGCTCTGCAATGGTTTTAGGTTAGTGTCAATAAAAAGACTCTTCTCTTGTTAAGGCTTTATAGATTACTGATGCAGTCATTCATTAAAGAAGTCCTAATTGGCCACCTCCAGAGATAACACAGCTCTGGTGAGTGTATCTGCCTGGAGGTCAGACTCTGGCTCTGAGAGATATTTATGTTTGCTACAAGTTCTGTGGGAGCCCTTCATTTAACAAGACACAAGTTCACGTACAGTAAATTAAAATACAGATTAGTTTTCTTAACTAATTGATGAGTTAATGAACTAATCAACGGAGCAACCCTTCTAAATATTTAAGTTATTTAATGATTTTAAAGGAGGTACATAATATGCTGGATAAAATATGTAGCTTTTATTATTAAGACAGCAGTTTACCTATGTTACTTTGCTATGCCCTGAGCGAACTTATTCAGCATTTTTATATCACACTTAAACAATTTCATATATTATCTCATAACACCTCATTAGGCAGATTATTATGTTAAATTAATAGAGTTTCCTGACCTGCCCTTGGTCACACAATTAAAAGTAGAGCAAATACCAGAGGGAAGTTGGAAGTCTGTGACCAGCACTTTCCCTGTTCCCTTTTACCCAATGACTGTCAGCAACGAAACACTCTGCTGTCATATGCTGTTATCTAAAACACACAATAAACCCAGGAAATACATAAAATTATTCTGTTTACTGGGTTTCTATTTGAAAAATGAACCAAATGAATGGAACAGCAAAGAGAATCTTTAAAGAGGACAGCAATATCAATGTATTACAACTACCAATTTAGCAAATCTTTAAAAAAGTTGGTATCTTTTGTCTTTCTTCATTGTCTGCCTACAAGTTAGAAAAACTATATAAAAAAGTGAGGCAAGGAATGTGAATTATTATAAATGAGCATTCTGAGTTGTAGAAATCAGACTCCACAAAGTTGCTGTTAACTGCAAACAAGGGTACAGGTTACGTGGGCTGTGACGATTCCCGAATTTACACCCACATTATATTCTAAATGACAATGGCTCTCGTCACTCATTGTCCCATTTCCTAGGAAGTGGAGTCCTTTCTTGGGATTTAATCCCCTCAAATCGTTTTTGAGAATCACAGATTTTCTTGCCTATATCTTTGAATCAATTGGTGTTGCCCTATTAGAATAGGGCACAGAAATAGAATAGACTAGAAACACAAACTTGAATTTTCAGGTCTGGGTCTCCAGCGAAGATCTATTTTGGGCCAGCAA
The DNA here is from genome assembly GCF_023065955.2 of Ursus arctos. Taxonomy (NCBI): domain Eukaryota; kingdom Metazoa; phylum Chordata; class Mammalia; order Carnivora; family Ursidae; genus Ursus; species Ursus arctos. Next base: position 29,936,878 of record NW_026622897.1, read on the forward strand.
AGATCTATTTTGGGCCACAGTCACCACCACTAGTATCTCTTTATCGGTAGGGTAGAAGACTCTCTTCTGTGGATAACACCACCACCCAGCTTCATTAAAGGTGTTATAGTAACTCAGCAATTTTGAAACAAGAGGAAGAAGGTTTCTCCCCCCTCCTTTAATGTTCAGACATGGGCAACCTGCTGCCCGCTGAGCCCTAAATTATAAACTAGTATAGTTCTCGCTATGTAAACTCATCAAACATAACAAAGCTTTAAGTTGTCTCTACCTACATTTATTTCCCAGGTGATATCATCCTGTCCCATGGATTTAAATAGAATCTATATGCTGAAGGCTTCCCAATTTATAGCCACAGCCTCACTCTCTTCTGAGCTCCAGATGTGAAAATGCAACAAGCCCCCTCAGCATCTCTTGCATATCCAAAAATGCCATCAATGTCAATGTTTCCAAACAGGCTTCTGAGCTTCTTTCCTCACCTATTATTCTAGGTCTCGGGAATGGCACCTCCATTCTGCTCCAATTGCTCAAACCAAAACTTTCAGCGTTTCTGGACTATTTTCTCTCTCTCACTTACCAATTCCATTCCTTCAACACATCCTATTTGGAAGGGCTTTAAAGTTTATCCAGAACCTGAGCACTTCTTACCTTCCCACCTTTACTGCTATCATCCCAGTTCAAACCACATGAATTATCGTTCTAGTCTTCTTACTGGTCTCACTATTTCCGTATTTGTCAACTGTCCACAAAATTGCCTGAGGTAGTTTTTTTCAAAGTTAATTTGGATAATGGCACTTATCTCTTCGAAACTCTAATGACTCCCATATTATTCAAGATACTTTGCTAGGGCATCAAGTCCTATGTGCCCTGACTGTTGTAGACTCACCCACTTCTTTGATTTCAACTCCTGCCATTTTTCTCTCCTACTCCTTTACACGACTATTTACTACTACTATTATTTTTCTTACTATTACCATTATTTTTATTATTCATAGCACTTACTGTCAACTAGCAGAGTATATATTTCTTTGTTAATGTATGCCCTCATCAGAATATAAGTCCATAGGAGTAATTTGTTTTGTTCACTGGATAACTCTCAGCACCTTAATAGTATCTGGAGCACAGGGAGTACTCAATTTTGTTGGATGAATAAATGAATGAAGGTGACTGTATTGGGATACATTTCAGCTTTACTTGCAGGCTAGTCCCATAAGTAGCATTATTCTTGATAAGAATAAGCTTTCTGCTTGACTATAACAAGGGCCAAGGCAAATAATATGTTATATTCATACGGCATTTATTCTTAACCAGGAAAATATCTCCAAAGTACGTTGGAAGCAAATACACAAAAATCATGAGAGCAGAAAATCTTTCTAACCTCTTCGACTTTCATAGTCACCATACAAAAAGTTCTGAGATGGAATACTTTGTGTGTTTTATTGTAAATTTTATTGTAGACATATTATTATAAAATTATCTTCTTCAGAAGCCAATGTTACCCTGAAAATCTCAAAGCAGGGATGATTTTACTACGATAACTTTAACTTTCTACTTAAGTTATTCCCTGAGTCAGAGGCCAGCCTGTGAATGCATAATTCCCATCTCAAAAGCAAGCTTACTAGTGTTCAATCCATTTATTACGGTCTTTTCTGTATCCTTTAGAAACTAAAAGAAGAGAAGGTATGTCTCCACCAGCAAGGCCCAAGAGACAGCACAAATAATTACACTGCTCCGCACACCCTGTGTTCCACTTACACTCGCCTGATATACCTGTATGCCCCACCCTTAAACCAACCTTTCTGGGGTCTGACCACAGTGGTCTCTTTATTTCTCTATCTCAACACAAAGGGTTATCTTAGTTCACTCATATATATAATCAGCATACTATAAAGTTGTATAAGTTTTCTGAATAATTGATTTTATAAAGTTCAATCAGCTTCCTGCTGTCATTGCCACCTCTCTCTCTGCCTTAAAGATATCTGTAATTATGCTCTATCTTCTTATTAGGTGATGCTGACCTACTTTCTTATTCACAGCATTTGATGGTTTAAACAATAATAAAAGTCTCTTGCCAACTTGGGCAAAATATTAATACCAATAGAGGTGGAGTCCACTGCAAATATAGAGACATCCAGGTCCCAGGAGGGCCAGAGACTTAAAACCACTGATGCACTCTCTTTGCGTGTAGGCAAATCCATAATGTCATAGATCCAAGTAGATACTTCCACCAGGTGAGAAACTTTCTCATTTTACCTGGTTTTCTCCATCTCACTGACTTTTGTTTTCTTTTAGCATAATCATGGTAAAAAGAATGCTCAGATAATTAAATTTCAATTGGATTCTATCTCACACAGCTCTCTGCACCCTTATCTCAAAAGGCAAGGAACTGGTTTTCAGGTACTCACTGCCCTGTTTTGAATACATGGAGATGATACCCCATGGAACTATTTCATCCAGCAAAATAAAATAGTACTTAACACTCAATGGATTCATGAACAGAGGCTAGAAATCAAATCACTGCTCATTGTGTTTTTCTATTTCGCAGAGGAAATTTTAAAGATTTCCACTTACATCTCTGAAGAAGCTTAGAACCTAGTTTATAGGTGTGCAAATTAAAATTAGTTATATGGATAGCTTTTATTTCCTAAAATGATATTTAATATTCAAACAAGTATGTGAGTGTCAGATTCCTTTAGTTTCCCAGGAGATAACTTGCAATTTGCCTTCTTCCAAATAGAAAATAGGTTTAATGTGATCTCTATAGGAGACACTCACTGTCAGAAAAATGAAACTTATCCTTCAGTCAGAAACATTCTAAGATGTCAGAAAAATAAACAGAAAATCCTGCTTGGAGTACTTGTACAGATCTATCCCAGCTCTATTACCTGTTATTAAGCCAAAAGTCACATTCTAAATACCCTAAATCACTTGGCCCTCCCTTTCACCATGAAAAAGATAAATTAGGAAAGGATCTTTTGGGGCCACTTCTATTAGAAAGCACTTTCTGGGGAGGACCACACAAGATGGAATTTTTTACTAAGTACGCATGGATTGGTACATAGGGATTTTTATTCACTCTCAGATAATTAAAATTAATCTTAAACTTGATCTGATGCAAACACAAATGTAGCATATTTCCTTAAAAAATAGTTAATTATCAACATTTCACAATAAGCAGGCACTATAGGGCATCCAATAACCAGCCCCAACTTCACAGGTGAGAAAATTTCTCGGGAACTGTAAATAATTTGTTTAAGGTTAAACTAGACAGTTGCTGAGACTGGCTTTGAAAACATTCAATTCCAGAGCCCAATACACACACCACATTATAGTATCTCTCTATATAGAATATAGTGCCTGAAAAGGCACATTAAATCCAGTATCTCATTACAAAAATGGAGTCAATTATTGGCAAAAATGCTTTGATATCAAGACTAGGATCATCATCTCGATACTGTGATTATCTTTTTAAAATATATTCTGCTATAAAAGAAAGAAAGAACACAAATTAGTGGCTTAAAACTAACAAAACTATCATACAGTTCTGGAGAACAGAGGTTTGAAATTAGTCTCATTGGGCTAAAATCAGGTGTCAACCCCGCTGGAGTCTTAACTGGAATTTCTAGGGGAGAGTCCATCTTCTTGACTTTCCCAGCTTCTAGTGTTACCTGCATTCCTTGGTTCATGGCCTTCTTCCTTCTTGAAAGCCAGCAATGTCCTCTGGAGTTTTTTTTTTTCTTCGCATCCCTCAGAAGCAGACTGTTCTGCTTCTCTCTTCCACATTTAAAAGACTCTTGTGATTGAAAAGCATTTATCATGCAAATGGAAGTGAAATGAAAGCCTTATAATACTTCTACAGAACAAAAATGACTTTAAAACAAAGACTGTAACAAGAGACAAATAAGAACACTATAGAGTCATAAAGGGAACAATCCAACAAAAGATATAATTATCATAAATATTTATGCACCGAACATGGAGCACCCAAATAGATACAGTGATTAATAGCAAACATAAAGGAACTAATTGATAGTAATACAGTAATAGTAGGGAACTTTAACACTCCATTTACACGAATGGACAGATCATCTAAACAGAAAATCAACAAGGATACAATGGCTTTGAATGACACACTGGACTACATAGATTTAACAGACAAATTCAGAACATTCCTTCCTAAATCTGCAGAATGCACATTCTTTCCAAGTGCACATGGGACATTCTCCAGAATAGATCACATAGTAGGCCACAAGACAGGCTTCAACAAATTAAAACAAACTAACAAAAACTGAAGTCATACCATGCACTATTTCTGACCACAACACTATGAAACTAGAAGTCAGACACAAGAAAAAATCTGGAAAAACCACAAAACGTGGAGGTTAAGTAACAGGCTACTAAATAATGAATGGATTAGCCAGGGAATAAGAGAAGAAATAAAAGAAGTACATGGAAACAAATGAACATGAAAACACAGCAGTCCAAAACCTTTGGGATGCAGGAAAAGCAGTTCTAAGAGGGGAGTTTATAGGAATACAGGCTTACCTCAAGATGTTAGGAAAATCTCAAACAACTTAACCTTACACCTGAAGGAGCTAGAAAAAGAACAACAAAACCTAAAACCAGCAGAAGGGAGGAAATAATGAAACAGAAATAAATGAAATAGAAACTAAAAAACAATAGAACAGATCAACGAAACCAGGAGATTGTTCTTTGAAAAAAAATCAACAAAATTGATAAACCTCTTGTCAGACTTATAGAGAAAAAAAGAGAAAGGACTCAAATAAAATCACCAATGAGAGAGGAGAAATAACTACCAATACCACAGATATATAAAGAATTGTAAGAGAATACTATGAAAAAAATATATGCTAACAACCTAGCAAGAAATGGATATATTTCCCAATAACCCCCCAAAACTAAACCAGGAAAAAATAGAAAATTTGAACAGACTGATCACCAGCAATGAAACTGAATCAGTAATAAAAAAAAAAAAAAAAAAAAAAAAAAACCACTTCTCAACCAACAGGGGTGCCTGGGTGACACAGTTGGTTAAGCAGCTGCCTTTGGCTCAGGTCATGATCCCAGGGTCCTGGGACTGAGTCCCTCATTAGGCTCCTTGCTCAGTGAGGAGCCTGCCTCTCCCTCTGCCTGCTGCTCTCCCTGCTTGTGTTCTCTCTCTCTTTCTCTGACAAATAAATAAAATTAAAAAAAAAAAAAAATTCTCAACAAACAAAAGTCCAGGACCAGATGGCTTCACAATTAAACTCTACCAAGCATTTAAAGAAGAGTTAACACCTATTCTTCTCAAACTATTCCAAAAAACAGGAGAGAAAGAAAAGCTTCCAAATTCATTCTATGAGGCCAGCATTACCCTGATACCAAAACCAAATAGAGTCACTGCAAAAAAAGAGAACTACAGGCCAATATCTCTGATGAACGTAGGTGCCAAATTTCTCAACAAAATATTAGCAAACCATATTCAACAATACATTAAAAAAATTCATTCACCTAATCAAGTGGGATTAATTCCTGGGATGAAGGGTGGTTCAATATTTGCAACTCAATATGATACACCACATCAATAAGAGAAAGGATAAAAACCATATGATCATTTCAATAGATGCAGAAAAAGCATTTGATAAAGTACAACATCCATTCATGATAAAAGTCCTCAACAAAGTAGGTTTAGAGGAAACATACCTCAATATAATAAAGGTCATCTATGAAAAACCCACAGCTAACATACTCAATTATGAAAAACTGAGAGCTTTTCCACTAAGGTCAGGAACAAGACAAGGATGCCCACTCTCACCACTTTTATTCAACATAGTACTGGAAGTCCTACTTACAGCAATCAGACAACAAAAAGAAATAAAAGGCATCCAAATTGGCAAGGAAGAAGCAAAACTTTCACTATTTGCCAATGATATGAAACTCTATGTAGAAAATCCTAAAGATGCTACCAAAAAATTACTAGAACTGATAAATGAATTCAGTAAGGTAGCAGGACACAAAATTAATGTACAGAAAATCCACTGCATTTCTATACACTAATAATGAATCAGCAGAAAGAGAAATTAAGAAACAATCCCATTTAGGGGCGTCTGGGTGGCACAGCGGTTGAGCGTCTGCCTTCGGCTCAGGGCGTAATCCCGGCATTATGGGATCAAGCCCCACATCAGGCTCCTCTGCTGTGAGCCTGCTTCTTCCGCTCCCACTCCCCCTGCTTGTGTTCCCTCTCTCGCTGGCTGTCTCTATCTCTGTCAAATAAATAAATAAAAATTAAAAAAAAAAGAAACAATCCCATTTAAAATTGCACCAAAAATAATAAAATACCTGAGAATACACTTAACCAAGGAGGGAAAGTACCTTTACTCTGAAAACTATAAAACACTCATGAAAGAAACTGGAGATGACACAAACAAATGTGAAGAAATTCCATGCTCAAAGATTGGGAGAACAAATATTGTTAAGATGTCCATACTACCCAAAGCAATGTATAGGTTTAATGCAATCCCTATTAAATATCAACAGCATTTTCACAGAACTAGAATAAAAAAATCCTAAAATCTGCATAGGATCACAAAAGACCCTGAACAGCCAAAGTTTCTTAAAAAAAAAAGAACAAAACTGGAGGCATCACATTCTCAGATTTCAAGTTCTACTACAAAGCTGTAGTAATCAAAACAGCATAGTACTGGCACAAAAGATAGATCTATAGTTCCACGGAACAGAATAGAGAGTCCAGAAATAAATGCAGGATTAGGCGGTCAACTAATCGTAGACAAAGGAGGCAAGAATATGCAATGGGAAATAATCTCTTCAATGAAAGAGTTGGGAAAACTGGACAGCTATATGCAAAAAGTGAAACTGGATCACTATCTTACACCATACAAAAAATATACTCGGAAGGGATTAAGGGCCTAAGTGTGAGACCTAAAACTATAAAAATCCTGGATGACTGCACAAGCAGTAATTTCTTTGACAGCAGTTACAGCGACATTTTTCTAGATATGTCTCCTGAGGCAAGGGAAATAAAAGCAAATATAAACTATTGGGACTACATCCAAATAAAAAGCTTCTGGATAGCAAAGGAACTTCAATAAAACTGAAAGACAATCTACTGAATGGGAGAAGATATCTACCAATGACACAGCCAATAAAAGTTTAGTATCAAAAGTATATAAAGAACTTATACAACTCAAAACCCCCAAAACAAATAATCCAATTAAAAATGGGCAGAAGAATGAACAGACATTTCTCCAAAGAAGACATCCAGATGGCCAACAGACACATGAAAAGATGCTCAACATCACTCATCATCAGGGAAATGCAAATCAAAACCACAATGAGATATCATCACACATCTGTCAGAATGGCTAAAATCAACCACACAAGAAACAACAAGTGTTGGCAGGGATGTGGAGAAAGGAGAACCTTCCAGTACTATTGGTGGGAATGCAAACTGGTGCTGCCACTACTGAAAATAGTATGGAAGTTCCTCAAAAAATTAAAAATAGAACTACCATATGATCCAGTAATTGTGCTCCTGGGTATTTATCCAAAGAATAAGAGAATACTAATTTGGAAAGATATATGCACCCCTGTGTTTATTGCAGCATTATTTACAAGGGCTAAATTTTGGAAGCAGCCCATATCCATTGATAGATGAACAGATAAAGAAGCGGTATAAATAACAATGGAATATTATTCAGCCATAAAAAGAAGGAAATCATACTATTTGCAAAAACATGGATGGATCTAGAGAGTATCATGTTAAACTAAGTTAGTCAGAGGAAAGCAAATAACATAGGATTTTACTCATAGGTGGAATTTAAGAAACAGAAGAGCAAAAGCAAAAAGAGAGAGAGACACAAAGAAATAGTCTCTTAATCATAGAGAACAAACTGATGGTTACAGGTAAACCCTTTCTCAGAATTACAATTTCAATAGAAACATACGAGCGATACAGTTTCTCTGCATCTTTGCCAACATTTGGTGTTGTCACTATTTTTATTTTAGTCATTTGTGTGGGCAGTTATATTTCCTTGGGGTTTTAATTTATGCTCCCCTAAAGGCTTAGGATGTTGAACATTTTTTCATGTGTTTATTTGTTGTAGGTGTATCCTTTCTGGTGAAATGTCTCTCTATATATTTGCCCATTTTCTCTTCAGATTTTTTTTCCTGTTGAGATTCAGGAGCTCTCTACATATTCTATATATTAGTCCTCTGTTAGATATGTATTCTGTAATTTGTCTTTTCATCATCTTAACAGGGTATTTTGCAGAGAACAAGTTCTCTTTTTTAAATTTTAATGAATTCCAGTTTATCAATTTTCTTCTTTTATGGATCATGCTTTTGTGTCATCTAGTACTCTTTGCTTAGACCCAGAACCTGAAGATTTTCTCCTGTTTTTTACTAAATGTTTTATAGCTTTACACCACATTTAAAGCATTGATTCATCCAGTTAATTTTTTTATAAAATGCAAAGTGTAGATCAAAGTTCTTTTACTTATCTTTCCTGTGCATATCCCAGCACTTCAGCGCTACTGGTTGAAAAGGCTATCCCTCTTTCTTGCGTTGCTTTTGCACCTTCATTAGAAATCAGTTGGGCATGTTTGCGTACCTCTCTCTCTGAGTTCTATGTTGTCCCACTGGCTTAGAGGTCTGTCTCTTCACCAATTACACACAGTCTTAATTGGCCAAATGTATGTGTGTAGAGTTGATCACTTTATTCACTTATTCTTTTGATGTCTGAAGAATCTCTAGTGTACCTCATATTTCATTCCTAATGTTGGCAGTTTATGTCTTTTCTTTGCCAGTCTTGGTGGCTTGTCAATTTTATCAATGTTGTTAAAGAACCAGATATTTCATTGATTTTCTATTATTATTTGCTCTTTTGTGTTGTTTTAAATTTCATTAAATTCTGCCTTCTACCTTTATCCTTATTATTTACTTCCTTCTGCTGCTTTGGTTTTGGTTTGGGGATTTTTTTTCTTCCCATTAGGTTCTAGGTAAAAATCATAACTAGACCAATCATAACACTCTAAAATTAAAGACTCATTTTGTCAGCCCCTTTAGGTTGACTTATTTTTACCATCTTAGTTCGTGCTTTCATTTGATCTGTTTTCTTGCTTTTGCCTTGTTTTCCCTTCTTTAGGATGATGAAGGGCCCCCCTCTTTTTTATGTGGGTGATAGCAGTCTGATTCTTTACCCCTTGACAGTCTGACATTATATTCTTTTGCTACTTATAAAGGTAGCTATACTAGAGGTTTCATTTTATATACTTAAAAATTCTGAAGTTATTTAAATTTCTTTTTCTTCTATAAAGTATTACATGGAACTAAGGGAACTATCACTTTAATGTCTACATTACCAAACATTATCCAGTATTTTAGCTTTATTAATTTCAATCTCAAAAAATTATGATGCTTTAATATGGACAGTGTTTGCTTTCATCTACTCACACATTTACCAACTAAGGACTAGACTGATATTATTACTACCTCCTAAAAAAGCTTACTCCTTCCCTTTGTGCCCATCTTCAAAGGTGATACTATCCAGTATCTTATCTCCCTCCACTAGTTTTATCTGAGAATCTCCTATTAAATTCCCCATTGAGACATATCCTCCTTTTTACGATGAACTGTATTAGCAGTAAAGCTGAAACTCCAAGAACCCATCTGGGGTTCTCAAGTTTTCCATGTTGAAAGCTACCTTGAATGTTGGCTATACCTCAGGATTTCCGGCTTCCCCTCATTTGGGTGTCTGTGGATGCCACACATTTTTGTCAGTGAGCAATGTATTGAAAAGTTACACACACACACACACACACACACACACACACACACACACACATATTTTTCTTGGGATTTCAGTGGCAATGTTGTAGAGTGTATATGAAATGGCAGCATATATGGTAATTAGAGTTTGTTTTTAGCTCTTAAATCTAGAGGAATATTTTTAAACAAATGTGAATATTTATTCCAGGTTAATTAAGCGTAAGATGGACAATCTAAATATTATTCTCCATCTCACTCCTGGTCTAGGACCCATACTATATTAAGTTATGATAGCAAAAGCTCTGAGAAATGCTATAATGATGAACCATCATTTTTGCCTTATTTCACCAGAAACTCTTTTATTTTATTCCACATATATCTTACTGAATATCCATGGGATATATATTCTGAAGTTATATACTGAGTCACACATAGAAGAGACAGAGAATGGCACTCTAACAGTCAGGAAAAAAAAATTCTAATGTTTCTAGTCCAATCGCAATGCAGCAGACATAATTATGTTGTGGATTTTAGAAAAGCTTAGCTTTTTGACCCTGAGGAAAAGACTAGGTATCTTTTATTAAAAGATATTCAGAAAAGGAAGCTCTATAAATATCTTCTATCTGTTAAAAGTACAACTTTTCTCTGATGAAAAAACAGTTTCTGTGGCTCACCAAAGGAGATCTATTTTCTGTCTCAAAGAATTCTTTGATTTGTCTGAATTTCAAAACGTTTTAGTTTATGTAGGTCACATAGTAGGTTTTAAAGAGTTTAACTTTTGTACTTTATTGAGAAATTCAAAGAACACATCAAAGCAACTCTTTACCTTTCCTGCCTTAGAATACTTTACTTCAATCAGATGTAGAGACATGGATATAAGAAGGTAAAAAAGAGAAAGATAATTATTTTTGGTCTAAATATTTTGCAGTTTAAGAGAAACTCTAACAATTGACCTTGCTGGTAATGGCTTAACATGACATCACAATTGTAAATGGCCCAATGGTCTTTTGTTATCTGCTTTTGATTGTAATGAGCATTAAATCAAGCTTCACTGACTTGTATAAAAAATAACCATTTTGCCCCAAAATATATAAAAACATGGAGGAATGAGAGCTTGATAAAAATTGAGGATTCAAAAGAACCTTTGAGATACTCATACTTTAATTAATGTTCTATATACCTCATTTTCCTTTTATCTCCTTGAGCTGATACAGGTTTGGGCATCTGGGAACTTATCCATGTAATCAACCAGTTTGTAGTGAACATATTTTTTAATTACATTTTACAAAAGAGCAAAATAAACAAAAAATTGTTTCTTCTCAGTATTGTACAAAGGGAAATTATATTAAAGGAATGGTAGCCTCAACCTGTTCATAGCTATTTTTCTCTGTGTTAAACTCCTCTTGATAAAATAAATTAAAATTTTTGCAGCAAAGTTAAAACAAAGGTAACCTTTAGAAGTTTTATAGTTTTAGGTCTTTTGTGAAAGTCATTAATCCATTTTGACTTGATTTTTGTGTATGGTATAAAGCAGGAGTACAATTTTATTTATTTATAGTTTGCATCTGGATACCCAGTTTTCCCAGGACCATTTGTTGAACAATCTATTCCCCATTGTGTATTCTTGGTTGTTAAATAAGGATAAAGTTTCAGTTCTGTTAAATGAGTAAGTTCTAGACATCTGCTACACAGCACAGCCTATAGTTAACAATTTGGTATTATGTACTTCAAAAGTTGTTAACTGGAACAACAGTGGTGGGAGTGGGCATCCCTGTAGTGTTCTTGACCTTAAGGGAAAAGCTTTCAGCTTTTCTCCATTGAGAATGATATTTGCTGTGGGCTTTTTGTAGATGGCTTTTATTGAGGTGTATTGTTGCCTCTATCCTTACACGTTGAAGAGTTTTAATTAAGAAAGGATGATGTATTTTGTCAAATGCTTTTTCTGCATCACTTGAGAGGATCATATGGTTCTTGTCTTTTCTTTTATTAATGTGCTTTATCATGTTGATTGATTTGTAAATGTTGAACTACCCTTGCATCCCAGCAATATATCCCATTTGGTGGTGTTGAATAATCCTTTTAATGTACTGTGGACTCTATTTTGGCATCCATGTTCATCAGGGATATTGGTCTATAATTCTCCTTTTTGATTGGGTCTTTGTCTGCTTTTGGGATCAAGGTAATGCTGGCATCATAGAACAAGTTTGGAACTTTTCCTTCCATTTCTATTTTTTGAAACAGCTTCAGTAGAATAGATATTATTTCTTCTTTAAATGTTTGGTAGAATTCCCCTGGGAAGCCATTTGGCCCTGGACTCCTGTTTTTGGGGAGGTTTTTGATTACCACTTCAATTTCCTTGCTGGTTATTGGTTTGTTCAGATTTTCTATTTCTTCCTGTTTCAGTTTTGGTAGTTTATAAATTTCCAGGAATGTATCCATTTCTTCAAGATTGTCGAATTTGTTGGCATATAATCGCTGATAATATGTTCTTAAAGTTGTTTGCATTTCCTTGGTACTAGAAGTCCTAGCCTCAGCAATCAGACAACAAAAAGAAATAAAAGGTATCCAAATTGGCAAAGAAGAAGTCAAACTCACTCTTCACAATGACATGATACCTTATATGGAAAACCAAAAGACTCCACCCTAAAATGGCTAGAACTCATACAGCAATTCAGCAATATGTCAGGGTACAAAATCAATGCACAGAAATCAGTTGCATTTGTACACACTAACAATGAGACTGAAGAAAGAGAAATTAAGAAATTGATCCCATTTACAATTGCACCAAAACCCATGAGATACCTAGGAATAAACCTAACCAAAGAGGTAAGGGATCTGTACTCTAAAAACTACAGAACACTTAAGAAAGAAATTGAAGAACACAAAGAGATGGAAAAACGTTCCATAATCATGGATTGGAAGAATAAATACTGTTAAAATGTCTATGCTACCCAGAGCAATCTACACATTCAATTCAATCCCTATCCGAATACCATTGACATTTTTCACAGTGCTGAAACAAATAATCCTAAAATTTGTATGGATCCAGAAAAGACCCAGAATAGCCAGAGGAATGTTGAAAAAGAAAAAGAAAGCTGGGGGTATCACAATGCCTAACTTCAAGCTATATTGCAAAGCTGTGATCATCAAGACAGCATGGTACTGGCACAAAAACAGACACAGATCAACAGAACAGAATAAAAAACCCAGAAAGGGACCCTTAACTCTATGGTCAACTAATCTTCAACAAAGCAGGAAAGAATATCCAGTGGAAAAAAAGACAGTCTTTTCAATAAATGGTGCTGGGAAAATTGGACAGCCACATGCAGAAGAATGAAACTGGACCATTCTCTTACACCATAGACAAAGATAAACTCAAAATGGATGAAAGGTCTCAATGTGAGACAGGAATCCATTAAAATCCTAGAGGAGAACACAGACAGCAACCTCTTCGAGCTTGGACAAAGCAACTTCTTGCAAGATATGCCTCTAAAGGCAAGGGAAACAAAAGCAAAAATGAACTATCAGGACTTCATCAAGAAAAAAGCTTCTGCACAGCAAAGGAAACAGTCAACACAACTAAAAGGCAACCTACGGAAGGGGAGAAGATATTTGCAAATGACATAGCAGATAAAGGGCTGGTATCCACGATCTATAAAGAACTCATCAAACTCAACACCAAAAAACAAATAATCCAGTCAAGAAATGGGCAGAAGACATGAACAGACATTTCTCCAAAGAAGACGTACAAATGGCCAACAGACACAAGAGAAAATGCTCCACATCACGTGTCATCAGGGAAATACAAATTAAAACCACAACGAGATACCACCTTACACTAGTTAGAATGGCTAAAATTAATAAGACAGGAAACAACAAATGTTGGCGAGGATGTGGAGAAAGGGGAAACCTCTTACACTGTTGGTGGGAAAACAAGCTGGTACAGCCACCCTGGAAAACATTATGGGAATCCCTCAAGACATTAAAATAGAGCTACCCTAGGGCCCATCAATTGCACTACTGGGTATATACCCCAAAGACACACATGTAGTGAAATGAAGGGGCACCTACACCCCAATGTTCAGAGCAGCAATGTCCACAATAGCCAAACTGTGGAAGGAGCTAAGATGTCCTTTGACAGATGAATGAATAAAGATGTGGTTCATATATACAAAGGAATATTACTCAGCCATCAAAAAGGATGAATATCTACCATTTACATCAACATAGATGGGGCTGGAGGGCATTATGCTAACTGAAAAAAAGTCAATCAGAGAAAGACAATATCATATGGTTTCACTCATATGTGGAATATAAGAAATAGTGCAAAGGATTATAAGGAAAGGGAGGGAAAACTGAATGGGAAGAAATCAGAGAGAGAGACAGACCATGAGAGAGTCTTAACTCTGGGAAACAAACTGAGGGTTGCTGGAGGGAAGATGGTGGGGGAGGGGGAATGGGGTTACTGGGTGATGGACATTAAGGAGGGCACATAATGTGATGAGCACTGGGTGTTATATGCAACTAATCAATTAGTATTTGAAACTAATGATGTACTATATGTTGGCTCATTGAATTTAAATTAAAAAAAAAGTTACTAAGTGGGTAATTCTAAGTGTTCTTACCACAAGCAAAACAAAATAAAAATGAACAGGACACATGACAATTTTGAGAGGTGTTGGATATGCCTATTACCCTGATTACTACGGTGATGGTATTTGCATATATCCAAACCCCTCAAATTGTAGACATTAAATATGTAAAGTTCTTCATGTGAGTTATACCTCAAAAAGCTGTTTAAGAAAAAACAAAAGTAACCTTCCTTTTCAGCTAATTGCAAAGAAGATTTTATCTTTAAATGATCCTTTGTGTTCTGATTTAAATAAAACGTTTGGGTTAATCTGGCAACTTTAAATCCATAAATTTATGCAGAAATATCCACCATTATAAAAAACAGACAATAAAGAAAGGTTCATCAACCTGTTTGGGGCTTTTAAGAAAGGAAGGGCATTCCTTGGCATTTTCTATAAAAATTTGGCTTCCCAAAAATCTAGTTTGAGAAATAATAACTAAAATTTCTAGGTTTGTTTAATGCTAGAATGAGACTTAAAAAGAATTTAGCCAATCCCCCAAATTAAAAGATATACAACCATAGCCCATATAGAAGTATTTTTATATATAAAGCAGTTATGTTATTCTGAATTCTTGACAGTAAAACAGAGGCAGTATTAGTACTTGTATTATATTCCCATCCTAAGACCCCGATTCAGGTCAGTTTTTATTCTATGTCTACTCTTACAGTCATTATGAAATTGATGAACATTTTTGGTTTGACTCCCATACTTCAGGACGTCAATCAGAGTCAGTCCAAAGGAAGAACAAAAGTCTGATGTATTTCCTCCATAAGACCAAAGGTAGACACAGACAGAAAGTAATCTACCCAGTTTGTTATTAATTTGTCTCTTAAGGAAATTCAAATTTTAGCACCAAATATATTATTATATGATCATGTAGCAATTTAGTTGAGGCTTCATGACTTACTCTTTGTGGAAGTAAACACTTCTTGAAAGTGTGAGTAAGAAGGATCTTTGAGAAAGATTCACAAGTAACAGAAATCAGCATCAACCAAATAAAAAAATCCTATTTTTATAACTAATTTTGACCTTTCTATAGCAAATATTTACCTTCCCAGAAGTTAAATTACTTAGATTTTACTACTCTCTCCATACTTGCCCTACACTGAAATGATCTACTTGGTGTTTCCCTTTCTGGACAGATAAGTTCTTTAAAAATAGTAATTTTCTCTTATTACTTACTATATCTTTACCTCCTCTACAATACTTGGTCACAAAGGAGTTCAATAATAATTTATTTTACTTAAACTCATAAAAATTGATAGAGAAACTATAATCTCTAAAACATTTTTCTACACATATGGGGTGTAAAAATAAAGGAGAAAAACGCACTACTGATCTTCACAATACTTAAAATTTCTAGCTTTCTCTCCTCTACTAACATAATTTGGATCTCGGTTAATAGCATTTTTCATATGCAATTTTTATTTAGTTTAGCAGTCTACATTTCTTTTTTAAAAATAGCTGTTTACATTTCTGTCACTATATTCTAATCACAAGAAACAGAACCCCACCCAATGCAGCTAAACAAGAGGAGGCTGATTCTGAGGACCTCAGAGACATCTCAAACGTACCTAACAGTAGGTGAGGGAAGAATGCCAGGCTATATAGAAGTAGGAGCTATAGTGAGGATCTGCATTCAAGACCACTCTAGGGTCTCTAGAAAAAGTAAGTTCTAGAATTTAATTCCAGGGTTCTGGAGTTTAACTTTATCTCTCATATCTAATTTTCTTCTGTCATGCTACTAACTTTCTCTTCTTCTTTCATGGATTTTACACTTTTGAAAATTTGCATTACATGTCTTTGCATTATTAAGGGCTTTCCATATGACTATATTCTATTTCCATATTGTTTCAACAGCTTGAAATGGAGAGAAAATTCCTTTTTTTGTGAAGAGACAGCATCTAAGTCAGAGCAATAAAGAGTATCTAATTAGCCCACGACATCTGTCAGAACCCACTTCCTGCATCCCCTTCTCTGAATCTTTCTTCAACGCTGACTCCTTGCTTCCAAGAAGATCACACTCCTCCAGCTTCCACTAAAGAACAATAATTTCTTCAGGTTCTTGTTTTACCTCGTGTGCAGTCATTTCACACAGCATTGAAACTGTTTATGTGGCTTTTTCTTCATTAGACTCTGAGCTCCTTACTTCTTTTTTATTTCTATGTTTCATGTCATGGAGATTAAAAATTAAATTCCTGGTAAATGTTTGTGAAGGAGGTGATAGATACTACACTTAAAAGCACGGAGGTGGGGATTAGTACAAATCGAGGACTTCTGCAGGGATAAAGTGGTGTTTGAGATGAACCATAAAAGATAAATAAGCAGGAGGGTGATGAAATTGAAGATAGCCCCCCAAATGGAGCAGAAAGCATGAGTAGAAAGCATGTTCTTGGATACATAGGAAAAAATCCATTTTTATGATGAACAAATAATACTGACATTCTCACATATGCATGTAGCTATCTTTTGAAAAGGTGAACTCAATGAGAAAGAAATAGGAAACCCTTTCGTTTTTCTCCCCACCACTAATAATATACATTCTGTTGGAATACGTTTCTACACCCATTGACCATATCTCAGACAGTTCGAATTGCTTTCTGATAGTTTTTGATTATAGCAACAGTCTTGCTTCCCTTATTAAGAGTCATTCCTAGGTATTATGAAATTTAAACTCAGAACAAACCTCCAATTTTATATCTAATAAAAAGCTTATACTCTCCCTTGAGATCAAAACTGACCCATTGCTTGCAAATCTGCACTGGGGAAAGTGGAAACGGTGTATTCTTTCATTCTTTTCCACCTTGTCCTGTTCTTCATTTTGGACTATTCTAGGGTTGCAGTATGGGGAGGGCATATTGGATAGAGACAAGCAAGAAGTCATAAATCATCAGTATGGTTGGAGCTCTTTCGTAGTTAATAGTGATTGAACTTGATCATAGTTTAAGTATTGGCTGTTCCCTGAGATACATTCTGGAAGGACCTCTGATGGATTTTCTTGGAGTGCCGCTCATTTGCTCTCAGGGGTAGAAAAGGAAACTGTACTTAAACACTTTCACCTAGGTTAACAGCTTATCATGTCAGATTTCTAGAATGTTTGGTTTGAAAGCACGTGGGGGGGGGGGTAAGGATGAAAGGAACAGTCAGCTGCATCTCTTGAGTCCTGTGGGGATATGGCTTTCAGTGCCTTTGTGGGAATACTTACAAACCAATGTTATCATTAGACCTCTGCTAGAAATTCTGACACAACAAGATTCATGTGCCATTTCACTGTTTCATGAGAATCTCTCCTTGCAATTAAGGCTGAACTCAAGTACCATTCCTTTTGCAAGAGCTTCAATCGTACCTATTTCAGGAATTAAACACTAGTAGTGTTTACGAGACAGTGTGAAATCCAGTTAATAATCCATGTAATCCACACAGAAGCAGGGTTGAAATGTTCACTACAGGGGTAATGAGAGAACACTTCTGGAGAAGTCAGTGTGAGCAACTGGGTATTCGTCCTCCCCTTCTTCCTTACTAACAGAATCCCACTTTTGTGGAGTTTTGTGGAGGGCAACAATGAGCTTGGCTTCAATCACAGCCACAACAACAATTCCATTTCCCAGTATTTCTAGCATATGACTGTGACTGACTATATGGCACAGCAGGCCAGACTCAGAAATAATTATAAAGACTACTTGGCATTATTAAATAAAGATAACTTTTTATTGTTTCTAGAATTTTCAATTTATCAAATACAAGGAAAGTGCCAAGGAGCTCGTGAATACTGACTGTGACTAATTTTTATTATGTGCTTTCTCTCCATGAGTATAAAGTATCTATGGGATTGCTAATGCCTTATCAATTAGCACACCAGGTTAGGACTTAATGAATATTATCAATTCTTCTATCAAAATAATATTGAGTGGCTACATTATGATGTGTGCCCAGTGCTAATTTTTGCTATAGGGATATAAGAGCGGATAACTCATACACAAATTCCCTAACGTCACTGAATTTATTGTCAGACAATATGTAAAACAATTAAGTAAAATATATCATATATTAGTAATGATGTGATTAATAAGCTAGAAGAGATATATTTCTGATAAAAATTCATGCTTTTTGAACATTAACGATATCTCTTATGTTGGTATATAGGACCAGGTGTCTAGTTTCCAAAAACGTGCTAAAACAAAGAAACTTGAGGGGTGCCTGGGTAGCTCAGTCATTAAGCATCTGCCTTCAGCCTAGGGCGTGATCCCAGGGTCCTGCGATAGAGCCCCGCATCAGGCTCCCTGCTCCATGGGGAGCCTGCTTCTTCCTTTCCCACTCCCCCTGCTTGTGTTCCCTCTCTCTCTGGCTGTCTCTCTGTCAGATAGATAAATAAAATCTTTTAAAAAACAAACAAAACAAAACAAAAAACAAAGAAACTTGATTAGAGAGGATGTGTCATTTTAAAAGCCAGGAAAAAAAAACATATCACATAAAGTTAAAATACTGAGATGAGATATTAGAAATGATAGATGACATTTTAGTCAAGAAATGGAACACACTGCCAAGGGAAGTCAGTAAAACTTCAACCTGAACCCAGAAATTAATATTCTCAATTACTATTATGCTCAATAATTACAGTCATGCCTTGCTCTTCTTGGAAACAGACCAAATAAATGACCTCTGTTGCTCTTATGTTTATGATATTCCCTGTCTTAGGACACACTCAGTAAAACCATACTCAGCATAAAAACACTTTTGATTTATTAACCTAAAAGGTGAAATTGAAATGTTGAAGGTTAAGAGGAAGGACAATTGTTTCACTCTCTCCGAAAAAACAACAACAACAAAAAACCATGATTATTAAAGTAAAAAGAAATATAAAATATAAAATGACTTTAATTTTACGAAAACTGGTCATTGGCTTCAGGCCTTTTAGAAAAGAGACAAAATCAGCACTAATACATAGGTTAGAACAGAGAGACTGTCCCCTCCAGTTTTTAGTAGGAAAACAATGCCAAACAGGACAGCAGGTGAGGTTATTTTGTTGATGCTTTACATTTTCCTCTGGAAGGTAGGTGCTCTGAAGAAAATCTAAGCGGCTCACCTGTCTGATACAGAGATGGCACTTTAATTCTGGGCTTTTCCTTTTTTAGAGGCAGCTAGGAAATGAAAGTGTGACTCTGAAAGCCTTTGCAAACCCTCTCACTACTTCCTAGTAGTGAGTCAGCCTGTCCAAGGAACCTGCTTAATTTGCCATGGCCTCCATTTCCCTCAACACTGGTCCAGACTCCTGGATAGAACTTTCACCTGATCAACAACTCTAAAGGGTTTCCTTTAACATAGACGCATGTGCTGTCTTTCTCCCCACGCAAAGCATCCAGCATGATGATATTTACCTATCATTTCTAAGTTGAAGAGACCGGGAGAAAAGGATAGATAAGGATGATATTTAACATATAGCATACCTGTGTTACATACGAAAACAGATGCTGGAGATTCACTGGAGGGGCTACATGGAATAGTGATTCAGACATAAGCACTGCTGCGATTAAGTCTTGGTCTACCACTTACGGGTCATGAGTTTTGTTTTGTTTTGCTCTTATTTCTCTAAGACTGAGTTTTCTTATTTCCAAAATGTGGTAAGAAATGATGGAATGACTTAGGCCTACATATCTAGACTATATTTAGTGTAACTAGATTGTTACCTGAAAAAAATAACCATTTGTACTATTTTGCAATTAGAGACGCAGGTAGAGTCTAGGACAGGGCACCTTTTTTGCTGTTCCCACTGAATCATCTCAGAAGGAAATCCATGAGTTATTTTGTCTTGTCTCTCTTTTGTCCCCTATTTTCCCATAAGCCTTTCTTTCTTTATTACCTCCAACCTCTCCTTGCTCCGGCCTCCAGCCTACAGGAGCAACACAAGGCTTCATGGTTCTTTGTCTCATTTTTGTATCTATTCTGTAAGTACGTATAGATCTTTCTTAGAAGGCATTTTAGTTCCATTAGCATCTTCCAGGTAAAATACCTACCAGACAAGAACAAGCAAACATAACAAACAAAAATCTTTCTCTTGCTAAATTGAACAACTTTCACTGTATTATTTTCTTTGTACTATTATGCCTTCAAAATAGCTTTCTCTTTTCTTTGATTTTCCATTGAGCTTGTTTCATCAGTACAAATGCACAAAGAAAGTAGAAAATAAAATCTAGGAATTGCCATGAGATATACTAGTTAGTGATCAGAATTGCAAAGAACTGGGGCAGAAATCTTAACACAGAAGTCTGGAACCAGAGTGAAGGAAGTACCATCAGAGGATAGACCAGTGATCAGAAAGTTCTAAGGTGTTCAGGATGATGGAGGCCGAATAAATTAAGAAAAGAAAATATGTTTTGCCCTGGAAAGTTGGAGTGGGTCCTTTGAAGGTGTGTGTTCCTTCTACTCACTATAGCCTAGGGTTGAATAAAATTTGAAAGATGAATTTTTCAGGACAAAAGGCTGGGATACCTGAGGGCAACTGGTAGGGAAAATAGCTTCAGATAGGCAGGGCCAGTGTCATTGTAGAAAATCTACTGTCAGGACCAGAAGGAAATTGTTGCCCCTTTATGGTGCATGCTTTATATCATGAAGTCTACTCACCGGCTGGAATGCTTAATTTTGAGAAAAGAGATGCCTCCAACAATTACTTTTTAGGTGAGGGTAAAATAATCCATTAACTACAGTATTCAATAGAGCCAATTTTCACTGTTGCAATCAGGTCTACGATCCTATCTACATAAAACATAATAGATAAATGTGCTCAAGGGAATGGATTTGGATGTCAGAAAGATTTGGGTTTGGGGGTGGAGGGCTTAGTCCGTGGAATGTGTGATCCCTGATCTTGGGGTTGTGAGTTTGAGCCCCACCTTGGGTGTAGAGATTACTTAAAAATAAAATCTTAAAAAAAAGAATAAGATTTGGGTTTGAATTTTCACTACTTCCTAGGTACATATGAACGGTGAAACCTGCCTCTGCCTTGATTTCTCACTTGTGCAATGGTGACACACAGAGTTAGACAATGAATCATATAAATGCAAAACGAACAGGGCAGTACTTGGTGGATGCATTTATATATGACAACTTCTCTTTTAAAACATGATTAATATAATGGTGAGTTTTAGTCATCGGGGCTAATATGATTCAGTTGATGAAAAAGAACTGTCGATATTTCCCTTCTGTGGAAGATGCTAAATTGTAGGTTCTGCCACCCTGTTTTCATTCCCTCTGAAATTGCAAATGGAGAACTCCTCTAATGTCTTCACAACTTCTGTGCAGCTTCCTGGCCTGATGAAGATGTACGCGGAGTTTCTAATGGATGATCGTGTCACAGCCTGTTCTTGTTTGCACTGTCACAAATTAGAAATCGGACCGTTATTCTTCGAGAGATCAGGGCTTTCAGGTTCAATGTGGCAGAACATCTAAGTGTGGACAGCGCAGTGTGAAGAAACTGCTGCCTCCCACTAATCAGCAAAACGTTTTTCTCTGCAATTATAGAGCAGTGATTCCCATCGGCTATTCTGTGAATGGTCGTAGTTTCCTCATGCGGTGGGTGTGCGTGCTTGTGCGTGCGTGCGTGCGTGCTGGATGGGATGCAAAGAGGTATTACTCATATAACCTGCTCGTATCAGGAGAGAAAAGAGCCATGACTTGCTTGTCTGATACATGGAAATGAACCGTGGACTAAGAACCAAGAAGAAGATGGGATCAGCTCTTTGCACTTTTGTGGACACAGTCAAGGGACTTAAATTCTAACTCTCATTTCTTTCAACTTTAAAGACTGTGCGTGTGTGTGTATGTGTGTGTAGGAAGAGAGTGAAGTGAGAATCTTCTCAGCCTGTTTGAAAGAATTGTCATTGGTATTCATGAGACATTTGCTAAGAAACGCTAATGTAAAGCGCCTTACAAATGTGAAAGGTTGTCTTAGTATCATTGCCTACTATAGACAAACCCATTCTCAGAATGCACAGATTACTCACAAGGCACGGGCTTGTGAGTAATCGCTGAACATCTCAGGATGTCTCAGGAAAGGCCACATGTCCAGTAACATCAGTCTTAGAATCTGTCACTCCACTATCAAGTATCCGGTGTAAGCGTTCTTCTTGATATTTAATGCACATGAAGTGCTATGCAAACTGAAAATGCTCTATAAATTATTTTGTATCAAATAACAGCTCAAAGAGGTCCTTTTGTTACCAGTAAATAACCTCAGGGGACTGGCTGGCCTCTGAATTGGAGTTAGACTTGAATATATATCTGGTGGAAAAGAAATAGCCAGGCAGGTAAAGGGGGTGCTTGGAAAGGGGAAGGGCTTTTGAAAGAGAAAGGGGTGGAAGGAAAAATGAATATTCCTGGATTCTCATTTGTGCCCCCTTTTAATCTTGAAGCTACATTTCATCTAATAAATATTAATTAATCATCAATTGGATTTAAGACACTATGCTAACTCTAGAGACACCATTGCCAATAAAACACACAAACTCTCTGAAAGGAGCCCACAGCCCCATTGAGAGATGAGTGTCATGATGAGGGTAATGAGGGCAGCATCAGAGGAACACATAGGAGAGGTCGTGGGGACATCAGGGAGCTTCCTAGAAAAAGTAACATGAAAGTTGAGATTTGAAAATGAGAGAGGAACTAACTTGTTGAAAAGAAGGGGAGGATATAGTATCACTGGATCCAGAGAACATGGCATCCAAAGGGAACTGGAAGTTCAGTAGAAACTCCTTTAGCCTCCTATCACTTAGTGTTATTACTAACTTCCTGCCAATTTTAGGCTGACATCTCATAGCAAGCAAACTATTCTTTACTGTACCAAGCCCATCTGCTTTCACTGACTTAACTAACGAAGCAAATACATAGTTCACAAGAGTCAAGCATGGAAGCTTCTAGAGTAACTTGGTACCTATAAAGGGTAGAAAATGCATGTGTTTGGCATCAGGAGATGATGTGCAAAGACGAGAAAATATGCAATATGTAGCGTGCGAAGTGAGAGATGTAGAGAAGAAAGCACGGCAGGCCACCAAATGTGATTCAAATGCTACGGCAAGGAGTTTGGATGTCGTCCTGAAAAACGTGGATAAGCTTGCAAAGATTTTAAGCAAAAGAATGATATAATCAAAATGGTGTTTTAGAAACATCACTCTGGCTTTGCTGTGGTATTCGAATATTTTTGATTAAGTACTTCTACTAATAAATCATTTTGGCCATTCCCCCCTCAATAAATAGGGTGGGTGCACGTGTATACACACATAACATTATACAAATATACACAATGTAAACCGTTCAAAGTGTGCATTAGCAAAGAAGTTCAGCTAAATAATAATGTTTTAATGTCTCGTTAATTCTTTCGGCCTCTTCCTTTTAGTATCCAGAATTTCAAGGCAAGTTACACACTTGTGGTAAGGTTCTTTGCTAATGAACATTACCATATGTAAATTCATATGTAAAGTCCTTATTAATGTTGGTGTTTGGGACCCACTTCTTTTAGAGATGATTAAATTATCATTGTTTGATGCCATTGTGTAATACAGCTGATGAAGCATTCACAGGGAGTAAGAAAAGTACTTTCTTACTTTTTTTCCTTGCAGTTACTTCTACTTGTTTCATTAACATGACACTGGCTCTAGGGAGAGACACTTTAAGCCATCTGTCCATTTCATCTGATATTTTTACACAAAATCAGGCAATATAATCCCATAACCATTTAACAGGACACATATATACTGTGTTAGTTACAACACAATGAGAAAAAAAAAAAGAATAAAGGCACAGTGTCTCCAGTGACCCAACTATGTTGTTGAATACCCATCCCTCTGCAGAGTACCTGCTTGATGTGACAGCTTGAGGAACCAAGCAAGGGGACCAGTGTCATTGTGGACACCAGAGAGTAGTAAATATAATATTTTTCTTATATGTTTGTAAAAAATTAAGTCAAGTGACATATTAATATTTTTAAATGCTATGAAAATTCATATTGATTTTCTTCCCATACACTCAAGGATCATTCTGGGAGTTAGTCTTGAGGGCACACGTTTAAGGGGAGAATGGTAACGAAAATAATCAGAATTCATAAGTCCTTTCAATATTATGTGGCATAATCCTGGTAAAATATGATGACATCCAGGACTACAGTTTGGCAATAGGGATGGAAAAATATAGATGTACGTGGAAGATTTTAAAAAGATAGAACCTATTTGGTTTTGTGTTTGTAGTAGATTTGGGGAATCTTCAGGCAGAAGTGTGAGGATCAGATGAGGTTCAACTGTCCAGGCACTGAGCAGAATCTACTATACATTAGCCTGTGGCAAAACTGTGAAATAGGGACTGGCCTCTATTAGAGCTCCATCTGCCTGCCCAAGACTGTATTTTTTTGGTAGTAATTCTCGTGGCCCCTCCTTTCCGGGCCTTCTCTGGACTCAGGCAGCCTAGCATTTCTTCTAGTGAGGCCCACCTTGGTCTACCCCAGCCCACATAAGATATTATTCTGAGGAAGCAAAAGGCTCAAAGCTCCACACAGAAAACCTGCATAGTTTTAGTCTCATGCTCAAGGTCCATGTCTGTGATTTTTTACAAAATACTTATTTTTATTGATATATTTTAGAAAGTCAGCATGTCCCTTTCTCTCAGGGAATACATACTCATTATAATAGGTATCACATGAATATAATGCCTTGACCCAAATGAGTATCTCTGGGCAAGAATGTTAGGGCTACCAGGAGAAAGGTTAGGGAGAAGCAGGGTGTGTGTGTGTGTGTGTGTGTGTGTGTGTGTGTGTGTGAGAGAGAGAGAGAGAGAGAGAGAGGGAGAGAGAGTGGGAGAAAGAGAGAGAGAGAATTGAGTATGTGTCACAGAAACAAAATTTGTATATGAAAAGATCTATCATCTGGGGCACCTGGGTGACTCAGTCAGCTAACCCTCTGCCTTCAGCTCAGGTCATGATCTCAGGAGCCAGGGATCGAGTCCCACATCTGGCTCCCTGCTCAGTGGGGAGCCTGCTTCTCCCTCTCCCTCTGCCATTTCTCCTGCTTATGCTCTCTGGCTCTCTCTTTCAGTCAAATAAATAAATAAAATCTTAAAAAAAAAGAAATTAAAAAAAGATTTATAATCTATTTGGAGTCAAAATTAAAAAGGATCCCTTTATCTTGTTCTTAAACTATGTGATTTTTTAAGTATTACAGAATGAATAGTA